>NC_138552.1:9574608-9839608 GCF_964273705.1 Natrix helvetica
AGGTCAACGTATTCTCCAAAGCACCTGAAGGCAGGACAAGAAGCAATGGGTGGAAACTAATCAAGGGGAGAAGCAACTTAGAACGGAGGAGAAATTTACAGATAGTTAGAACAATCAATCAGTGGAAGGACTTGCCTCCAGAATTTGTGAATGCTCCAGCACTGGACGTTTTAAAGACGAGATGGGACAGCCACTTGTCTGAACTGGTATAGTGTGGGTCTCTGTTTCGCTATTTGCTTTCGGCTGCCATTGAAACGGGGAGAGGGGGGCTGATATTTGGGAGGGGAAGCTTTTGTACAGGAGAGATTGTAAAGTGGGAGTTTTGGTCAAACCATCTACTGTGCATGCTGAAGATTAGCGGTTGGTGTCGGTCAAGGCCAACCGTCCGCATACCTTCCTGATGATGCTCCTTGAAGATGCAACTCACATGACACCTAAGGGATTTACAGATTGGACCGTGGGATGAGGGTTGCCAGGGGGAGGGGGTTGGTCACATATTGATTTGTATGATTTCACACGCTTTTGCCTCAGATCTTGCTTTGCTTAGCTACTATCTTTTCATAACCAGTAAAAGTACTCTTAATTCTGCAAAATGGAGTTAAGTGGTTTCTTTCTTGGTTACTGAGGGAGGCCGGCTTGACATATAGGCTTTCCCACCTGAGCAGGGGGTTGGACTAGAAGACCTCTATGGTCCCTTTCAATTCTGTTATACTGTTGTTATTCTGCCACTAAGACCAATCTAGAAAAAAATGTCACATGAAAGCCCTAACTTGCGTTAAGGCCTATGTTTGCATGCCATCGAATGATTGCCGTTTAATTCCTAGCATTTCCAGCCCAGGCCAAGCAAAGATTTTGATTTGACTTGAACTTCTACAAGACTGAGCGACACCTTTCTCATTAAAAACCAGCTTCCTGTGAAAGTCCTTCGAAATAGATCACATTGGATTTAGAGGCCTTTCCAAATTCTCTTGCCTGTAACTGTGGACCTCCAAGTGCAACATTTTTTCAAATGTGGTGTTCTATACACACATTTATTTTTCTCTTTTCGATTTGCATCCATTAATCTGCAGAAGCTGCCTTGCTAACTGACAAGTCAACAAATGTTCCACTGGATCTGCAGAGGGAAAATATTCCTGGGAACCCCCATACGAAAATGAGGACTGTCACTCAACTGAAAAAAAAAGTCTAGGTTGATAAATGCAGGTTATCAGAATTGATTGAGCAGTCAATTAACCAATTATAGCAGCCCATGTTTGCACTGGAAAACAAACAAATCTATGTCTTGTTTTCAGAAAAGGCAGCTAAGCGCAAAAACAGACTTGGGGAAAAAAGCACACTTTTTTCTCCCATTAGGATGGGAAAAGCTCTCTCAGAGGAGCCCTTGCCATTTCTTCTTTTGTAAGTACTTCAGGACCCAATTTTGAAAGCCAATTAAGATGTTAAATTGATTAAAATAATACCCACTTAATCAGCCCAAACCATGTAACCTTAATTAAACAGGATTGGGGAAGGAGAAGGTCATTTGAGGACTACGTGATTGAACTGCACAACTTTAGATGACCACTAGGGAGCAGCAAAGACCTGGAGTTTTCTAGGCCTCTGTGCTGCCATCTGAAGGTCATTCAGGCAGTCCTCGCTTTATGACTACAAGGGGGAGCAGAATTTCTGATGCCAAGGAAGGTGGTTCTTAAATGAATCAATGGCCCGATTTTACTATCTTTTGCTACAGTTCTTAAGTGAATCACTGAAGTTGTTAAGAGAATCATATGGTCGTTTATTGAATCCAGCTTCCCCCATTAATTTCACTTGTCAGAAGCTGTCTGGGAAGGTCACAAATGGCGATCACACCACCCTGGGATGCTGCAACCGCCATAAATGCATGCTGGTTTCCTAGCACCCAAATTTTGATCACGTGACTGTGATGGTTGTGGTGCGAGGGCCATTTGTAAGTCACTTTTCTCCCCAGTGTCATTGTATCTTCAAATGGTCACTAAACGAATGGCTGTAAATTGAGGTCTACCTGTCACAAATGTGCAATCCAGGTTATCCCTCTATTTGAAGCTGCCCTCGGTTGAGATGGAAGAAGGGAGAGACACTATTTTCATACCAGAACTGAACATATCTGCCTTTTCCTTTTGAGCTGGGGATCACATAAAAACAATATCATGGAGTCATGGCAGAAAGATGTTTGATAGAATGATAGAATAACAGAGTTGGAAGGGACCTTGGAGGTCTTCTAGTCCAACCCCCTGCTTAGGCAGGAAACCCTACACCACCTCAGACAAATGGCTATCCAGCATCTTCTTAAAGACTTCCAGTGTTGGGGCATTCACAACTTCTGGAGGCAAGCTGTTCCACTGATTAATTGTTCTAACTGTCAGGAAATTTCTCTTCAGTTCTAAGTTGCTTCTCTCCTTGATTAGTTTCCACCCATTGCTTCTTGTCCTGCCCTCAGGTGCTTTGGAGAATAGCTTGACTCCCTCTTCTTTGTGGCATCCCCTGATATATTGAAGCACTGCTATCATGTCTCCCCTAGTCCTTCTTTTCGTGAAATAATTCCTGCAACCATTCTTCATATGTTTTAGCATCCAGTCCAGTGGTGGGTTCCAGATCCCATCGCAACTGGTACGCTGTGACGGAGCCAGGCATCCACCTCGGACACACGCGCTGTGCACACATGCGCACCCACTGCCCTGTGACGCTCCAGCTGCTTGGCGGAGATTGCGCAGGCGCCATACGCTGTGCGCACATGCCCAAATGGCCCGGTTAGCTTAAATACAGGTAAGGAATGTGGGTGGGTGGCTGGGGGCTCCAAAGCACCATTCTGGTACAGTAGCCGCTGCTCCCAGTTGCCACCAGTACGCCTGATCCAGTTCCCTAATCATCTTTGTTGCTCTTCTCTGCATTCTTTCTAGAGTCTCAACATCTTTTTTACATCTTTTTTTTTAAACATCTTTTTTTACATGGCATATTGTGCCATGGTACAAGACCAGAAAGAACTTAAGAAGATTTGATGCAATGAGGCAACATTGAAATAGTGGATAATCTGGACAAAGAGACCCTGGGGATTTTATTCCGTGACTCACTGCTCATCTCTCTTTCAAGGCCATTGAGCCAGTGCTGTCCAAAGACATTTCTGTGGTCATGTGGCTAGCATGACATCACGGACAGCTGCTACTTTCCCATCAAAGTGGTACCTATTTATCTACTCAGATTTTCATGCTTTCAAACTGCTAAGTTGCCAGGAGCTGCAGTGAGGACGGGAGCTCACCCCATTGCATGGCGCTCGGGTCTCGAACCTGAGTTGCTTGCTTTCCAGCTGACAAGCCCAGCGTCTTTACTGCTGAGCGACCATGCCCCCTTGCATAACCCCACACCGCATCACATAGGAGCGATGGATCTGGACTGCGAAGCACCGGATGACCACTAGATGACAGCAAGGAGAGGTTTCTGAACATCTTTGATGCTGTCAGGAGGTTTGTAACCCAGTCCTACTGCAAGCATCTGTTCTCGTTTGACTCAGAATGAGGACTTCAGCAAACAACAGGCTCCTCATTAACAATCCTTCAAATGGAATTTCCCCCCAAAAGCCAAGCCCTCAGAAATAGCTCATTAAAAGGCCATGGCAATTGTCATTTAATTGCCACCTAGGTGACAATTGTAAATTACTATATACTGGGCTTCCTTTGAAGCTTTAAAAAAAATTCTGATTGTTGGTTGGAAACCTCAGTAGGGTAGAGTCAAAATGATCCTAAGGTGAATGCATTAGTTGCCAATAAATTCTGGTTTCAGTTCAAAATGCTGGTCATCTATCTACTACTGAAATCCTTCTCTGTTTTTGTAGCCTTCGATTATCCCAGACAGTCCATCATAGCACCCAAGTTTTTGAATCAAGGGTACCTCAAATACGTACAATATTTGGGACCCATTATTCCTAAATAATTTAAATTTCAAGGATCTTCACATCAGTTGAATCGCAAATCCTACAGGATTGTCTCAGTCAGTTGAGCATGACTTCCCATGCTTCCCCTGCCAGCTTCTCAAAGCAAAGGTCAATAGGGAAGCTGGCAAGAAGCCAGAAGTCGCTCCTGCACTCATCTAGGGTCATCCTGTTCATCTGTTTAAGTAAGGAAATATAACTGCAAGGATGACCCAATGAATCATGGGTTGTCCAGCTATCTTTAAGGCTCTCTATAGCCCTTATACAGATAATGCTCAATTTACAACCATTTGTTCAGTGTCTGTTCATAGTTTCAAGGGCACTAGGAGAAAAAAAAGGCAAGAAATGTCACAAAAACCCCACAACTGTCTCGCTTAGCAATTGGGTTCAATTGTGGTTATAAGTCAAGGACTACTCCCTCTGGTAGAATACATCTAACAGCATCTTGCCAGAATAGAATCTGTCTAACTGGTCAGAACATCCAGTGAGCCACAGTTGACAATCCTCCCTCCTTCAGATAACAATGAAGGTAATGTCACACAATTGTCCTCTGGTACTTGCATTGTGTCATCTCTCTCTCTCTCTCTCTCTCTCTCTCTCTCTCTCTCTCTCTCTCTCTCTCACTCACTCTATCTCTCTCTCTCTCACTCTATCTCTCCCTTCCTCCCTTCCTCCCCCCCCTCTCTCTATGTCTCTATGTCTCTATGTCTCTATGTCTCTATGTCTCTATGTCTCTATGTCTCTATGTCTCTATCTCTCCATCTCTCCCTCTCTCCATCTCTCCATCTCTCTCTCTCTCTCTCTATCTCTCTATCTCTCTATCTCTCTTTTCCTCCCTCCCTCTCTCTCTCCCTCTCTCTTTCCCTCCCTCCCTCCCTCTCTCTCTCCCTCTCTCTCTCCCTCCCTCCCTCCCTCTCCCTCCCTCCCTCCCTCCCTCTCTCCCTCCCTCCCTCTCTCTCTCTCTCTCTCTCTCCTACACACACCCACACCAGTGGTGGGTTTCAATTTATTTTACTACCGATTCGCTCAAGCTCACACGCACGGTCACACATGCACAGAATTGTCCAGGCGTGTGGGCGGAGCCTCCCGCCACTGCCAGTACCCGTTCGCCCAATTTGGAGTGAACTGGCAGAAACCCACCTCTGACATACACCCACACCCACACACCCACACCCACACCTGAGTTTGAGATGCGACAATAAAACATTCCCACATGGCTTTCATCATTTTGATGAAAAGTGAGATTTTTGTGGATAACCGTCAAGATACTAGTATAGATTTTCAGAACTGCAAAGCTTTGATCGCACAGTCACCCCCGCCATTTTGACTTTTTTGACCTTCCTTGAGGTTGCACTTGAATGGATGGGAGGAAGCAGCCATCCCATGTCCATGATATCCTTATTTTACGGAATCGCTGGTCATCAGACATTTGGCCGGTTTTCATTCTCTGTCTTGGACAGTGACAAAGTCCCTATCTTTTCGTGTTTCATTTGCCTTTCATAGTTACTCCTTCTGAGCTGTTTAAGCTTCTGATACTATTGTTGTAATTCCTATCCCATTAATCCTGTTGTGCCAGGGATGTCTACAAGAGGTCAAAAGAGTCAAGATGGCAGCCAGAACCGTGGGATCAAAACTTTGCCTTTGTTAAACGACGTCAGAGGCCTGGCCGCCATTTTCACTTTTTTGACCCTACCTTCCCACCAGACTCCCTCCCAATACCAGTTTCTTGGGCTACGTTAGGGTACATCAAGGCATTTAATTGGGCGGGATCTAATCAAGCAAGAAGATAAATAAATAACACATCTGCTCTTCAATATCAGAAGTTTAAAAACGAAAAGGGAAAGGACCAGAGAAAAGTGCTAGCCGAGGAATGTCTGCTCTTTAAAATAGCTTATTCTTTTTATCAGTCTAGTTTGCCTTTTTTACTGGAATGAAAAAGAGACCCACTATAAAGGGAAGCATGGGGGAAGGAACTACCTTCACAGAGAACATGTCTCTCCCCCCCCCCCCCATAGTTCTCCTATCTAATGTCAATCTTGGGACAGAGCTGCAAACGAGGAAAGTTAAATCTAAGCTTAGTCACCCAAATAAGCACAAGATGGGAGTCTCTTTGAAGTAAGATTAAGGTGGGGAATCTTCTACATCAGGAGTCACCAATCTTTTGGATTTCAAGGACCACCAAAATTCATAATTTTAAATCCTGTGGACCACTAATATGAATTTTTAAAAAGACAAATAGTGTTTAGTGCAATATAAAAAATGCAAATAATTGTTTTGCAGGCCACCAAAATTTTCTCACGGGCCACAGACCATTGGTTGGTGACCACTGCTTTAAATCAGTGTTTCCCAAATTGACAACTTGAAGATGTCTGGACTTCAACGCTCCCAGAATTCCCCAGCCAGCCATGCTGGCTGGAGCATTCTGGGAATTGAAGTCCAGACATCTTCAAGATGCCAAAGTTGGGAAATACTGCTGTAAAACCAATCCTGGAAAATGGAAACTACCATTCTGGTGATCACCAAAAATGTTTCAGGGCATCTACAAATTAAAATATGTAATCCTTTTAAAAATTTCCCAGTTCTAGTTTATAGAACCATACGTATTGATGTAATCCACATAAACCAAAGCTCTTGGATGGTGTTTGTTCTTTTTTTAGAATATAACAAGTTCCTGAGACTCAAATGTTGGGGGATGACAGCTCCTCAATCCAAATCAGGGCCCTCCATCAAAAGCAGATATGTGGCTTTCAAACTCTCCCAATTGCAGATAGTCCTCACCTTACAACTAAACATTCATTTCATTCATCATTTCATTTATTAGATTTATAAACCGCCCCCTCTCCCCCGAGGGGACCAAACATCTATTTGGTGACCTTTCTAAGTTACGAAGACACTGAAAAAGTGATTGATGGCCATTTTTCAGACTTATGACCTTTGCAGCATTTCCTTGGCCACAGGATCAAAATTTGGATGCTTGGCAACTGGCTGATATTTACAACAGTTGCCGTGTTCTGGGATCATGTGATTACCTTTTGCGATCTTCTGACAAGCAACGGGGGAAAGCCAGATTCACTTAACAACCGTGTTTACTCACTCAACGGCTGCAGTGATTCCCTTAGCAATTGCGACAAGAATGATCGTAAAATGGGGCAAAAGTCACTTAGCAACTTTCTCACTTTGCAACAGAAATTTTGGGCTCAATTGAGGTTGTAATTTGAGAACTACATTGCAACGCGGTGGTCAAATCTGAATTCAAGATAATGTGGTTTTCCACATTTTTAAAAATAAAATAAAAAAGCCTCTACTGAGTGAATACATCTGATGTACCAAAGCAAAAATGGAGACAAACCTCCCCAAACTTGAAAACAGGACAACAGTTCAAATCACACAATTTTGGTTGCCTATTTGGCATCACTCCCCTTCACATAACAGCTGAAAAAGTGTCAACCCAAAGTGTGGTAAGCTAGACAGGCAAAATTCAAATTGTCAACGGAGACTTGGTATGACCTTCATCAAGTATTCCAAGTTCTAACAGTTTGCTTGGAAGAACCTTAAAATGAAGAGTGCTTGTCTCAGTCCTTTCGCACATGGGTATTGGAGGTACTCAAGAGAAGATAGTGCTGGGCCTTACCTGGTAGGCTATGGTTTGTTCTCCCACCAATTCAAAGCAAGACATGTAAAGCCATACAAACTGATCTACAAGCCAACATAGCTGGTGCCAGGGGCAGAGGTCTCCCAAAAGAGCAAGCCACACTGTTAAATATATTATATACTGTTATATATTGCTAACCCAACTGTTAGCTTACATTCCTAACACATACAATACAATACAATACAATACAATAGTAGAGTTCGAAGGGACCTTGGAGGCCTTCTAGTCCAACCCCTTGCCTAGGCAGGAAACCCTATACTGTTTCAGACAGATGGCTATCCAACATCTTCTTAAAGACTTCCAGTGTTGGGGCATTCACAACTTCTGGAGGCAACTTCTGTTCCACTGATTAATTGTTCTAACTGTCAGGAAATTTCTCCTCAGTTCTGAGTTGCTTCTCTCCTTGATTAGTTTCCACCCATTGCTTCTTGTTCTACCCTCAGGTGCCTTGGAAAATAGTTTGACTCCCTCTTCTTTGTGGCAACCCCTGAGATATTGGAACACTGCTATCATGTCTCCCCTAGTCCTTCTTTCTCTTAAGCTAGACATACCCAGTTCCTGCAACCGTTCTTCATATGTTTTAGTCTCCAGTCCCCTAATCATCCACAACGAATCTGGTTCTGAGTTAAGAGTAGAGAAGGAGGAAGTAATCACATCAGTTCACTAGAACTTGGCAGAAAACTCGCTTCCATAAAACATCAGAAAGGATGGTACAGATAGTTCTCAATTTACGACCACAATGGAGCCCAAAATGTCTGTTGCTAAGCAAGATATTTGTTAAGTAAACTTTGCCCCATTTGACAACCTTTCTTGCTGCAGTTGTTAAATGAATCATTGCAACTATGAAGTGAGTAACTTAACTGTTTGGGGCATCTGGCTTCTGCATTGCTTGCCGGAAGATCACAAAAGTCATCCCATGTCCTCAGGACACCGCAAACTATCTCAAATATGAGTTGCCAAGCATTTGAATTTGGATCATGTGACCACGGGGAGGCTGCAATAGTCATAAGTGTGAAAGATGGTCAAAATCCCTTTTTCCCAGGGCTGTTATAAGTTCAAAGGATCATGAAATGAACTGTTGCAAGTGGGCTTCCAGTATTGAATAGTGAGACATGCTGGAATCCTAAAGATGCTTGAATTTCTCAGTAGATTGAAGCCACGGTCAAAGACGAGACTTGTGGGTGACTTGGAATGCCAGCCCCGAAACTTAGAAATCCAAGGACTGTCATTTAACGAGAAGCAACAGCACTGAATTGGGCACATTTCAGACACAGCCGCAAGAGGAAATGGCAGAGAAATGAGAATTATTGGGTCACTGGAAAAGGAACAAGGCTGAAAGCAAAGATGCTGCAATGTATTAAAAACAGCAGAGAGAACAGCTGGATTGATATAGAGGCCCACTTTGGCCTTGCTCCAAACAACACACCTGTAATCTTTTCGGACAGTGGTTCTTTTTTTCTAAGCTGGAAAAGGCCTTTTAAAAATGTGTGCAAGTTTTTGAACTGCAGTTTGCCATAGAATCAGCCAGCCTTAGTCTTCCTATCCTAGTATTATATACTGGATATAAAATATATAAAAAGATGTTGAGACTCTGGACAAAGGGCAGGGAAGAGCAACAAAGATGATTAAGGGATTGGAGGATAAAACAGATGAAGAACGGTTGCAGGAATTGGGTACGTCTAGTTTAATGAAAGGAAGGAGGATAGCAGTGTTCCAAAATTTGAGGTGTTGCCACAAAGAAGAGGTCAATCTATTCTCCAAAGCACCTGAAGGCAGGACAAGAAGCAATGGGTGGAAACTAATCAAGGAGAGAATTAATTTAGAACTGAGGAGAAATTTCCTGACAGTTAGAACAATTAATCAGCCTCCAGAAGTTGTGAATGCTCCAACACTGGAGGTTTTAAAGAAGAGATTGGACAACCATTTGTCTGAAATGGTACAGGGTCTCCTGCTTGAGCAAGGGGTTGGACTAAACGTCCTCCAAGGTCCCTTCCAACTCTGTTATTCTGTTATATTCTGTTATTTTTAATCTTGGCCATTTTAAGAGGTGTGGACTTCAATTCCCAGAATTCCCCAGGCAGCCATGCTGACTGGGGAATTCTGGGAGTTGAAGTCCACACATCTTCAAGCCTGAGAAACATTGCCTCAAGCAATGAATGAATAAATCAGAGGCTTAATATCATATTCTCCCGAGGGGCTAGGTTTTCAAACGCAATCTCGCTTTTGGAAAATACTTCCGGGTTGAACTAAAGAGTTTGAGCACTATGTAATCCAGGCCCATCACCTGAAGTCAGGCAGGTAAAATTCTGGGCATTCAAGAGAAACCTTGAATCATGAGAGCCAATTTGCCTTCCCTTATTCTACCAGTGTCCCAGTTTTAGACAGAGACAGACAAAGGGCATCTTTGTGCAGGATGCTGAATTGGGAGCCTGTGAAAATTAGTGGCATTCACTCAAAATACTGAATTTGGTTAACAGTAACCTTGGTTAACGCTCCCCCTCCCTCTGTCGCTCATGCTATACAGTACATGCAAATGTTCTAGTCCCCTTTGTGGAATTATACTTCAGATGGGCCCCAGGCAAGTGCTTGGCTGGGGATTATGAGAGATGTAGTCCATCGTCTTTCTCTTATAATGTGAAAGGCTGCCACATTGTCACAGCGCAAATTTTGGGAGGCAGGAACGGCTCCCTTTTTATCTTACACCAGCAACAATCTCAGGGGTGGGAATCTCAGGGACAGAGTAAGTGAAGCTTGGTGTGTTCACGTGTCCATTGGTATGTGTGTAACGAGAGGGGTGGGTGTGGGGGGCAGGTTTGGGGCTCTGCTGTTGTCTGAAGAGTTGGGGATTTTGAGTAAGGCTGCCCTAAGTTGTAAAACACAGCATGGGAGGTCCTTCTAAAATTCTCAGTAATCAGACCACCCAGATCTTTGCTTCTGAAGCCAAAGGGGAATGGTGAAAGTTGGCCCATAAGAAATGCTGAGAGCCAAGAATTGAGGCCCTTGAACTCTGGTGCTGGAGAAGACTCCTGCAAGTCCCTTGGACTGCAAGGCCATCCAACCGGTCAGTCCTAGAGGAGATCAACCCTGACTGCGCTTTAGAAGCCAGATCCAGAAGAGGAAACTCAAATTCTTTGGCCACCTAATGAGAAGGAAGAACTCCCTGGAGAAGAGCCTCATGCTGGGAAAGATGGAGGGCAAAAAAAGAAGGGGACGACAGAGAATGAGGTGGCAGGCCAAAGTTGGCATGAGCTTAATAATGGACTCCAGAGGATGGTAGCGGACAGGAAGGCCTGGAGGAACGTTGTCCATGGGGTTGTGATGGGTCAGACACAACTTCACAACCAACACAACAACAAGTAGTGGGTTAAGACCTTACCTAGCAAGGATGCCCCCTTAGAAATCCCTGCAACTTCCATTGTAGTACAACAATCACAAATTGGGTGGCCTCTGTGTCCTTGCTTTCCAAAGGCAAGGTGCATATTCTCTGGTTACCCTCTGGCTTGACTGAATGAACTAGGATTAGGTCCCTTGGACTGCAAGGCGATGAGGTGAAGAAGGGGACGACAGAGAAGGAGGTGGCTGGATGGAGTCACTGAAGCAGTCAGGCGTGAGCTTAAATGGACTCCAGAGGATGGTAGAGGACAGGAAGTCCTGGAGGAACGTTGTCCATGGATACACCATGGGTCGGACACGACTTTGCAACTAACAACAAACCCCACTCTCAGCCAGTTGCACTGAATTGCACCACCCAGCTTAAAAAAGACACCCCTGTTTATTCTACCAAACAGGGAGGGTCTACTAAATGGGAACAGTGCCCCCCCTTAAATCCCAATAGGCTGAAGTGAATCTCCCTCCCTCTCCCCCCTGTTCCATCACTGGGCAGATATCTTTCAGAACTGATTCGGTCCAAGGGTGGATGCCCCCTTAATGGGATGCAGATATGGTGTGACATGATAGCAGTGTTCCAAAATTTGATGGGCTGCCACAAGGAGAGCCAGGAGAGAAACTAAGGATACATTTTCTAAGTGAGAACAATTAATCAGTGGAACGACTTGCCTTCAGAAGTTGTGAGTGCTCCAACATTGGAAGTTTTAAAGAAGTGATTGGACAACCACTTGTCTGAAATGGGATTGGGTTTCCTGCTTGAGCAGGGGGGGGGGTTGGACTAGAAGACCTTCAAGGTCCCTTCCAACTCTGTTCTTCTGTTATATGGCCCAGGGAGGGGGCGGTCCTTTGCTGGACTCCTAGCCTTAGACTAGAGATGGAAGCCAAATGATTTCCAGGAAAGTCACTAAGGCCTGGAAAGCTAGCCTGGAACCTGCAAAAAAACAACAACTCATTTTCCTCATGTGCCTCTCTCCCTCTGCGTAGTGGGGCTGGGAGGGGACTCTTTGCCTCCCAGGATTGGCTCTTAATTTCCCCAGTCCAACAAACACAGTAAGGAATGTTTCTCCACTTTTGGGAGGGGTGGGGGAAGCCCCGCACCCCAAGCTTTAGCCTAGCGAAAGGCTTGAAAGAAGGCACCTCTTTCTCTCTGCATTCAATGGGGGCATTCCCAAGAATGGGCAGAGCCTCCATTAACAGGAGGCAATCCTATGAGCTTCACCACCAAAGAGGTATTTGATTGAGGTTCCCCACGATCCAACTTTGGTAAGGAGACTCCACCAATATTTATCCAAGAAGAAACGAGGTACTTAACATGTTGTAAATTTGAGCTATGGGGTTCATCTACAGAAGAACAGAGCTGGAAGGGACCTTGGAGGTCTTCTAGTCCAGCCCCCCTGCTCAAGCAGAGGACTCTACCGTTTCAGGCAGTTGGCTGTCCAGTTTCTTCTGAAAAAACTCCAGTGAAAGGTGATGAAAGCAAGCAGTTCCAACTGGTTAATTGTTCTCACCGTTGAGATGTTTCTCCTTCATTCCAGGTTGCTCCTCTCCTTGATGAGTTCCCACCCATTGTTCCTTCCCTTCCCTTCTGGTGCTTTGGAGAATAGGTTGCCCCCCCTTTCTTGTGGCAGCCCCTCAAATATTGAAACACTGGTATCATGTCACCCGCCCCCCCAAATCTATCTTTCGAATAAGTTTCCTGGTCTCGCTGTTTAAGTAATAATAATAATATATTCGATAGGTGGGTCCAAATGCCACATTCCGTCCAAATATCTGGCTGATTGTGCGACTAACCACGGTAATTATCATCTCGGGTTTTTGTTTGGCTGTGTCAACTTAATAAGCCTAAACTATTACTCGGTTAATACGTGTTGCGGTTGGGAAAACGCACTGAGTCAGCAGGGGCTGGATATCCTTTAATCGACAGCCACCAAAACAAACAACCAAATCATAACAAAGTTAGTCCTAAACTAGCATGTAACACGAGCCCAGATGCTTTACCCGACACGGTTAAACAACCTGCCTTTTAAGAGTATTAAATCAGGAAAGAAAGAAAAAACGTAACGGGGAGGGGGAGAATAAAATTCAGCAAGATGCAGGCAAAGTCACTGGAAGTCCCTTGGCTTCATGGGCAGAGAGAAGCCGTCGCTTCAAAAGTGTTTCTTTTAGCTCGGGTGTCCTTTTCAACTTAAAACTCCCCCCACACAGATTCGGGATATGGGATTTGGGGGGGGGGGGGCTCTATTCCTTCCTTTGCAACCGAGCCTGCTCCTTTCTACCTCGCCTAGCGAAAGACCCGTCTCCCAAACCGGGGGGTTATTATTTGAATGTGAAAAGGAGCGCGCGGGGTCCCATCTGGAAGAGGAGGCCACTCAATTAGAGGGCGCAGCACTTCAGGGGGGTCTCTCCTTTCTCCTGCTCTCCCCCGCCCGAACCCCTCCCCGCCCCCCATCTCCCAGGCTCTCCTCCCCCCCCATCCCCTTCTAGGCAAAACGAAACAAAATAGAGAGACAGAGAGAAAGGAAGACAGAGAGACAGACAGAGACAGAGACAGAAGGAGGCAGAGAGAGAGAGAGGGAGGGAGAGAGAGAGAGAGAGAGAGAAAAGAGAGAGAGGGGGGGGTTCAAAAGGAGCATCGGAAGAGGCGGCGAGCCGAGAGCTAGGCGGAAAAATCCGCGCTAGGGCGAGCGAGTGAAAAGGACTCTTTTTCTCGCTGTCTCAGGGCTCAATGCAACTCCTCGATTGGCGCCAAGGAATGACAGGACTGGAAGGGACCTGGGAGGTCTTCTAGTCCAGCCCCCCTCCTGCTCAGGCAGGAAACCCTACATACACTATTTCAGAGGACAAAGGAGGATAGCGCCAATTTCCAAGGCGGTTTCTGTGCACTCCGGAGATCTGAAGCTGGGTAGCTTTGGACTAAAACAGAGGTGTATGTGTGTGTGTGTGTGCGCGCGTGCGTTCCATTCCCCCTCCCTCCCGTCGCCAAATGACCCAAGGCATCTTGTACCTAAGGGCCCAGCTCTTTTCTGCAAGACTAGGCACTCCAGCAAGGAGAGACATAAAGGCAATCACGGCAGCGCCAAAGACCCAGCTGGGGCTCTCCCTGGGAATTGAGGCGGGCCCCGTTCCGCGGGAGGGAGGGGAATGAACGGCCGACGAAGCTTCTCTTGGTCGCTTTCGTTCCCGCAACAACATTCGGGTTTCATTTCCCTGTTTGAGTCTATATATAAGACAGAGAACCGAAGGGGAAAGCATCCGACAGGGGAGGAGGGGAGATGCTGGGGAAGGACGACTGGGCCATCACTACTCCGTTTACGCTTCCCCGCCAAAAAACCTAATGGGGAGGGGAGAGAAGATAATTGCGGGTGTCGGAACGGATTCCCAATGTTTTCAAATCCAGATTCTTTTAAAAAATAGCCAGAGTCGTTTTGGATAGGAAGATGGGCGGCATAGGAGATAGAGAGAAATGTTAGTTAGATAGATGATAGATATAGATGATAGACAGATAGATTATATATAAATAATAGAAATAGAAATAGAAAATAGACGAGATAGATAGATAGATAGATAGATAGATAGATAGATATAAATAGATATAGAAATAGATGATAGATAAATAGCTAGATAGATGAAGAAAGACAGATATGTATGGTAGATATAGATGATAGATAGATAGATAGATAGATAGATAGATGATAGATACAACAGATATAGATGATAGACAGATATAGATGATAGATAGATGACAGATATAGATGATATATGATTGAAAGATATCGATAGAAATAGATAATAGATTAGAAAAATAGAAAAATAGATTGATAGATAGATAGGTAGATAGATAGATAGATAGATAGATAGATAGATAGATGGTAGATAAATAGATAGATGAAGAGAGAAAAACAGATATGTATGGTAGATAGATATAGCTGGATAGATAGATATAGATAGATAGATAGATAGATAGAGAGAGAGAGAGAGAGAGAGATAGAGATAGATAGAGATAGAGATAGATAGATAGATAGAGAGAGAGAGAGATAGAGATAGAGATAGATAGAGATAGAGATAGATAGATAGAGAGAGAGAGAGAGAGAGAGAGAGAGAGATAGAGATAGAGATAGAGATAGATAGAGATAGATAGATAGATAGATAGAGAGAGAGATAGAGATAGAGATAGAGATAGAGATAGAGATAGATAGATAGATAGATAGTGAGAGAGAGAGAGAGAGAGAGAGAGAGATTAGATAGAGACAGAGATGACAGATAGAAATATAGATAAGTAGAGATATATACGTGATAGGTGATGATGTAGATAAATAGACAGAGAGGTGATAACTATTGAGAGTGGGAGTTCAAGGAGACTTTGGCTTCCATGAATGCCACGGGTGCCAGGAAGGGTCTTTTCAAGATTTTGAATGGGGCAGAATATTCTTTAGAGCCCCCTGTCCCTCCCCACTTCATGCTACAGCCTATGATTTTTTTTCCCCTCAAAAATAAAAATAAATTAAAAAACAAGGGGGGGGGGGACATGAAATTTGTGTAACGACTTCCGGAAATTATATTCTAATGGATTTGGTTTCCTGCCTTGGCTCAGAGTCGTCTCCTCGCTAAAATTTCAGAAACAAACTTCGCCTGCATCGGGGTTGGGTGATTTCCCGTTCCGTGGGTTGTGGGATCAAAACGTTTGCTTTACCTTTTCGCGGGAACTTCCGAATTGAGTGAAATAGGCTAGTGTCTGTCAACGCCTAAGGGATCAGATATAATTTGATAAACCCGGTTTGGAGCTGCGATGGTTGTGTGGGTTCAGCCATTAAGGAGGGACTTTAAACTTGAGAAGTTGAGGGGAAAACGAGAGAGGGGGGGAGAGAGAGGAGAGGGAGAGAGAGAGAGAGAGGGAGGGAGGAGAGAGAGAGAGAGAGAGAGGGAGGGGAGAGAGGGAGGGAGGGGAGAGAGAGAAAGAGGGAGGGAGGAGCGTGGATTGGGTTTTAATTTTTCTCACTGCTGTTTAAGGGCTGCTGCTTTAAGCTCCTTGCCAAAACCAGCAGAGGAGGGAGTCTAGTGACCAATCTTGGATCCTACTTTAAGAACATACAGTTGTCTGATTCATTCAAAAATGACTCCAAATTGGGTTCAGAGGAAGCGGGTCCCGAGTTCCGCTGCGCTTCAGAAGCGTCGGAAGAGGTTTCCTTAGAAGCAATTCCCACGTTCTGGATGGCGTTAGTGAGTCCTTAGTAAGGCTGCAACCGAGCATGCGACGGGGCTCACTGATTCCCTAATGGATTGCGGCTGCCATAGGTTTGCTTTCTGCGGAGAAAGAAAGATCCAAAGCCTAAAACTCGGTCTCCTTATCTTATCACCTCCTCAACGGGTAAGACAGCTTCCTTGATACGAGCTGACTTTGGTGCCGGATCTATTTAAATCTGAAAAGGCCTGCAGAAAATATTAGCCCGTTTAATAGCGACCAAAAATGCTTTGGTTTCTTTTAAGTCCTAGAACGAATGAAAGGAGGCAGTTTGGTCTAGTGGTTAAGGCGCCAGGCTAGAAAGCGAGAGACCGGGGTGAGTTTAAGTCCTGCCTTAGCCATGAAAGCCAGATGGATGGCTTTCGGTCAATCCCCAGGAGACTGTGAGTTCTAGTCCCACTTTAGGCATAAAAGCCCGATGGGTGCTCTTGGGCCAGTCACACACACGCTCTCTCTTTCAGCCGAAGCCACCTCACAGGGTTGTTGTTGCAGAAGAAGGTGTCTTGGATATGTTCACCAACTTGAGTTATTTGAAAAATAATAATAAAGACGAGATATAAATAAACAAATGAACAAAGGGTAAAGAGGCAAAGATCCCTTCAGATTGAGCTCAATACACACACACACAACAAATGGCTGTGTGTGTGTATGTGTGTATGTTCCAGCATAACTCTGGAATGGCTCGACCAATTTCAACCAAACTTAGTACACAGATGACTTACTCGTAAGAAACAAATACTGTGGGGGGTAAGACACCCCTAACAGCCCCCCTTCTCTCTGTGTGTGTATGTGTGTGCCTGCCTGTGTGTTCCAGCATAACTCTGGAACGACTGGGCCGCTGGAATGAAAATGAATGAATTATATCTATAGTGTAAAGTGATAATGTGCATTTTGGATTCTGTGTGTGTGTGTGTGTGTGTGTTCCAGCAATACTTTGACTTGACACTATAGATGTAATTCATTCCTTTTCCTGTCTAATACAGGATTAGCATAAATAAATACCTGGGCAAAGCAGGGTTATCAGCTAGTTCTTAATCACTGCATAGAGAAAGGGTTTGTCACTGCCATTTTCCTGCTGGGCTGTTTCGTTGGCTTCTCCCTCTATTTTACAACTTCAGAATTTCCTGGTGGTCCCCAGTCCAATCATCAAACAGGTCTGGTTACCTTTTTTCAAGATTGACCAAGTGCCCTTTCTCTTTGCTTGGCATGGGCTGGCATCGGTTTAAGGGAGGGAGAAGCGTTATAGGGCGGCGGCATCCTCAGGCTTCCTTCTGAGTAGAGAAATGGGGGCCAGGCAGGGGTCGTTGTAAAACTAACCAGCCGAACCCTGCACTCACACACTCTCTCTCTGTGTCTCTGTGTCTCTGTCTCTCTCTGTCTCTCTGTCTCTCTCTGTCTCTCTCTGTCTCTGTCTCTGTGTCTCTCTGTCTCTCTGTCTCTGTCTCTCTCTCTCTCTCTCCATCTCCCCCCTCCCCTTCCCCTTCCAGCTCCCTCCCTGCCTCAGCCACACCGAGATAACAAGACAATCTGACCACCTACTGCTTTATGGTTGCTTCGCTCCTACTATTACAATCAAGAGAATACTTTATTTACTGTTAACATTCACTTAAAGCGTTAATGTTAATGACACTTCGGAATCCGCCGAAGAAGGTTTCCCGGTGGCGGTTCCTCTTCCTAACCTTCTCCCCCCCCGCCCCCACCATCCTCTTTCCTCGGTTTCACAAGGATTTTCACGGAGAGAGACTTCGAAATGGAATAGCGAGGGAGGGGGAAAACTAAGGGGCGAGGGGGCGGACTCCCCGGAGGGTAAGGAAGGAGGCTTCGTTGGTTATCGTATTGTGCATCAGTTTTATACAGCGTTTTATATCGGTTTTATATAGACGCTAGAGAAGACTCCTGCGAGTCCCTTGGACTGCAAGGCGATCAAACCTGTCAGTCCTAGAGGAGATCAACCCTGACTGCTATTTAGAAGGCCAGATCCTGAAGATGAAGCTCCAATACTTTGGCCACCTAATGAGAAGGAAGGACTCCCTGGAGAAGAGACCCATGCTGGGAACGATTGGGGGCAAAAGAAGAAGGGGACGGCAGAGAATGAGGTGGCTGGATGGAGTCACTGAAGCAGTAGGCGTGAGCTTAAATGGACTCCACAGGATGGTAGAGGACAGGAAGGCCTGGAGGAACGTTGTCCATGAGATCGCGATGAGTCGGACACGACTTCGCAATTAACAACAACGTGTTTATCCTTTTCATATTGTAAGCCGCCCAGAGTTACCCTGTTGGTACGGCGGAGCGGCCAATAAATTAAATATTTTTTTTAAAAAAACCAAGCAAACCAGGGCGCTGGTCCCCCGATTCTCTTTAACTTCCCGTCGCTTGGATTCACACAGCGGGCAAGACTGTTTCGTGAATCAAGAAGTCCTCGGAATATGTCCCCCACTCCCGAGAAGAGTTTTAGATGTTGAGTGGGCTCAAACAAAGGAGGAGAAAAAAGGAGAAGGACCCGGGAGGAAAACGTGAAGAAAGACACTCACACTCACACACACACACACGTTGTTCTTATTTCTTCTTCTTCTTTTTAAACAAAATCCCCCCTATTAATATTTAAGCAAATGGAACATTGGTTCTTTTGCACAAGAACTGAAAGGTGACCGGACTGACTGCAACCTGCTCGCGGTAGGCAGCTACCGATATAAATAGACCACATCGTGCGCGGCTGGCTCTTTTCCGCTGTAGTTTATTTAAGGAAGATTTATTCTTATTTATTTTTAAGGGGGGGGGGCTTCCGGTCTATTGTCTGCAGACCCAAAGGAGGAAAGGGAGAAGAGACCCCCATCTTAATTAGAAGCTTTCCTATTGCGTTATTATTTACTATTATTATCTTCAATTCAATTCCCACGGGGGGGGGAGAATATGTATGTATGTATGTATGTATGTATGTATGTATGTATGTATGTATGTACACGCACACACACAAACACGCACGCACACACACACACGTCGCTCGAGTTGAACTGTTGGGTTTAGGAGAATATCCGTGCTCCAGAGAACACCCAACGCCCTCGTCTTTCGACTAACCTTTACAAAACGCAATTTTATCCCCCTTTTGTTAACCGAGCCCAGGCACACACCCAAGACGACAAGGTCCGCGGTCTTCGCAGTTGCCTCGGGGCAGAGTCTTCTCTAGGGGGGAAATAATCAAATAAAATAAAATCAAATAAACTGCACCCCTAATCTGGTTCAGCCATGAACCTTTGGGGAAACTCCCCGAACCCTTCAGCATCAACTCTAACGGGCGAACGGACTCCGGTCTCGGATCTCAAAAGCTGAACGAGAAAGGCGGTCGGCCTGAATTAGACGGTAATTCTGCCTAATAGCTCCGACGCCTCCGTAATGAGAATTTCTGCGGCTTTCCTAGGTCCCTCCCCCACCCCCCGTTTGGGAACAAGAGTTCGAGTCCCGCCCCCATCCCGTCACCTTTCTGTTTCTTTTGATCGTTTTCAAAAACAATTGGGGTAGGGGAGAGGAAGGCTTTTTGTAAACGGGCGGCAGGGTTAGGGTTAGGTCGAACTTTACAGGAGCCAATGAAGGATCGATTTTTGTCGCAGGAGATTGCTTCGGGACGGATTCAATGCCTGCGGGGACAGCCTCCGTCGAAGGAGGGTTTCCTTCGGGAGTGATCGACCCAGAGGGTCCCTTCGAACCGAGACCCTCCCGCGCTTAACGCAAGCCGCGGTTTGATCCCTTTCGCGATCCAACCGTCAACCGACTAACGAGCCCGGCGGCGGTGTAGTCTCATCCACACACCCACCCCCGCCCCCAAGTCACGGAAAGGGCCTTGATTCTCCTCCCCCCACCCACCCCGTTTGGCTTCTTCTCTGTTCCCGGCCTGAAGGAAGACCTAACTTCAAAAACTTGTAGGAAACCCTTCGACTTCCAAAGCGTTTTCCTTCCGTTTGAATACCAGGATTTTTACTCCTTAAACTTAACTCCGAAGGGAGGGAGAGAGAGAGAGCGAGCTTGGGTAGTGAGATTTACTCGAGGTAGGCAGCGTGCGTCGCAGCCTTTCCCGGACTGTGGATCGGACCCTCCCTCGTCTTTTTCCTTCAAACAACAACAACGATTTGGAACGGGTTGTCAACCAGACATCCGCAGACACCAACCGGGATATGTGTTAGTTACGAATCGGTTCCTGTCGCATAAGCGGACTCTGCCTCAGTCCTTAGCTGTAGGCGTTTAAAATATAGAGGACAGTTAATTACCACCACTCCCGCCCATTTCAATGGAGAAATCAGATTAGGTTCACCCTAGGAGGTTAGGAAAGAGAAGGGAAGAGAGAATAGAAGAAGAGAAGAGAAGAGAGAGAATAGGAGATAGAGAATAAGAGAAGAGGAGAGGAGAGAAGAGAATATGATAAGATAAGAGAGAGAATAGGAGAAGAGAATAGGAGAAGAGAATAAGAGGAGAGGAGAGAATATGATAAGAGAGAGAATAGGAGAAGAGAATAGAAGAGAATAAGAGAAGAGAATAAGAGAAGAGAGAGAATAGGAGAAGAGAATAAGAGAAAATAAGAGAAGAGAAGAGGGCAAGACAACCTCGTCTGTTCAACAGGATGGATCATGAAGTAGAGAAACACGAAGTAAAGGGCCGGAATATGATTGAAGTCAGTCAATACGAGAGAGGTGCTCAGGGATGGAATTTTAATTAGATTTTTTTTTATAACAATAACATGGCAAAGGAAGGATGTCATATTTTAAGCAAAGGGAAAAAACCCCATTCAGAGAAACGTATCAACTAAATAGAATACAGGCAGGATAGCTGAACGCACATAAATTAAGACAGAAAGAGATTTAGAGCCCAAGCTCGACACCCAAAACAGAAACGCCCGTTGCCCTGTTCTGCTTCTTCTTTGACCACGTTTTCATCCGCAGCTTCCTTGGGAAGTTATCCTGGAAGCCGTTTCAGGATGCGACTTGGAAGGATGGAGGAAAAGTGTGTGTGTGTGTGGGGGGGGGGGGGTTGGAGCAAAAAAAAAGAGAGAGAAGAAATGGCCTCTTGTTTTCTGCCCCCCAAAGAGAGAGCTAGACTGGCTGCTGAGATCCCAAGCATAAGTAGAATTAATTCTAAGGCCCTCAGTGCTGGCTTATTAAAAATCGATCAGATGATTCTGATTTTTCAAGAACTTGAATATATATAGCTGGGTTCACACAACACATGAAACCTGGGTTAACAAAACAACAACTGCTGAGTTCCCATAATGCTTAACGCTTAAATAAATAAACTCCCCAGGATGGCTTGGTTCACATGAGCTGCTAAGAGAAAGCGAGAGTTGAATTCCTATGGACTCTCTGGACCATAAATTACCCCAGCCACTTTTTTTCAGCTGGATTCGTGCCATTATTGCTACAGGTTAAATTCCAGCAGTCCCTCCCTCCATCTTATGCAGGTCACTTGCATAAAACTTCATAATCCCTTTTTATTTTTATTCAAAAACAAACGCTCTGTTCAAATTAAATTTGTATATCAGTGGTCGCATGACCTCTTGTAGATGCCATAACCGAATGAGAGACTGGCCTTTCCCTAGAGTTTTATGGAAAAAGATAGTGATGTCTCTGTTTACACAGAGTGGAGATGGGCACCATTCTTCCTTTATGCCCTTGTCCCTTGCCTGCCTTGTCTTCCTGGCAAGTTTTTTTTTTGCACTACTATGACGTGATATCCAGGAAACGGACAGAAAAAGTCCTTTATTCAAGGGAGCGTAATTAAGACAACATGCAAAGGTGGAATGTGAAGGTTTGAACGAGGGGGAAACTCCTCTGTGCCCAGATTTTCAATTGCCTGCACTCTTAATGATTCTTAATGATTAATGCCCAGTAATCAAATGATGTAAACTTGCATGAAAGTGTTATTTTTATTTATTCATTCCTCTCTTTGGGCAAAAGATATCCTTTTTAAAAAAACCAAATAAAGAGAAAAAATAACTTAGCCACACAGAACAGCACACCCATGAAGAAAAAGGCATTAAAGCAATTCCATCATTTCGAATTTTTTAAATGTCCTATATTTTATTGTCCACATGCACTCTCTAGATATAGATAGATAGATAGATAGATAGATAGAGATAGATAATAGATTGATAGAGAGATGATAGATAGATAAATAGATAGATAGATAGATATAGACACATGATAGATAGATACATGATAGATAGTAGATTGATTGATAGATGATAGATAGATAGATAGATAGAGCTGATGCTTTATTCAAACTAAATTTGTATATCAATGATTACATGACCTCTGTAGTTGCCATAACCTAAATAAAAATAAATTTCGACGTTAACTTGTTTAAATAAAGCACTTCCCTCCGTCTATCCTAAGGATATAAGAGTTATATATGAAAACCTATTTTGCTCAGGGGTCCTTACTGCTGGCAGTGGTCCTTGCACAGGGGAGTCTTGAGAATTTCAAGCTATACAAATTAGAGATCTCTTTTCAGCTGAAATAAGACGTTTAGGATTTCGGGTATTGTGAAGATGAGGGTTATTGGACACCTAAGAAAGACGATCTGCCGAGAAAGGATGCTGAAAAGAGGCGACTCGATTCCACTAAGCTTCGCGAGGCAACTTTGGTGGTGCTGAACGGACAGCGCCTTCCGCGCCGCCACCGCCGCCTCCCCACCCGCTTCGCCCTTCTCGAAGCCTTTTAGGAATTGAAGTCTTTTATTCCATCCAATTCAGTTTTTTTAAATAAAAGAAAACAAAGTTTATAAATAAAATCTCACGACTTCGGGAGCCTTCTGTTAGAACGGGAGAAGGGAAGAGAGGGCAAACGAAAGCCAACGTATGAATTCCTGGGAAAGGGAGAGACGATTCTCGTTCGATTTCCCCTCCAGGGTTTTAAATCCACACCGGGGCTCAGATTATGCATAAGGGCTTATTTCTTTCCCATGGAGCAGATCGGTCCAGCCTTTGGGTGGTTATGATTCGGAACCGTCCTTTGCTTTCCCCAAGGAGAAGTCAAAGGAGCTGCGTCCGTTCTTAAACTTCAACACTGATACTTTGCTCCAGAAGCCCCCACCCCCGAGGAATACTTGGACAATTTTCACTGGCTGTTCACAGACATTAATTGTTTGGGAAATGATTTCTTTAAATTAAATCGAAACTCCGATTTTTTTTAAAAAAAAAATGCCCGGCCACAAACGCTGCAGTTTTGAGCTAATCCAACTTTTTCCAAAATACACTTGATAATCAAAAGCTAAATGCAGATCACTGGACTTCATACTACGTGGCCTTCTGCACTAGTCTCTCGGTATTATCCAGTTGCAACATTAAAAAGGGAAAATAAAACCTTCCATTTGAGGGAAGAGAGCTAATTTGAAAACAAAAAGGAAACGCAGGGAAGAATCAGTCACACCGAATAAACATCGCGGATGCAGTTTTATTGTCGAGTGACATCGGAGTCCTGTAATCAAAGATTAATTGTCTTAATCAAATAGACCCACCCTCAGCAAATTAAGATGGTGCCAGCAACAAATTATAGGACGATTGGTTGGTGCGATGAGTTGGGGGAGGTGGTGGGAGAGGAAGGCAAGATGGAAAGAAAAAGAAAGCAACAGAAGATCAAGAAAGGAAGGAAGGATGGAAGGAAGGAAAAGAGGGGAAGGAATGAAGGAAAGAAGAAAGGAAAAGGAAGGAAGAAAGGTGGGAAGGGAAGAAAGAAAAGGAAGGAGGGAAGGGAGGGAGAAGGAAGGAAGGAAAGAGAAGGAAGGGAGGGAACAGAAGGCAGAAGAAGGAAGGATGGAAGGAAGGAAAAGAAAAGAAGGAAGGGAGGAAGGGAAAGGAAGGAGGGGAGGGCGGGAGAAAGAAGGAAGGAAGGAAGGAAGGAAGGGAAGGAAAGGGAAGGAAGGGAGGGAACGGAAGGCAGAAGAAGGAAGGAAGGAAAAATGGAAGGAAGGAAAAGAAAGGAAGGAATGAAGGAGGGAAGGAAGGAAGGAAAAGGAAAGACGGAAGGAAGGGAAAAAGAAAGAAAGAAAGAAAAAAGAAAGGAAGGAAGGAAAGAAGGAAGGAAAAGGAGGGAAGGAAGGTAGACAGGAAGGAAAATGAAGGAGGAAGGGAGGACGAAAGAAAGGAAAGAAAAGAATAGAAAGAAAGAAAATCCCAAAGAGTACTTCTCCAAAGAGGGAAAGGAGACCCGAACAAGAAACCCGCAAATGGCAGCCCCCCACCACCGCTAAGTGCCTCCCCCCTCCCACGTCCAGGGCTCTTGCTGGCGGCTGGGCGGCTGGAAAGCGTCGGTGGCAACGGGCATCTGACCCGGGGGAGAAGAGCGCCCGCCCCACCTTTGTCCGCCCGATCGCGGCGAGACTTACCTGCTTCAGCGCCGCGCGCTCAGTTTCCCGCAAGCGGCCCGGGCGCTCATCGGCAGGCGGGCCATCCGAGCGGAGCGGCGGCGGCGGCTCGACGGCGCTTCCCGCCCTGCCAAGCGGGGAGGTGGCCCCCGTCTCCGGCAACTTTGGAGGCCGGCGGTGGCTCTCGCCCTCCCTCTTGTGGGCCGGGCGAAGGGCATTCGCCGTCTCCTAGGCAGGCAGGCAGGCAAGCGGGGGTCCCCACCGCCAACGCCTCCTCCTCCTCCTCCTCCTCCTCCAGGGCTCGGCACGACTGGAACCAATCAACCGCCTCCCTTCGCTTTCCCCTCTCCCCTCCTAAGAGGAAGCGGAACGCCCTCGGAGCTTCTGCGGGGCCTAGGAGCCAGCTGGCTGGGTTGGGGAATGGAGAGGCCCCGCGCACTCCTCTGGCGATCGCCACGGGTCTATGACAATTCACAATGGCCAGTGGTGTATTAACCATTAGGCAGACTAAGCACATGCCTAGGGCACCAGACCCAAGGGGGCACCACAAAGTTGAGAAAGAAAGAATAAAACCCAATGAAGATGTGTACAGTATGTCCAAAGGAGGGGGGGCACCAAGATTTGTCCCTGCTTAGGGCACCAGTGAGCCTTAATCTGCCACTGGCCATGGCCAACTCAACACGGCCAACTGGTTGCAGGACAAGAGTTAGACTACTATCAAAGAAATGGTGGAATAGAAGAGATAATAAAAAACAATATTAGACTGTGCAGAGATGAACAGGTTGACTTTGAAAATAAAGGATAAGGAGGAATTGGTGTACTCCAAGACATGGGGAAGATTTTAAGATTTGGCTAGAGAAAGGAATCTAGAAAAGAAAGCAAGTGGAAGATAAAGAACCCAGATGATACATTATTAAATGGGAAAGGGGGAGGGGAAGAGGGGGAAAACAGAAAAGAAAATACTAAATATGCAAGTATATATATTCAAGAGTGAGATATAAAGGGGAAAAAACATAGGATAGATTAGCGAAGGGAAGGGCATAAGAAATGATACTAAGCTGTATTTCGGTTTGCAGAAATACCATCCCAAGAAAATATAAACTGAGGTTTGAAAGTGACACCTATAACAACAGAAAAGAGGAGGGAAGGAAGGAAGAAAGTGGTAAGGAGAGGAGGGTGGAAGGGAGAGAAAGAGGAGGAGAGAGGGTAGGAAGAGGAAGAGTAGGAGTAGGGAAGAGGTAAAGGAAGAAGGAAGGGGAAGGAGAGGAGGAAGGAAGAAAGTAGAGAAGGGAGGGTGGGAGAAAAGAAAGGGAAAATAAAGTGGTGTAAAAATAAAAAATAAACAGGAGGAATGGGATGGTAAATAAAGCAACCCAAATTGTATGCTATAACCTTTTAAATGGAATAACAATTTTATAAGAACGACAAATGTAATAACCATGCGAATGCATACCTATACTTGTATGTAAGAGAATAAAAAATGATACACTAAAAAAATAATAATGGTGGAATAGAATCATTCAAGGAAGAATGATTCACATTTCACAGAATGAAATGTGAATGGCAAAAATTAATGGCAAGCGTTGGCCATGGTGAGTTGGCTGCAGGAAGATGGTTGTGGGAAGTTGTCCCATTCTCCACACAACAACCAGAACCGCGTTCCTGTGCTGGCTCGTAGTGCCACCGAGTCGAAAAGTCGCCAGGAGTTTAGAGGACTCTGGAGAAGCGACTGGTCTTGAGTTGACGTGGTGATAATATGTAGAGTAGGAATCAACCCAGTAACTCAACCAAGCCAGTAACCATTCTCAGTCATCCAGGTCCTGGTTCTCCCAAAGGGGCTTTTTCAAGAGGCAACTGGACTTTCTGGTTTTTCTTTTGAAGAGGTTTCGCTTCTCATCCAAGAAGCTTCTTCAGCTCTGGCTGGATGATGGAATTCTTGGAAGAAGCTTCTTGAATGAGAAGTGAAACGTCTTCAAAGAAAAACCAGAAAGTCCAGTCGCCTCTTGAAAAAGCACCTTTGGGATAACCAGGACCTGGATGACTGAGACTGAGACAACCCATGATAGATAGGTATGTTGTGACAATTTGGGTTTTGTAAACCAAGGCTTGTTGACCAAGTAGGGTTCCTTGAATTCACAGAAGGGGCCAAAAGAGACTCAAACGAAGCCTTGGGGTCTGAAAGGTTTCTTAAGTGTTTGTGCCATTTTGTGAACTTCCTTGCCACGGTTCTTAAGTGAATCACCGCATTTGTTAAGTTAGGCACATGGTCGTTATGTGAATCTGGTTTCACCACTGACTTTGCTTGTCCGAAGGTCGCAAAGGGGGATCACAGGACCCCAGGACTCAGCAAACCATCATAAGTGGGAGTCAGTTGTCAAGCATTGAAATTTGATGATGGGATTCTGAGGATGCTGCAACGGTCGTAAGTGTGAAAAACGATCATGTCATTTTTTCCACTGCTGTTTTAACTTGGAACGGTCACTGAATGAACTGTTGTAAGTTGAGGACTACCTGTATATTTGTCTGATCTATTTGATAGGATCAATCCATGTAGCATTTCCCTCCCCTCCCCTTTCCCCTTCCCCTCCTCTCCCTCCTTCTTTCTCTCCCCTCCCCTCCCTCTCCATTTCCCTCCCTCTCTCTCTCCCACTCCTCCTCTTTCCCCTTTTCCCCTTTCCTTCTTTTCTTCACCCCCTCCCCTCCCTCTCCTTTCCCCTCCCTCTTCCCTCCCCTCTCTCTCCTTCTCACTTTCCTTCACTTTCTCTCCCACTCCTCCCCTTTCCCCCTTTCCCCTCTCCATACCCTTCCCCTCCCTCTTCCTTCTCCTCCCACTCCCTTCTTTTCCCCTCTCTCTCCCTCTCCCTTTCCTTCATTCTCTCCCTCTCCAAACCTCCCCTCCTCTTCTCCCTATCCCTTTCTCTCCCTCACCCACTACTCCCCTTTCCACCTCTCCTTTCCCCTCCCTCCCTTCCCCTCTCCCCCCTCTCCCTTTCCTTCACTCTCTCCCTCTCCAACCCTCCCCTCCTTCTCTTCTCCCTGTCCCTTTTTCTCCCTTTCACACTCCTCCCCTTTCCACCTCTCCTTTCCCCTCCCTTCCTTCCCCTCTCCTCCCTCTCCCTCTCCCTTTCCTTCACTCCCACCCCTCCCCTTCTCCCCCACTCCCTCTCTCTGTCCCTTTTTCTCCCTCTCTCCATCCCCTTTTCCCCTCCCTCTCTATTTCCCTCCCACTCTCCCCTTTCTCTTTTTCCCCTCTTCCTTCCCCTTCCCCTCCCTCTTCCTCCGTCTCCCCCCCCCCGCTTTCCTTTTCTTCAACAATATGGAAGCATTTGCTAATCTAAGCTGCAGCCTTAGAATTTACTTGTGGTCTCTCCTCCCCAAAATACTTCCTTGTGATTATCTGGGATCTGCTAGGTGCTGCCATCTGCTGTGGACTAGTGGCTTGAAATTCTTGCTCCCAGCCTCACCCCAATCTTGGCCAATCCCGGGAGCAATTGTTCACGGAATGTAAAGGATGAATCGTTACACGCAGCATTCAACAATACGGAAAGATTTGCTATTTTTCAATCCGGGGGCTGAATGTAATACATTGAAATCACATTTGAATGTACATTTTAAACAAATCAAATGCAAATCTGACCTAACTTCACCCACCTGAGGTTGGCTGCAAGTATCCTGGGGATTATAGCCAAACCTATAGAATATACCATATACAGCTCTTAGCTTAAAAAAAAAAAACTTGTGCACCATCTACATAAGCGATGCATAGAGAGAGTGTTACCAAATTTCTGAGTCCAGATTGTCCTTGATTTACAAGTGACCACTCAAAGTCACAGCAGCACTGAAAAAAGTGGCCTATGGGCGTTTTTAACACTTAACGGCTGTTTTGCAGCATTCCCACATTCACATGAGGGTTCATATTTATGGCTGTTGCAGTGTCCTGGGGTCATATGTTTCCCTTTGGCCAGGGGTGTCCAAACTTGGGAACTTTAAGACTTGTGGACTTCAACTCCTGGCTGGGGAATTCTGGGAGTTGAAGTCCACAAGTCTTAAAGTTCCCAAGTTTGGACACCCCTGCCTTCGGCCATCTCCTGATAAAAGAGGTTCCTTCATCAACCACATGACCAACTTAACGACGGTGATACACTTAATGACTGGCAAGAAAAGTTTGTAAAATGGGGCCAAACTCACTTGACCTCTGTCTCGCTTAGAAATAGTCTCAATGATGGTCGTAAATCGAGGACTACCCGTATACCAATGTTGCAGTTTAATCTTGTGTGCTCCAGTGTAAAACTGAACTCTTTTTAAAATATTTTATTTTAAACACATAAACAAAACAAAACAAAAAAACAGATTAAAACAACAAAGGAACAAAAAGTTCTATCATACATCAGGTTCCATATTGATTGTCTTTACATTTGATGTTTTCCCTCCTATGCATTCATATCTTACATTCGTGGTCCCCTTATTCTTTACTTATTTATATATACTATTCCACACTTGTTTTGTTTGTATCAGAATATCATTTTCCCTATATTATACTTTATGTTCTTACAATCATTTAGCTGCTATTTCTTAACGTAACTATAACTTATCACTGTATCTTAACACTTCTACTGCATCACTGTTTATGCTTCCCTATTTCTTATTTCTGTCCTCTAACCATTTAAACCATTTGTTCCAAGTTAAATCGCATTCCGATTCCTCCTTTCCTTGCATTTCTTTCGTCAGGAGTGTAACTGAGCTCTTAACTAACCTCTCGGACTTCACACCACATACTGGACACTCCTGTGGCTGGGCTACTTTGTAATGCAATCACTCCATTGGGGGCATCTGTGGTCCAGGCAGAAGCCTGTTCTTTGCCTTGGGCTACAGAAACTGATTGCTTCCCCCCACCTCCCTTCACTCAGCCTGCCAGAAATAAGGCTCACCTCAAGTTCCCTGCTCACTCTAATCTTCTGTTCAGGTTTGTCTTGGGTTCACACAACCTTCCAAGTTGTCTTTAGCTTTAAAACAGACCTGGTTTGATCAACATAAAGGTAAAGCGTGCTAGTCGTTCCCAACTCTAGGGGGCGGTACTCATCTCCTTTTCAAAGCCGAAGAGCCAGCGCTGTCCGAAGACGTCTCCGTGGTCATGTGGCTGGCATGACTCAACGCCGAAGGTGCACGGAACGCTGTTCCCTTCCCAACAAAGGTGGTTCCTATTTTTTCTACTTGCATTTTTACGTGCTTTTGAATTGCTAGGTTGGTAGAAGCTGGGGCAAGTCACGGGAGCTCACTCCGTTACGTGGTGCTGGGGATTCGAACCGCTGAACTGCCAACCTTCTGATCGACAAGCTCAACGTCTTAGCCACTGAGCCACCACATCCCTCTGGGTCAACATAATTAAAACAAAAAAAATTCCTTCCATTCAAATCTCATGTAGTTTTCTTGTTCTTGTTTTCCGGGTTTACTCTTTGCCTCCTTCTGGGATATGTATGTATGTATGTATGTATGTATGTATGTATGTATGTAAAATTTCAGCCTAGTCCCATGATGGCAAACCTATGGCACACCCATGGAACAGAAGTTGCCTCCGGAAGTTGTGGGAGCTTCATCCCTGAAAGCTTTCAAGAAGAGGCTGGGCTGCCATCTGTCAGGAATGGTGGAGAGCTGTGATGGCAAACCTATGGCATGTGTGCCACAGGTGGCAGGCAGAGCCGTCGCCCCAGCTCAGTTCCACCGCGCATGCACACACGCCTCCCACCAGCCAGCTGGCTTTTGGGTCTGTGCCACGCATATGTAGGGGATAGGGTGCATGTGGCGGGGTGGGGTGAGCATGGGGGTCATGCACACATGTGCGGGGGGGGTGGCACATGCAGGGGGCGCATGCACATAACTAGAGGGGGCGGGGCACAGAGGGGATGCGCGTGCATTGCATTATGGATCTATCCGTTGATAGTGCCATAAAGTTGAAGGTTGACTAACGTCCGAATGCAAATGTCCCTTGTCAAGCAAGAACAGACAAGGGGAAATATCAACCAATATTTTCAGTAAAGAGAGGAATAGGAAAAAGCAAAATGGGAAATCTTTTTTAAGAACATGAACACTTAGGGATAGTCATGGGTTTCTAATAAGCAATAAAATAATGTACATTTTAAAGATACAAGCAACATGGTTATAGTCCTAAGTGGAAAGAGATAGGTACTAGGAAGGAAGAGAAGAAGAACAGAAGAATAGTAATACAGTCTTAGTAGATGATTTGACAGTCTTGTGGGGATTAGTTATTTAGCAGAGGGTTGGCATTTGGGGAAAAAAACTGCCCTTGTGTCTCGTTGTCTTAGTGTGCAGTGCTCTATAGCATCGTTTTGAGGGCAGGGGTTGAAACAATTTATGTCCAGGATGTGAGGAGTCAGTAGATATTTTCACAGCCCTCTTTTTGACTTGTGCAGTAAACAGGTTATATTATTTTATTAGCTGATTATTCAATAAACCAGGGTTAAGCAAAACACACCTGAATCCCTTTGATGTACAGAGTGACCACAGGGTAGCTAGCAGCTGCCTGTCTCGATTTGAACCTTCCGGGAGAGCCTATGAATGGTTTACTATCAGTTTGTATCACTTCCAAAGAGAGGAGAAAAAAGCTGTCCACTACCATCACCCGCAATCAAACACATCCTCTTTCCTCTTTTTTTTGAAAAAAACCCACCAACAGAAGGGGAGGAGGCACAGAAGAGCAAACATAAACATAGTCACCCCCCCCATCGCCCTAATGAGTTCAATTACAATGTGGTAAACACATTGTCTCTACGCTTTAATTAAGCCTGCTGTCCAATTTTAACTCATTAGTAATTCATTAAGAGAACAGCCCTGAGCAAAGCTGCGAGAGGAGTGGGGGAAGATGGCAGAAGGGTGGGGAGGGGGTGGATGGCGGGCACCGAGACAAGCATCTTTTGGCCTGGGGGAGTGGGAGGGAGGAGAAGGGCAGTAGGGGGGGAGAGGGGGGCTGCAGCTCAGACTGCCCTCTGGCTACACAGGAATGTTAACCTCCCCCTCTCTTGAAAGTTTTGGTGGGTGGGAGGGTCAGAGCATCCTTGCCTAGGCTGGGACCCTCCCAAGTATGTTGGATTCAAGACCCATCATCCGCCGCTGGGCTAGGATAAAGAAAAAGGCCAATGCCAACCTTGAGGAGTCTCTGTTGCTAAAGTGCTTCATCAAGGTAACTAACCAAGTTTCTCCTTAAAGCTTCTTTAGGTTATGTGAAGGCCAGCTGGTCGCACAAATGTCTTTCAAGGCCCTCGGTGTTTATCCTGGGTGAGGAATGTCAGTGACTCAGAAATAAGGTCCATAGAAAATTTGCATTAACTGTCTTCCTTCTCTCCATTTGTGAAAATCCGAGATCTACTGTGGAGTATTATTATTATTATTTGGTGAGATTCACAGCCTTTGGGGCTGGCTGGTAGCTCAACAGCTGGAGTCCTAACCAAGGACCTAGGAACTGTTAAGGTAATGTCGGAGAACGTTGTTGTTGTTGTTGTTGTTATTGTTATTATTATTATTGTTGTTATTATTATTATTATTATTATTATTATTATTATTATTATTATTATTATTATTATTATTATTATTATTATTATTATTATTATTAAATTGTATCACAGCGGCCAGTTGTTTCGCCGGATTTGGCATTGATTACTAGTCGGGCCCCACCCAGGGACCTAGGACGTCGTAACGTATTTTCGTAATATAGGTGCAGATCCAAGCAGTGCAGCTTTTTGCATTTGACTGATGGTGATTTTGTCAAGTTTTAACCGTTTTAAATGTAATTCCAGTGCTTTTGGAATAGCACCCAGTGTGCCGATTACCACTGGAATTACCACTGCTGGTTTGTGCCATAATCGTTGTATTTCAATTTTTAAGTCCTGGTATTTCGTGACTTTTTCATGTTCCTTCTCCTCGACCCTGCTATCACCTGGTATTGCGATGGCTATGATTGTAACCTTATTTTTCTCAACCAGTGTGACGTCTGGTGTGTTATGCGCTAGTATTTTGTCTGTTTGTATATGAAAATCCCACAGGATCTTGACCATCTGATTTTCAGTGACTTTTTCAGGCTTATGTTCCCACCAATTTGTTGTTTTAATATTATATTTTTTGCACAAATTCCAGTGGATCATTTCTGCTACTGAATTATGATGATGATGATGATGATGATGATGATGTTAATCTTTGGTGAAATTCACAGCCTTTGGGGCTGGTTGGTAGCTCAACAGCTCGAGTCCTAACCAAGGACCTAGGAGGATGTTAAGGTAACGTCGGAGGATATAAGCTGTTCCAAGTAGGGTGGTTTTTTTGTAGAATCAGAATGTTCAAATCTGATAAATTTAAAATTTCCAAATAGCGAGGTAGTCCTTTAGGTATTGCTCCAAGGGCTCCAATTACAATCGGGACAACACATGATTTCTTTTTCCACAGTCTCTCAACCTCAATTTGCAAGTCCCGGTATTTTGTGATTTTTTCTTGCTGTTTATCTTCAATTCGTGCATCACCAGGTATTGCAATGTCAATGAACCATACTTCTTTCTTTTCAATTATTGTTATGTCAGGTGTGTTGTAGGCCAAGTGCCTGTCAGTCTGAATTCTGAAGCCCCACAAGATCTTGACTTTCTCATTCTCTAAAACCTTCTCAACCTGATGGTCCCAGTGGTTTTTGCTGTACTCAAATCCAAACCTTTGGCACAATTTCCAGTGAATAATCTTAGCCACGCGGTCATGGCGTTGTAGGTAGTCAGTTTGTGAAATTTTGCTGCACCCGCTGATCAAGTGGTCGACTATCTCATCTTTCTCATTACAGAGGCGACATTTGCTGGTGGTGGTAACATGTTGAATTTTTGCCTTCATGCAGTTTGTGGCTAAGGCTTGTTCTTGAGCTGCCAAAATAAAGCCTTCTGTTTCTTTTTTCAGTACTCCTGATCTTAACCAGTTCCAAGTTAGTTTTTGGTCAGCTTTGCCTTCAATACTTTTCAAGTATTGGCCATGCATAGCTTTGCTTTTCCAATTTTCAGCTCGCTTCTCAATTACATCTTTCTTATATTCAGCTTTTGACTTAGTTGTCTTCAAAAGGCCTCCTTTATTTACTTCCTTAATCATTGGTTCTTCACTTTTCTGGATGTAATCATTCAAGCTGTGTCTTTCTTCTTCCACAATCTGCTTTACTTGTAGGAGTCCTTGACCACCCTCTGCTCTTGGTAGATATAATCGGTCAACATCACTTTTAGGGTGCAAAGCATGATTCATTGTCATAAGCTTCCTTGTTTTTCTGTCCAAATTGTCCAACTCCAACTGGGTCGAGTCAATTATTCCTGCAGAGTATCGAATCACAGGTATAGCCCAGGTATTTATGGCTTTTATGATGTTTCCTCCATTCAATTTGGACTTTAAAATCTTGCGAATTCGTCGAATGTACTTGGCTGAAGTTAATTCCTTGACTTTATTATGCATTAAGTCAGAGGCCTCTAAAATCCCCAAGTACTTGTAGTCTTCTTCTGGTTTTACTGCTTTTATCATTTCTTCATTCTCAAGTTCTATTCCATCACCTTCTATGACCTTGCCTGCTTTGGTTGCCATTGTTGCACATTTGTCAATTCCAAACTGCATACCAATGTCTTGGCTAAATTCTTTTGTGCTTTCAATTAATAAATTCAATCCAGCTTTTGTTTTACCAAACAGCTTCAAATCATCCATGTACACCAAATGTGAAATTTTCAGTCCTTTCTTAGCAAGTTCGTATCCATAGTTCACCTTCTTCAAAATGGTTGTCAGGGGTAGCATTGAGAGTATAAAAAGTAGGGCGAGAGCGAATCACCCTGGAAAATGCCTCCTTTAATTTCATTATTATTAATTAATTTCATTATTATTATATACCTTATTCATTAAACATGAAACTCAGCCAACTGAACATTCAAAAATGCCTCACAAATACCAGTGACTGGTGCTAATGGTTGATACGGTTTGCTGCCAGCATCCTAGGTATCAACCAAGGACCTTCTTAAAATATAAGATGTTCCGAGTAGCTCAGTTTTTTGCAATTCCGCTGGTCTTATTGTAGGAAGCTGCAATTTGTTGATGTATCTTGTAAAATTCTTGGACCTGGTGCCAAGTGCCCCGATGACAATGGGTATCACTCTTACATGCTTCATCCATAGCTGTGTAGTTTCGATGGCCGGGTCACGAAATTTCACTATTTTTTCAAGTTCTTTTTCTTCAACTCTGGCATCTCCTGGAACACCAATATCAATAAACTGTACACTTCAACCCTCTATAACCGTGATATCTGGTGTGTTCTGCTCCAAAATAATAATAATAATAATAATAATAATAATAATAATAATAATAATAATAATAATAATAATAATCGCGAAATACTAGGACTTAAAAATTGAAATTCAACGATTATGGCACAAACCAGCAGTGGTAATTCCAGTGGTAATCGGCACACTGGGTGCTATTCCAAAAGCACTGGAATTACATTTAAAACAGTTAAAACTTGACAAAATCGCCATCAGTCAAATGCAAAAAGCTGCACTGCTTGGATCTGCACCTATATTACGAAAATACATTACGACATCCTAGGTCCCTGGGTGGGGCCCGACTAGTAATCAATGCCAAATCCGGCGAAACAACTGGCCACTGTGATACAATTGAATAATAATAATAATAATAATAATAATAATAATAATAATAATAATAATAATAATAATAAAAATTGTAAAAGAAATCATGTCCCAATTGTAATTGGAGCCCTTGGAGCAATACCTCGCTATTTGGAAATTCTAAATTTACCTGACTTGAACATTCTGATTCTACAAAATACCACCCTACTTGGAACAACTTATATCCTCCGACGTTACCTTAACATCCTCCTAGGTCCTTGGTTAGGACTCGAGCTGTTGAGCTACCAACCAGCCCCAAAGGCTGTGAATCTCACCAAAGATTAACATAATAATAATAATAATAATAATAATAATAATAATAATAATAATAATAACAACAACAACAACAACAACAACAACAACAACAATTGCATCCTCTCCACCTTTTAGTGTCGACAGAAGGATGGGTTAAGGCAGTGATGGCGAACCTTTTAGGCACCAAGTGCCCAAAATGTGTGTACGCCTCCAAACTGCAAGTCGTGGGCCCATGTATGCATGTGTGTGCACCCTATGCACGCATCTGCGCATGTGCATGTGACCCACCCAAACCACAAGGCGTGGGTGCATGCATGCCCCCCCCCATACATGCACGGCAGAGACCCAAAGACCAGCTGACTGGTGGGTTGGCTCAGGGTGACTAGCAAGAACGATTAGAATAGAATAGAATATCGGAATAAAGAATAGAATGGAATGGAATAGCAATAGCACTTATATACCACTTCATAGTGCTTTTACAGCCCTTTCTAAGCGGTTTACAGAGTCAGCCTATTGCCCCCAACAATCTGAGTCCTCCTTTTACCTACCTCGGAAGGATGGAAGGCTGAGTCAACCTTGAGCTGGTGAGATTTGAACTGCTGAACTGCAGCTAGCAGTCAGCTGAAATAGCCAGCAGTTCTGCACTCTAACCACTATGCCACCTCAGCTCAGTAGAATAGAATAGAATAGAATAGAATTCTTTATTGGCTGTGTGATTGGATACCCAAGGAAGTTGTCTTTAGAACATATGCTCTCAGTGTACATAAAGAAAAATAAAAAACATTCATCAAGAATAATAAGATACAACACTTAGTGACAGCTATAGGTTACTAATAAGGAGTCAAATCATACTAGGAAACAAATAAAAACAATATAAATTGTAAAGATACAAGCAACATTGTTATAGTCGTAAGTGGGAAGAGATAGGTACGAGGAAGGATGAGAAGAATAATAGTAATACAATCTTAGTAAATAATTTGACAGCGTTGTGGGAATTAATTGTTTAGCAGAGGGATGGCATATCAGTTTTCCACTGACAAAAGAAAAGAAAAAAGAATGCCCTTAGGCACTATTATGTGTCCTTACAATAGGCCTAACGATGATCAATTAAACCTAGATCCTTATAACCATGGTTGACCTACCGTATTTTTCGGAGTATAAGAAGCACTGGAGCATAAAACGCACCAAGGTTTTGAAGAGGCAAATTAAAAAAAAAGTTTTTACACTCTACAGACCTCCCAAAAATGGCCCATTTTTTGTGAAAACGGGCCCGTTTGTTTTCCAAAAAAGGGCATGAATAGCCTTTAGGAGACTTGTAGAGTGCTCCTGGGGGAGAGGGAGGTGCCCCCCCAAAACATGCAAAAGGCCCATTTTTTGTGAAAATGACCCCATTTTTTGTCAAAAAAAAGAGGAGCCTTGCAGAGTGCTCCTGGGGGGGTGGGGGGACGAAATTGAGTAAGAAATGGCTCATTTTTTGCTTATTTTTGCTGTCCCCAGTCCCCAGGAGCACCCTGAAAGGCTCCTAAAGGCTATGCACGGCCATTTTGGTGAAGGGGCCAAAAATGCTGTATTCAGTGTATAAGACGCACCCAGATTTTCAGCCTCTTTTTTGAGGGAAAAAGGTGTGTCTTATACTCCGAAAAATACAGTATTTAAACCCAGTGAGTGTGGATAGAGCTTTTCTGCCTCATTCTGCCAGGCATTTGCCCCAAAGGATCGTCCCGACAACACCCCACATTCTCCTCCTCACATGTTAATGTCCCCAGCTGCGTCCTCTCTCTTTCCCTCCATCCCGACACGCTGGAGATTCTCCATCCCATCTCCCAGATTGTCAGGAACTACAACACCCATCCTCATGGACCCCTCAGGGATCGCCAAGGCCGGGGAAGGCAGTTTGAAGGCATGTCCCACCACTGAGGAAGACAAATGGCTGACTTTTCTCTCATAGGCAGAGTACAACCAGGTGTAGCAATCGAGGGAAGGCAGCGCTGGTTTCTATCTTCTAGAGCAGGGGTCTCCAAAGTTGGCAGCTTTAAGACTTGTGGACTTCAACTCCCAGAATTCCCTGGTGTCGCTGCAGCCTAGTGGCCTCGCCACCCCAGTTCTTCAAGAGACCTCCGCAAAAGATCTGAATTGCCACCTTATGCCATGGAAAGACGAAGGTGGTTTGAAGGGGAACGCTCAGGGCGGCTCAGAAAAACATGATTTAAAGGCCAGTGACTGAGCTGGTGGAACTTCCTGCCACAAGAAACCGTAGGCGCTGCTGACAAAAGCCATTGGAGGAAAAGGGGATTTCTCCTAAGGTTCCGGAGACCAACTTCGTCCAGCATTAGGAGGCCTGGCTGGCAGCTAAAAAAAGCGATTCCTGAAGGGTCTCCAAACTTGGGCACTTTAAGACTTGTGGACTTCAACTCCTAGAATTCCCCAGCAAGCAGAGTGATGTTACTCTGACGCCGACAGAGGAATTCTGGGAGTTGAAGTCCACAAGTCTCAAAATTGCCAAGTTTGGAGACCTCTACTCTAAACCCAGGAATCAATGATAGGGATACCAATTCAAATTCTGTCCTGCTTGCCAAACTGGTTGGAGGCAGGAAGGAGATCTGGCTGCATTTGCAATGGGGCATTTAGCCTGTGGGGTTGTCTGGTTTTTGACCTCCCTAGCAGGTGCAAATGTGAAGAAGAGATTGGAGGGCCTGTTTATCCTGATCGGTAGAGGGTCTCCTGCTGGAGCTGGAGTTTGGACTTAGAAGAGAGAATAACAGAATAATAGAGTTGGAAGGGACCTTAGAGATCTTCTAGTCCAACCCCCTGCTCAGGCAGGAAACCCTGTTCCATTGCAGACAAATGATTGTCCAATCTCTTCTTAAAAACTCCATTGATAGCACACCAAGAATTTCTGGAGGCAAATCGTTCTACTGGATTAATTGTTTCTAACTGTTAGGAAATTCCTCCTTAGTTCTCCTTGGTTCTCTCCTTTATAAGTTTCCATACATTGCTTCTTGTCCTGCCTTGGAGAATTGGCTTGACTCCCTCTTCTTTGTGGCAGCCCCTTAGATATTGGAAGACTGCTATCATGTCACCCCCGCTCCTTCTTTTCATTAGATCCTAGATAGAAATACCCAATTCCAGCAACTGCTCTTTATACTGTACATTTAGCCTCTGGTCCCCTAATCAACTTTATTGCTCTGCTCTGCACTCATTCTAAAGCCTCAACATCTTTTTTTTTTACATCGTGGATGACCAAAACTGGTTGCAGTATTCCAAGTCTGGTCTTACCAAGGCATTATAAAGTGGTGTTAACTTTATCTCATTGTTCCCATCACCCATCTCCTCCCACTTATGACTGTATGGATATAACTTTGTTGCCTGTACCCTTATGATTTATATTGATTGTTTCCTAGTATGATTTGATTGCTTATTTGTACCCTATGACTACCAAAGTGTTGTACTTATGATTTGTGACGAATGTATCTTTTCTTTTATGTACACTGAGAGCATATGCACCAAAGACAAATTCCTTGTGGGTCCAATCACAGTTGGTCAACAAAGAATTCTATTCTATTCTATTCTATTCTATTCTATTCTATTCTATTCTATTCTTATTCCATTCCATTCCATGTTTTCCTATTCTGTTATGTTATGTTCTGATTCTATTTCTCTTTCTATTATTTCTATTCTGTTCTATTCTATTCTATTCTTCTACTCTTTTCTTCGTTCCATTCCATTCCATTCCATTCCATTCCATTCCATGTTTTCCTATTCTGTTATGTTCTGATTCTAATTCTAATTCTATTCTATTCTATTCTATTCTATTCTATTCTATTCTATTCTATTCTATTCTATTCTATTCTATTCTATTCTATTCTATTCTATTCCATTCCATTCCACCCCACTCCACTCCACTCCACCCCACCCTACTCTATTCTATTCACGCATCTCCTCCCACTTATGACTGTATGACTATAACTTTGTTGCTTGTATCTGTACCATTTATATTGTTTCCTAGTATAATTTGATTGCTTATTAACCATGATTATCACTAAATCACTTAGTAACCTATGATTATCACTAAATGTTGTATCTTATGATTCTTGATAAATCATAATCTATTTTATTTTTCTTTATGTACTCCGAGAGCATTTGCACCAAAGACAAATTCCTTGTGTGTCCAATCACACTTGGCCAATAAAGAATTCTATTCTATTCTATTCTGTTCTGTTCTGTTCTGTTCTGTTCTATTCTATTCTATTCTATTCTATTCTATTCTATTCTATTCTATTCTGCCTTGGTAAGGTCACATTTGTTCCTTCCGACTCTGTCATTCTGTATTGTATACGGTTGCAAACTGAGCTTTACTGCTTAGGATACTAAATGCGCCGGTCGGCCAATTCTGCTTTATTCCCCTCCGGTGGGGAAATGCAACTGAGGACTTACGGTGGGAGCGCAGCTGCCATGCCTAGCCTGCCCGGCCGGCCGAGGTTCCCTTCCCGCTTTCAGCTCTGTCGGGTTGCCGGTACAGCCTTTTCAACGTCCGGTGGTTGCTGACAGTTAGAACAATTAATCAGTGAAACGACTTGCCACCAAACGTTGTGAAACACTGCAGCATTTTAAGAAGAGATTGGACAGCCACTTGTCTGAAGTGGTTTAGGGTTTCCTGCTCTAAATTTTAATAAAAGTTGTTAGTTTCCTGCCTGAGCAGGGGGTCGGACTAGAAGACCTCTAATGTCCCTTCCCACTCTGTTATTTTGTTGTTCCGCGGCGAGGCTCGGAAGCTGACGGACCTTTAAGCGCGAGCCCCGTGGCTTTTGGGGAGGCAAACACTTTGAAGGGATCTAGTGACCCCTTTTTTGACTTAACACATTTTATAATGCGAAAGTCTAGTCTAACGAAGAGAAGGACTAGAGATGACAAGATAGCAATTATTTGGAGAGAAGCAACCTAGAACTAAGGAGAAATTTCCTGACAGAACAATTAACCAGTGGAACAGAAGTTGCCTCCAGAAGCTTTGAATGCCCCAACACTGGAAGTCTTTAAGAAGATGTTGGATAGCCATCTGTCTGAAGTGGTGTAGGGTTTCCTGCCTAAACATGGGGTTGGACCAGTAGACCTCCAAGGTCCCTTCCAACCAGGGGTGAAATCCAACAGGTTCTGACAGATTCTGGAGAACCGGTAGTAGAAATTTTGAGTAGTTTGGAGGACGGCAAATGCCACCTCTGGCTGGCCACAGGAGTGGGGTGGGAATGGAGATTTTGCAGTATCCTTCCCCCAGGAGTAGGGAGGGAATGGAGATTTTGCAGTATCCTTCCCCCAGGAGTAGGGAGTGAATGGGGATTTTGCAGTATCCTTCCCCCAGGAGTAGGGAGGGAATGGGGATTTTGCAGTATCCTTCCCCCAGGAGTAGGGAGGGAATGGGGATTTTGCAGTATCCTTCCCCCAGGAGTAGGGAGGGAATGGGGATTTTGCAATATCCTTCCCCCAGGAGTAGGGAGGGAATGGGGATTTTGCAATATCCTTCCCCCAGGAGTAGGGAGGGAATGGGGATTTTACAGTATCCTTCCCCCAGGAGTGGGGTGGAAATGGAGATTTTGCTGTATCCTTCCCCTGCCATGCCCACCAAGCCACGCCCACAAGCCACACCACGCTCACCAAGCCACACTCACAGAACCGGTAGTAAAAAAAAAATGAATTTTACCACTGCTTCCAACTCTGTAATCCTGTTATTTGAGGGGCTGCTACAGAGAAGAGGGGGTCAACCTATTCTCCCAAGCACCTGAAGGCAGGACAAGAAGCAATGGGTGGAAACCAATCAAAGAGAGAACCAATCTAGAAATAAGGAGAAATTTCCTGACAGTGAGAACGATTAATCAGTGGAACGACTTGCCCCTAGAAGCTGTGGGGCTCCATCATGGGAGGTTCTTAAGAAGAGATTGGAGAATCATTTGTCCAGAATGGTATAGAGTTTCCTGCTCAAGCAGGGGGTTGGACTAGAAGACCTCCAAGGTCCCTTCCCACTCTGTTACTCTGTCATTTAAAAGATGTGAGCTTTGGTGGCTCCTTCATGCATCTGATGAAGGGAGCTGCACCTCACGAGAAATTTTGACTCTTAATAATAAGTTGCTAGTCTGCAAGGGAGCTGTCGGATTTCTGGTTTTTAATCCTGTAGGGTGCATAATGAGTTTGCATGTAGTGTCCTCATGCTGTCCTCGCTTAATGACTTACAGGGATTTGCTTCACGATTGTAACCAGAACTCACATTGTAAATTGGGTCACTTCACTTATCAACCGCATGGCTTAGTCACAAAATTGCTAGTCCCAATTGCAGATAAGTGAAGTCTATCTCTACAGAAGTAGGTGGCTGACGTTTTCTTCAGGGATTTTCCTCCACTTTGACATCTAGCTGAGATTTCCTGGTGGTCTCCTTTCTTTGGGTTTTTGGGACAGGCGGTACTCTTGGAGACATACAAAGGAAGTCTGGTTTTCTTGACAGCATTGCACGAAGCCTTTTATTATTTATTGAAAACATTTTTTTAAAAAATAAGTATCCAAATCAACCAAGGTGATTCTGGAGGTCTTACCAAGGGGAAAAAAACACAACACAACCTAATGAAAGGAATGCAAAAGCAGAACACATAAGCTGACAAACTGGCTAGACTAGCTTTTTCCACATGATTGTAACTTGGACTGTGAAATAGTCAAAGATTGGGTCAAACTAAAGGGTTAGGTAAGGAGCTACCTTTTGAAATGAAATGAATAGAATAGACTAGAACAGACCAGAATAGAATTTTGGAATAAAGAATGGGAATAGAATATCGGAATAAGGAATAGAATAGAATAGAACAGAATAGAAAGAACGGAACAGAACAGAATATCGGAATAAAGAATAGAATAGAACAGAACAGGAACGGAAAATATGGAATGGAATGGAACCGAACAGAATAGAACAGAATATCAGAATAAAGAACAGAATAGAATAGAATTTAGCAGAACAGGAACGGAAAATATGGAATGGAGTGCAATAGAATGGAACAGAACAGAATATCGGAATAAAGAATAGAATAGAATAGAATATCGTCATAAATGTGAGTCAGTGGTCAAGCATCCAAATGTAAATAGCATGACCATGGGGATGCTGCAATGGCCATAAGTGTGAATAATACAGGTAGCCCTCAAGTTACAACAGTTCATTTACTGACCATTCAAAGTTACAATGGCACTGAAAAATGTAACTTACGACCATTTTTCACAGTTATGACCTTTGTGGAATCCCCATGCTTGTGTGATCAAAATTCAGATGCTTTGCAGCTAACTCACATTTATGACAGTCGCAATGTCCCGGGGTCATGTGATCTCCTTTTACGACTTCTGACAAGCAATGGGGAAGCCAGATTCACCTAACAACTAGGTTACTAATTTCTTAACTGCAGTGACTCACTTAACAACGGTGGCAAGAAACGACCCAAAATGGGGCAAAACCCACTGAACAAATGTTTCACTTAACCACAGAAACTTTGGACTCAACTGTGGCCATAAGTCGAGGGCTACATGTAGTCATAAGCAGAGGTGAAATCCAGCAGGTTCTCATAGATTCTGGAGAACCAGTAGCGGAAATTTTGAGTAGTTCGGAGAACCGGTAGTGGAAATTTTGAATAGTCCAGAGAACTGGTAGTGGAAATTTTGAGTAGTTTGGAGAACCGGTAGCAGAAATTTTGAGTATTCGGAGAACCGGTAGCAGAAATTTTGAGTAGTTCGGAGAACTGGTAGCAGAAATTTTGAGTAGTTTGGAGAACCGGTAGTGGAAATTTTGAGTAGTTTGGAGAACCGGTAGCAGAAATTTTGAGTAGTTCAGAGAACCGGTAGCAGAAATTTTGAGTAGTTCGGAGAACCGGTAGCAGAAATTTTGAGTATTCGGAGAACCGGTAGCAGAAATTTTGAGTAGTTCGGAGAACTGGTAGCAGAAATTTTGAGTAGTTTGGAGAACCGGTAGTGGAAATTTTGAGTAGTTTGGAGAACCGGTAGCAGAAATTTTGAGTAGTTCAGAGAACCGGTAGCAGAAATTTTGAGTAGTTTGGAGAACCGGTAGCAGAAATTTTGAGTAGTTTGGAGAACCGGTAGCAGAAATTTTGAGTAGTTCAGAGAACCGGTAGCAGAAATTTGGAGTAGTTTGGAGAACCGGTAGCAGAAATTTTGAGTAGTTTGGAGAACCGGTAGCAGAAATTTTGAGTAGTTCAGAGAACCGGTAGCAGAAATTTTGAGTAGTTCGGAGAACTGGTAGCAGAAATTTTGAGTAGTTTGGAGAACCGGTAGCAGAAATTTTGAGTAGTTCAGAGAACCGGTAGCAGAAATTTTGAGTAGTTTGGAGAACCGGTAGCAGAAATTTTGAGTAGTTCAGAGAACCGGTAGCAGAAATTTTGAGTAGTTTGGAGAACCGGTAGCAGAAATTTTGAGTAGTTCAGAGAACCAATAGCAGAAATTTTGAGTAGTTCAGAGAACCGGTAGCAGAAATTTTGAGTAGTTCAGAGAACCGGTAGCAGAAATTTTGAGTAGTTCAGAGAACCGGTAGCAGAAATTTTGAGTAGTTTGGAGAACCGGTAGCAGAAATTTTGAGTAGTTCAGAGAACCGGTAGCAGAAATTTTGAGTAGTTCAGAGAACCGGTAGCAGAAATTTTGAGTAGTTCAGAGAACCGGTAGCAGAAATTTTGAGTAGTTTGGAGAACCGGTAGCAGAAATTTTGAGTAATTTGGAGAACCGGTAGCAGAAATTTTGAGTAGTTCAGAGAACCGGTAGCAGAAATTTTGAGTAGTTTGGAGAACCGGTAGCAGAAATTTTGAGTAGTTTGGAGAACCGGTAGCAGAAATTTTGAGTAGTTCAGAGAACCGGTAGCAGAAATTTTGAGTAGTTCGGAGAACTGGTAGCAGAAATTTTGAGTAGTTTGGAGAACCGGTAGCAGAAATTTTGAGTAGTTCAGAGAACCGGTAGCAGAAATTTTGAGTAGTTTGGAGAACCGGTAGCAGAAATTTTGAGTAGTTCAGAGAACCGGTAGCAGAAATTTTGAGTAGTTTGGAGAACCGGTAGCAGAAATTTTGAGTAGTTCAGAGAACCGGTAGCAGAAATTTTGAGTAGTTCAGAGAACCGGTAGCAGAAATTTTGAGTAGTTCAGAGAACCGGTAGCAGAAATTTTGAGTAGTTTGGAGAACCGGTAGCAGAAATTTTGAGTAGTTCGGAGAACCGGTAGCAGAAATTTTGAGTAGTTTGGAGAACCGGTAGCAGAAATTTTGAGTAGTTCAGAGAACCGGTAGCAGAAATTTTGAGTAGTTCAGAGAACCGGTAGCAGAAATTTTGAGTAGTTCAGAGAACCGGTAGCAGAAATTTTGAGTAGTTCGGAGAACCGGTAGCAGAAATTTTGAGTAGTTCAGAGAACCGGTAGCAGAAATTTTGAGTAGTTTGGAGAACCGGTAGCAGAAATTTTGAGTAGTTCAGAGAACCGGTAGCAGAAATTTTGAGTAGTTCAGAGAACCGGTAGCAGAAATTTTGAGTATTCGGAGAACCGGTAGCAGAAATTTTGAGTAGTTTGGAGAACCGGTAGCAGAAATTTTGAGTAGTTCAGAGAACCGGTAGCAGAAATTTTGAGTAGTTTGGAGAACCGGTAGCAGAAATTTTGAGTAGTTCAGAGAACCGGTAGCAGAAATTTTGAGTAGTTCAGAGAACCGGTAGCAGAAATTTTGAGTAGTTCGGAGAACCGGTAGCAGAAATTTTGAGTAGTTCAGAGAACCGGTAGCAGAAATTTTGAGTAGTTTGGAGAACCGGTAGCAGAAATTTTGAGTAGTTCAGAGAACCGGTAGCAGAAATTTTGAGTATTCGGAGAACCGGTAGCAGAAATTTTGAGTAGTTTGGAGAACCGGTAGCAGAAATTTTGAGTAGTTCGGAGAACCGGTAGCAGAAATTTTGAGTAGTTTGGAGAACCGGTAGTAGAAATTTTGAGTAGTTCAGAGAACCGGTAGCAGAAATTTTGAGTAGTTCAGAGAACCGGTAGCAGAAATTTTGAGTAGTTCGGAGAACCGGTAGCAGAAATTTTGAGTAGTTCAGAGAACCGGTAGCAGAAATTTTGAGTAGTTTGGAGAACCGGTAGCAGAAATTTTGAGTAGTTCAGAGAACCGGTAGCAGAAATTTTGAGTAGTTCGGAGAACCGGTAGCAGAAATTTTGAGTAGTTCAGAGAACCGGTAGCAGAAATTTTGAGTAGTTCAGAGAACCGGTAGCAGAAATTTTGAGTATTCGGAGAACCGGTAGCAGAAATTTTGAGTAGTTCAGAGAACTGGTAGAGGAAATTTTGAGTAGTTCGGAGAACCGGTAGCAGAAATTTTGAGTAGTTCAGAGAACCGGTAGCAGAAATTTTGAGTAGTTCAGAGAACCGGTAGAGGAAATTTTGAGTAGTTCGGAGAACCGGTAGCAGAAATTTTGAGTAGTTCAGAGAACCGGTAGCAGAAATTTTGAGTAGTTCAGAGAACTGGTAGAGGAAATTTTGAGTAGTTCGGAGAACCGGTAGCAGAAATTTTGAGTAGTTCGGAGAACCGGTAGCAGAAATTTTGAGTAGTTCGGAGAACCGGTAGCAGAAATTTTGAGTAGTTCAGAGAACCGGTAGAGGAAATTTTGAGTAGTTCAGAGAACCGGTAGAGGAAATTTTGAGTAGTTCAGAGAACCGGTAGAGGAAATTTTGAGTAGTTCAGAGAACCGGTAGCAGAAATTTTGAGTAGTTCAGAGAACCGGTAGAGGAAATTTTGAGTAGTTCAGAGAACCGGTAGAGGAAATTTTGAGTAGTTCAGAGAACCGGTAGCAGAAATTTTGAGTAGTTCAGAGAACCGGTAGCAGAAATTTTGAGTAGTTCAGAGAACTGGTAGCAGAAATTTTGAGTAGTTCGGAGAACCGGTAGCAGAAATTTTGAGTATTCGGAGAACCGGTAGCAGAAATTTTGAGTAGTTCAGAGAACCGGTAGCAGAAATTTTGAGTAGTTCAGAGAACCGGTAGCAGAAGTTTTGAGTAGTTCAGAGAACTGGTAGAGGAAATTTTGAGTAGTTCGGAGAACCGGTAGCAGAAATTTTGAGTAGTTCAGAGAACCGGTAGCAGAAATTTTGAGTAGTTCAGAGAACTGGTAGAGGAAATTTTGAGTAGTTCGGAGAACCGGTAGCAGAAATTTTGAGTAGTTCAGAGAACCGGTAGCAGAAGTTTTGAGTAGTTCAGAGAACTGGTAGAGGAAATTTTGAGTAGTTCGGAGAACCAGTGGCAGAAATATTTAGTATTCAGAGAACCAGCAAATGCCACCTCTGGCTGGCCCCAAAGTGGGGTGGGAATGGAGATTTTGCAGTATCCTTCTCCTGCCCCACTCACTAAGCCCCGCCCACCAAGCCACACCACATTTACCAAGCCACACCCACAGAACCGGTAGTAAAAAAAAATGAATTTCACCACTGGTCATAAGTCACTTTTTTCAGTGCTGTTGTAACATTGAGTGATTGCTAAACAAACAGTTGCAGGTTGAGGACTGTCTGCACTAAAGAATTGATTTTGTATTTCCAATAGAATTTTCTGGCACAATTTTCCAAAAATGTTGAGCAAACCTTTGTATTCTTCTTCATTCGATTCTGGTTTTTAATAATAATAATAATAATAATAATAAATATTTATTTCTTAGCCGCACCCTCTCCCGAAGGACTCGCGGCGGCGTACAATAAAACATATGAAATAAATATATAGACAAGACATACATATAACAAAGACATATACCAAGACATGTACAAGGAGGAGGTCGGCTAATGAATAAAAACAATTAAAATACAATGTTTAAAAAACCCCTAAATAATTGAATACAATTAGAATACCCAAATAAAAACCCGTCAGGAGCGATATAGTTAGATCAAAGTTGAGCCAGGCCAGCTACTTGGAATAGGTGGGTCTTGAGCTTAATACGAAAGGAGCGGAGGTCAGAGGTATTCCTAATATCCGGAGGGAGGTCATTCCACAGGGCTGGGCCCGCCACAGAGAAGGCTCTACTCCTAGGCGCCGCCCCCCGACACTGTCTGGTGGACGGCACCTGGAGGAGGCCCTCTCTGTGCGAGCGGATTGGTCGCAGGGATGTATGGGGCAGAATACGATCCCGCAAGTAACTAGGTCCTGAGCCATTTTCCCTCTCTCCTTATCATCTCTGTAAGGAATCTCTCAGCTCATTGGATCCATAACGTGTGACAGCTGTGAATTGTTGCTTCAAAGCTCCAGTAAGTTTTTAATACTGCTCAGAATTCTGTTTATTGATATAATGCAGTTTCGCCAAAGAGCATTATCATAAACTGATGAAGACAGCATGAATTTTAAGGGGATCAATATTCATTTAAAAACCACTCTGAACTATACTTTTCTTTTATTTAATCCCATTCATCCCTTGGCCAATCCATTTATAGTTGTGTTTAAATTTGGCGTTCCGATATTCTGGCCAACTTCCTTCGTAGAAGACAAGATAAAACTTTGATGGAAGAGGTGCTTTCTCCAGTTAAATTAAGGCACATTAGAAATGTGATTTGGACCCAGGTCACAAAATTGTAATGGCTGTAATGAAATTTGAAACTGCCGTGTTAGAAATGCAGATTAAAGACTTAAGATCGCACTGAAATGTTCGTTCCTTTTACAGATTTGCACTCACAGTTTTTTGCATTTTTTGTAGGACAGAGAGGGGGAAAAATCTTTAAATTCTAAAAAAAACAGTTTACAATTAGAGACTTGAGAAATTGAAGCCATCTGTGGAATTTGGTTCCCCCAGTTTTTATTTTGTCCAATCTCAAATTCAGGATGGAAGCTGATAGAGGAAAGATTCAACCTGGAAATAAGGAGAAATTTTCTGACTGTGAGAACAATCAACCCATGGAACAGAAGTTGCCTTCGGACGTTGTGGGAGCTTCATCCCTGGAAGCTTTCAAGAAGAGACTGGACTGCCATCTACAATACAATAGCAGAGTTGGAAGGGACCTTGGAGGTCTTCTAGTCCAACCCCCTGCCTAGGCAGGAAACCTTATACCATTTCAGACAAATGGCTATGCAACATCTTCTTAAAGACTTCCAGTGTTGGGGTATTTACAACTTCTGGAGGCAAGTTATTCCACTGATTAATTGTTTTAACTGTCAGGAAATTTCTCCTCACTTCTAAGTTGCTTCTCTCCTTCATTAGTTTCCACCCATTGCTTCTTGTTCTACCCTCAGGTGCATTGGAGAATAGTTTGACTCCCTCTTCTTTGTGGCAACCCCTAAGATATTGGAACACTGCTATCATGTCTCCCCTAGTCCTTCTTTCTATTAAACTAGACATACCCAGTTCCTGCAACCGTTCCTCATATGTTTTAGTCTCCAGTCCCCTAATCATCTTTCTTGCTCTTCTCTGCACTCTTTCTAGAGTCTCCACATCTTTTCTACATCGTGGCAACCAAAACTGAATGCCGTATTCCAAGTGTGGCGTTCCCAAGGCCTTATAAAGTGGTATTAACACTTCACGTGATCTTGATTCTATCCCTCTGTTGATGCAGCCTAGAACTGTGTTGGCTTTTTTGGCAGCTGCTACACACTGCTGGCTCCTATTGAAATGGTTGTCCACTAGGATTCCAAGATCCCTTTCACAATTACTACTGTTGAGCAAGGTACCACCTATACTGTGCCTGTGCATTTCGTTTTTCTTGCCTAAATGTAGAACCTTACTGTCAGAAATGGTGCAGAGCCGTGATGACGAACTTATGGTATGCGTGCCACAGATGGGTCGTGTGTGCATGTCCGGGGCACAGGCGGGGTTGGAGCACACACATTATGGGTGCATGCATGCAGGCATGCTGTTGCACGCCTGCATGTGCTTTCGGCACATGACTACAAAAAGGTTAGCCATCACTGGTGTAGGATCTCCTGTTTAGGTGTGTGGGGGGGGGTTGGACTAGATGACCTACCAAGTCCCTTCCAACTCTGTTAATCTGTTAAGTCCTCCTGAAAAAAAATTGCATACTTTTCCTATGCTTTCCCCCGGCCTATTTTGTTTTTTTAATCTATCCTTTTGGTATCTGTACGTTTTTATAAAAGAGTGCATTTATGAATCATTTTCCCTTCTCATTTTTGTCCATTTTTTTATTATTATTGGAAAGTAGCGTTACACAATTCAAAGAAATCCGTTTCAGGTAATTGAGTTTCATTTTATGTACAGATTTGAAAGTTGATTCCCATTCAAGTGCAAATTCAGTGAAATTGATTATTTTAATGTAAATGCCATTTGGGCAGCAGGAAACAGCAACCAAGGAAAATACAAAAAGGGAGAAATCAATGCCCCTCTGTTTGTTTGTTTAGTGTGAGGTTTTTGTTTTTTGTTTTTGTTTTACTAAGACTGGTGATTCCCCGGTGCTCCCTGCCCAACGATGGAAGAGCTGGGTTGGATTTCTTCCCAACCTACCAAATATCCAGTGATGATGCTTTTTTTTTCATGACTTATAAATAGAATAGATTAGAAAAAAGGAATGGAATGGAATGGAGTGGAGTGGAGTGGAGTGGAATGGAGTGGAGTGGAATAGAATAGAATAGAATAGAATAGAACAGAACAGAAAACATGAAATGGAATGGAAGAGAATAGAAAACATGTAATGTAATGTAATAGAATAGAATAGAAAAGAAAATGTGGAATGGAATCAAATAAAAAAAGGAATGGAATGGAAATAGGAGTGGAGTGGAGTGGAGTGGAATAGAATAGAATGGAAAAAAGGAATGGAATGGAGTGGAGTGGAGTGGAATAGAATAGAATAGAAAAAAGGAATGGAATGAAAGTAGGAGTGGAATGGAATGGAATAGAATAGAAAACATGGAATGGAATAGAAAACATGGAATGGAATAGAATATGAATAGAATAGAATGGAATAGAAAACATGGAATGGAATTGAAAAATGGAATGGAATTGAAAAAAGAATGGCATGGGATGAAATAGAAATAGAAATAGCATAGAATAGAGTAGAATAATAGAGTTGGAAGGGACCTTAGTCTGTTATACTATTTCAGACAAATGGTTGTCCAATCTCTTCTTAAAAACTTAAGTTCGATCTAATGGTTAAGGTGTTGGCCTAGATACTGGGAAACTGAGTCCCACCGCAGACATGAAAGCTGACTAAGTAACTTTGGGCCAATCACTGAGAGACTGTGAGTTGTAGTCCCCACCTCAGACATGAAAGCTAACTAGGTGACTTTCACCAGGAGACTGTGAGTTCTAGTCCCGTCTTAGGCACCAAAGCCAGCTGGGTTGACTTTGGGCCAATTACCAGGAGACTGTGAGTTCTAGTCCCTTCTTAGGCACGAAAGGCGGTTGGGTGATTCTGGAACCAGCCATTCTCTCTCAGGCCAACCCACCTCGCAGGATTGTTTTTTATGAGGAAAATAGGAAAAGGGGGAGGCCTATTTGGTACACGTGCTGCCTTGAATTATTTACAGAAGTAATAAAAGTGGAATATATCCGCATACATACAGTATACAAGACTGTGCGGTTGAAGTCCCAATCCGCTTGATATGTGTCATGACGGAGGGAAGGAGGGAGGGGGAAGCTTAGATTACACAGCGGCGGCCATCATATTTACTTTATTTGGACTCACGTCTCCCTGTGGACGCCCACGTCTATAAGCCAATTTTAAGTCCAAGTGTACTGGTTTAAGTAGTTTTATAGTCCACTCCCCGGCCGGTCTCTACTAGCTCTTAACATAGATACTAATTTCGCTTGGCTAATTAACCAGCTGAGCACTGGCCAAACTCTTTCCTTTTCTCCCAGGGATCTTTTTTTTCCATCGGATTCGTCCAGACTCTCTTCCTTTACGAAGCTATTGATCAGAGCCAGGGCTCTTCTCCACACAGCTGGCTGGAGTGCTCTCCTCCCGAAATCTCGGGGGTCTTAAGTGCACACAGTTACTCTCACGAGCGCCTTGTAAACAGGTTTTAATGGGGCTATTAGTGTAAAAGGACAGGAAACTTTCAAAAAAAGAAAACAACCAGGCCTTTAACTATTCATGAGGATGTTTAATCTGGTGCTTAATCACCACGGTTTGTTTGCACACAGCCGAGAGGGAATGGGAGCTGACAGCCAAGATTTCTCTATTAGCTCAGGAGAGGGACATTAATAAATGCTTTTAGACATCTGACGGACGGAGAGCATGATAAGACTGGGAGGAGGAAGGAGGAGGAGGAGGAGAAGGAGAAGAAGGAGTAGGAGGTGGAGGAGGAGGAGGAGGAGGAGGAAGAAGAAGAAGAAGAAGAAGAAGAAGAAGAAGAAGAAGAGAGAAGATGAAGAGAGAAGAAAGAGGAGAAAGAGGAGGAGGAGGAAGAAGAAGAAGAAGAAGAGGGAAGACAAAGAAGAAGAGAGAAGATGAAGAGAGAAGAAAGGAGAAAGAGAAGAGGAGGAGGAGAAAAAGAAAAGGGAGGAGGAGGAAGAAGAAGAGAAGATGAGGAGAGAAGATGAAAAGAGAAGAAGAAAGAAAGAAAGAAAGAGAAGAGGAGGAGGAGGGAGAAGAAGACAGAAGATAAAGAGAGAAGAAGAAAGAGGAGAAGGAGAAGAGAAGAAGAAGAGGAAGTGGAAGTGAAGGAAGAGAAAGGAAGAGGAGGAAGAGGAGAAGAAAGTGAAGAAGAAGGAGGAAGAGGAATAGAAGGAGAAGGAAGAGGAGGAGGAGAATGAGGAGGAGGAGGAGGAAGAGGAAGAGAAGGAGGAGGAGGAAGAAGAAGATGAGGAAGGGTTTTTCTGGAATGAATGCATAAAATTGTGACTAACCAGCCAAGTTACAATGTTCCAAAGAGGAAAGTTGCATGTAAAGTACAGGTAGTCCTCAATTCACGACCACAATTCAGACCAACATTTCTTTTGCTAAGAGAGACAGTTGTTAAGTGAGTTTTGTCCCATTTTATGACCTTTATCGCCTCAGCTGTTAGCTGAATCACTGCAGTTGTTCAATTAGTAAGACTCATGTATAAGACCGTCACACTGTCCCGGGGATCATATGATCCCCTTGTGCGACCTTCTGCCAAGCAAATTCAATGGGGGAAGCCAGACTTACTTCACAACCGTACTCCTACCTGAACAACAGCAGCCGTGCAATTAAGAACGGCGATGAGAACATTCATGAAATGGGACAAAACTCACTTCATAAAGATCTCATTGAACAACAGATATTTCATAGTCAATTGTGGTTGTAGCTCAAGGACTACCTGTGCGTTTCCACTATTGCCATGATGGCGAACCAGTGGTATACATATCGGAAGTGGCACGCAGAGCCATCTCTCTGGGCACGCAGGGCCAAGGCCATCTGGCAGTTCTCAGCTGCCTTTGGAGCTAGACAGCAGTGAGGCAGAGGAACAGCTGGAGCCTGTTCCCAGTGTGCGCAGAGCTGCTAGAAGAAAAGAACAGCTCAGAAATCAGGGTTGACTTGGGAGTAAAGCCACAGGTGGAGGATGAATGGCCCCTCCCATAGGAAATAAAAGAGGAGCGAAAGGGGAGGGGGCTTTTGCAGGAAACTATTTGTTCGTTCAGTCGTTAGATTTGTTTCAGGAGTGTGAAGATCTGTCCGTGAATCTCAGAGACTCTGTGTCCAGTCTTTCCTTGCACAGCACCTCATTTGGAAAATATTTACATGGCAGCTTCCCAAGATAGATAAGGTCTGTGGTCATAAATACTCCTTTGAAAGACTGCTTACCAGGCCTTTGCTGAATATGAATGAGAGGAATTCACATTTGTTTAATAAAAGGGATTTTGTCGGGACCAGGACTCTGCCTCCTGCTTTTTGGGGAAGGCTTGGTTAGAACCCCCATTTCGGCACTCTGGATCCCAATACTGCCTTATCCTAAACAGCATTTTAAAAAATTTATTTTTAGCCTTGCCACCCCCTTTGAACGAGGTCATTATTCCTCCTGCAGGAGCTGAAAGCTAATGTGCTCCCAGAGAGGCGGCCACACATTAACCAACTGCCTTAGCCTTGGGCATTAAGCGTTATATCCCATCTTTAAAGTCAGATTAACCGAGATTAGCGGCACCACTTAAGAGTTTAAAACATAAACACTGACCCAAATCAGGCACCCAAGGCCTGGAGTGCAGAGCCTGTCAAAGGAAACAGCAATGAGCAAGAAGGCTTCCCGATGTTGGGAAAGTGATTTTATTTATCTGTCCGACATAAGAAAGCTTGATTTACTGTCCCTCTTTAATCCCTCTTCAGGCACTTCCCAGTTTTAGCTGATTATCCGGCTGCATAAAGGATCCATTTGATAATCAAAGTCGTTTCCCAAGTCTTTCTCCACTTGACCTAAAAAAAGAAGAAGTCCTAAAGTAAAACAGGGATGGAGATCAAAGTAGATCTCAGCCTTCTGCGAAATCTCACACGTAACACACCAGTAACAACTTCTGATTTCTCATGGCTAAGCAATGGCCACAACCAAACGGTCGGATAGACATGCATTCTGAATTACAGGTAGTTCTCCACTTTTGTTCACTCTTGCTGTTCACCTCGATGACCCACGACTGCCAAGTCTACTATGAATCCGGTTGTGATTCCTGCCTAAGCAGGGGTTGGACTAGAAGACCTCCAAGGTTGAATCTCATTTTATTAGACAATGGGCACTATCTAATAAAATGAAATTCAATGGTGAAAAGAGTAAGGTTCTACATTTAGACAAGAAAAACGAAATGCACAGGGACAGTATAATAGGTGGTACTTTGCTCAACAGTAGTAACTCTGAAAGGGATCTTGGAGTCCTAGTGGACAACCATTTAAATAGGAGCCAGCAGTGTGCAGCAGCTGCCAAAAAAGCCAACACAGTTCTAGGTTGCATAAACAGAGGGATAGAATCAAGATCACGTGAAGTGTTAATACCACTTTATAATGCCTTGGTAAGGCCACACTTGGAATCCTGCATCCAGTTTTGGTCACCATGGTGTAGAAAAGATGTGGAGACTCTAGAAAGAGTGCAGAGAAGAGCAACAAAGATGATTAGGGGACTGGAGACTAAAACATATGAAGAACGGTTGCAGGAATTGGGTATGTCTAGTTTAATGAAAAGAAGGACGAGGGGAGACATGATAGCAGTGTTCCAATCTCTCAGGGGTTGCCACAAAGAAGAAGGAGTCAAACTATTTTCCAAGCCACCTGAGGGTAGAACAAGAAGCAATGGGTGGCAACTAATCAAGGAGAGAAGCAACTTAGAACTGAGGAGGAATTTCCTGACAGAACAATTAATCAGTGGAACAGCTTGCCTCCAGAAGTTGTGAATGCCCCAACACTGGAAGTCTTTAAGAAGAGATTGAACAATCATCTGTCTGAAACGGTATAGGGTTTCCTGCCTAGGCAGTGGGTTGGACTAGAAGACCTGCAAGGTCCCTTCCAACTCTGCTATTGTATTGTATTGTATTGTATTGTATTGTCTCTTCCAATGCTGTTATTCTATTCTATTCTATTCTATTCTATTCTATTCTATTCCATTGTATTCCATTCTATTCTATTCTATTCTATTCCATATTCCATTCCATTCCATTTCATATTCTATTCTATTCTATTCTGTTCTGTTCTGTTCTGTTCCATTCCGTTCTGTTCCATATTCCATTCCATTCCATATTCTATTTCATTCTATTCTATTCCATTCCTTTTTCTATTATATTCTATTAATTTTCTCCTATTTCTCTATTCTATTCTATTCTATTCTATTCTATTCTATTCTATTCTATTCTATTCTATTCTATTCTATTCTACCAGAGTTCTAATATCTCAGGGGTTGCCCCAAAGAAGTGGGAGTCAAACTATTTTCCAAGATTCCTGAGGTTAGAACAAGAAGTAATGGGCGGAAACTAATCAAGGAGAGAAGCAACTTAAACTTGAGGAGAAACTTCCTTACAGTTAGAACAATTAATCAGTGGAACAGCTTCCCTCCAGAAGTTGTGAATGCCCCAACACTGGAAGTTTTTAGGAATATGTTGGATAACCATTTGTCTGAAACGGTATAGGCCCGTGATGGCGAACCTATGGCACGCGTGCCACAAGTGGCACGCGGAGCCATTTGTTAGGGCACGCAAGGCGCTGCCCTGTCAGCTGGCCAGCGCGCATGCGCGCGCTGGCCAGCTGAGTTCACCGTTTTAAAAGCTATTTTTTGCCTTCCCCAGGCTCCAGAGGCTTTATAGGAGCCTGGGGAGGGCGAAAAGAGCTTCCCCCGTCCCCCCCAGAGGCTTCAAGGACTGTCCGGAGGCTTCCCTGAAGCCTTCGGAGCGCTTAAAACCACCCTCCGAGCAAACCGGAGTGACTTCCGGGTTGCTCGGAGGGTCGTTTTAAGCGTTCCGAAGGCTTCAGGGACCGTCTGGACGGCGGAAGGAGGGGGGACTCTATAGCCTTCCTGCCATGCGTCCCGCAAAGGAATCCATCTCCTCGGGGCTTTGCGTGGGCATCGCAAGGATTAAGCCGAAAGGGGGGGGACGGATAACAAGCCCCTGCGTATGTGTGCAGGGCAAAGCTGTTGGATCGCGGGCTTCCTTCTCATTCGCAGCGGAGTTTGGCCGCTGGTTCTGTTGCCCAGTCTTTCTTTTCTGACGTGCCCGAGCATGTCCACACTAGAGTCTGTGACATATCTACCTGAAAAAGGTTTATATCTTTTTAGTCAACGACTACCAAGCAGCCGGATACTAGGCGGCACAGAATCGCTAAAGGGGAAAAATACCGACAACATGGGCTTCTATGGCACTTTAAAGATGATTTTTTACAAAGTAAGTAACTTGCGCGTTTTCGAAAGAGGCATTATTATTCTGTATGTTAGGCAGAAGAGGAAGGGAGGAAAAATCCGTATCATTGTAGATGGCTGCAGTATCTCCGAGGTTTCCCAAGGATTAAGCCGAAAGGGGGGGGGACGGGGAAAGCGAAGGGGGCTTTGTTGTCCTCCTTCTCCTTCTCCTCCTTTCCCCCTCCGGCTCGAACGCAGCGCCGGGGCCCGGCAGGCAGCGAACGAGTCGGAGCCTGCCGACTGGAGGAAGAGGGTGAGAGGCGGGTCCTGTGAACGGCGGCAGCATCGGTGGCAATAGTCGCAACTTGGCGGCGGGCCGCCCCGGTTGGGAGACAAAGGAGGGGAAAGGCGGCAGGCAGCCGAGTTGCAACTATTGAGGCCGGGATCGAGGCGGCTGCGCGGCCTGCCTGGCGTGGCATGGCTAGAGGAGGAGGAGGAGGAGGCGAGGGTGGCGCGGCCGAGGCCTGATGGACTTCCGTTCGGCCGAGCCCGTCCTGGTGGTGGCGGCGGCGGCAGCGATGTGAAGGCCGGGCCCTGGCGAGCGCGCAGAGGCTGGGCGGAGCGGCGCAAGGACGCCGGGCCCGAGGCGCCGCGCGGCGGAGGCGATTCGGGCCGGGGCGATGGAGACGCTCGTCTCGTGCCTGTTCAGGGACCGTCCCGAGGCTTCCCTGAAGCCTTCAGAACGCTTAAAACGACCATCCGAGCAACCCGGAAGTGGTTTTAAGCATTCCGAAGGCTTCAGGGAAGCCTCCGGACGTTCCCTGAAGCCTCCGGAGGGCCTCCGGGGGCCGGGGGAGGCTCTTTTCACCCTCCCCAGGCTCCTATAAAGCCTCTGGAGCCTGGGGAGGGCGAAAAAAGCATGCAAAAATGGGTGCGTTGTGCACGCATGCGCACTGGGGGGCGCGGTGCATTATGGGTGCGGCACGCACGCACACGACCCCCCCGCGCTCCCCCCACTTGTGGCACGTGAGCCAAAAAAGGTTCGCCATCGCTGGTATAGGGTTTCCTGCCTAGGCAGGGGGTTGGACTAGAAGACCTCCAAGGTCCCTTCCAATTCTGCTATTGTATTTATTGTATTTAAATAATACAGGTGGGTCTTGATTTACAACAGTTCGTTTAGTGACTGTTAATAGCTTGTGCTGAGGAGTTGTAATCCTACGTGAGAACATTCAAGGAAGACCGCAAAAGATATGAGAAAGTCACAGAAAGATTGAGGGTGAAAGTGGATTTAGTTGGCCATCAAGCATGAGTTTAGCAAACATCTTCACCGATAGGTGCTTTTCCAAGAGGCAGCTGGACTTTCTGGTTTTTCTTTGAAGACGTTGCGCTTCTCATTTAGCTCTTCAGAGCTGAATAAGATCCTTGGATGAGAAGAACAATACCAGAGACTTATATACCGCTTCACAGTGCTTTACAGCCTTCCCTAAGCAGTTTACAGAATCAACCTATTGCCCCCAACCATCTGGGTCCTCATTTTACTGACCTCATGCAGTGGCCCGCCAGCTGCCAGCAGAGTTGGTGGCAGACTCAGACGATGAGGAACTTGGGCCAGTCCTGCAGTCTGGGGAAGGCTCTGATGGATGCTCTGCATTAGAAGCAGAGATAGAGCCAGGGCTGTCAGACATTTCCCAGTTGCCTTTAGAGTTGGAGATAAGTGGGGAAGAAGAACAGCTGGGGCCCGTTCCAGATGCGTGCATCTGCTGAGCTGTCAAGAGAGGAGAACAACTGAGGACAAGGAACCAACTCAGGAAGAAAGGCACACGTGGATGCTGAATGGCCCCTCCCTGGCTGGGGAATAAATAGAAAGCAAAAGGGGAGTGGTGGTTGCAGGAGACAACAGTTCGTATTTCTTTCGGAAGATTTGCTCATTGTGGTTCTGCAGAGACTTCTTGCCACAAATTAATTTATAGTTTTGCAACTGGAAGCTCTGGGCCTGGCAATTATCCAAGGACTGATAAGGTTTGCTATTGCAATTAACCCTTGGAAGGATTATTGCCTGGACGTTTCTGTGTGTGAATGCCATGAATTCACAGTAGTTAAAGAAAGAGAGGTGTGGGGTTTTTCGGTACAAGGAGTCTGTTTCTTGGTTCTGTTAAGGCTGGGTCAGTACACCTCGGAAGGATGGAAAGCTGAGTCAACCTTGAGCCTGGTGAGATTTGAACTGCCGAATTGCAGGCAGCCGGCAGTCCGCAGAAGTAGCCTGCAGTACTGCATTCTAACTACTGCACCACCGCGCCTCTTGTAGAAGCAAAACATCTTCAGAGAAAAGTCAGGAAATCCAGCTGCCTCTTGAAAAAGCACCTTTGGGACAACCGTGGCCTGCATGACTGAGACTCTCCATAGACATTCAAACATCTTAACCTCATCAAACTTAATTAGCTGTGAAGAATCTCTGGTTTAACTGGAAGAAAATGCAGCAACGGAAGTTGTAGAAACAGTGTTTCTCAACTTTGGCAAGTCTAAATTGTGTAGACTTCAACTCCCAGAGTTGAAGTCCACACCATTTAGAGTTGCCAAAGTTATGGATAAATCCCTGTTAACTATGTGCAAGAAAAAAACTGCAGGATTGTAAGAAAAATAAGAAATAAATGTGTTGATTATTTCCATTATTTCTGACTTGTTCTCGAGCCACAACCGAGTTGTCCTTTTGTCTCTGTCTTGCCTTTGTGTCAGAAGTGATGTTCGGCAGGTTCTGACCAGTTCTGGAGAACTATTAGCCAAAATTTTGAGAAGTTCAGAGAACTGGTAAATACCACCTCTGACTGGCCCTGCCCACATCTATTCTCCACCTCCTGAGTTCCAGCTGATCAGGAGGGAATGGGGATTTTGCAGTATCCTTCCCCTGGAGTGGGGAGGGAATGGGGATTTTACAGTATCCTTCCCCTGGAGTGGGGAGGGAATGGGGATTTTGCAGTATCCTTCCCCTGGAGTGGGGAGGGAATGGAGATTTTGCAGTATCCTTCCCCTGGAGTGGGGAGGGAATGGGGATTTTGCAGTATCCTTCCCCTGGAGTGGGGAGGGAATGGGGATTTTGCAGTATCCTTCCCCTGGAGTGGGGAGGGAATGGGGATTTTGCAGTATCCTTCCCCTGGAGTGGGGAGGGAATGGGGATTTTACAGTATCCTTCCCCTGGAGTGGGGAGGGAATGGGGATTTTGCAGTATCCTTCCCCTGGAGTGGAGAGGGAAAGGAGATTTTACAGTATCCTTCCCCTGGAGTGGTGAGGGAATGGAGATTTTGCAGTATCCTTCCCCTGGAGTGGGGAGGGAATGGGGATTTTACAGTATCCTCCCCCCCGGAGTGGGGGGGGAATGGAGATTTTGCAGTATCCTTCCCCTGCCATGCCTCCCAAGCCTGGCCCAGGAAGACCTGCCACGCGCACCAAGACACGCCCATAGAACTGGTAATAAAAATAATTGAATCCCACCACTGCTTTGCGTCAGTGGTGGGATCCTTTCGACTGGACACATGGAGGCCCACCTTCCTTCCAGTGGCTGATCCCCGGTGGAGTAGGAAAAGACAAGGATTGCCTAAGCTGTGAGGATATTACTTATCAAGTAGTGTTTAATTCATTAATTAACACTGTAAAACGCCTGGAGGAGGAAATGTGTTGATGAAGTGTGCACAAATGTTAGGATAATTTGTGCCGTTTTGTAAATGCAAACAAATGGCCGGAAGGGAAAAAGAAAATGAGATTAGAAGGGAAAAGACTGTTCAGTAGTGAGTGTGTGTGTGCGTGTTGTATGCTTAATAAACCGATTATAGTAATAGATGGATATTCTCTCCAACATCTTTTAGAACAATGGGCTGGCATACAAAAACCCTGGTATGAACTGGGATACAAAAACCCACAAGCCTTATGCATTATTGAGCTCCTATTTTAATTCAGAATAGAGCTGGAAGGGACCTTGGAGGTCTCCTAGTCCAGCCCCCTGCTCAAGCAGCCGACTCTATAAGATTTCAGACAAGTGGCTATTCAGTCTCTTCTTAAAAAGCTCCAGTGATGAAGCATCCAAAACTTCCATCCACAAACCGTTCCTCTGGTTAATTGTTCTCACTGTTAAAAAGTTTCTCCTTCGTTCCAGGTTGCTTCTCTCTTTAATTAGTTTCCATCCCTTGTTTCTTTTCTTGCCTTCTGGTGCTTTGGAGAATAAATTGACCTCCCTCTTCTTTGTGGCCACTCAAATACTGGAATACGATCATATCACATTTAGTCCTATGGAAGGAGGGAGGGAGGGAGGGAGGGAGGGAAGGAAGGAAAGAAAGAAAGAAGGGGAAGAAGGGAGGAAGGGAGGGGAAGGAGGGAAGAAGGAAGGAAGGAAAGAAGGAAGAGGAGGGAGGAAGGGAGGAAGGAAGGAAAGAAGGAAGGGGAGGGAAGGATGAGAGGGAGGGAAGAAGGAAGGAAAGAAGGAAGGGGAGGGGGAGGAAGGAAGGATGAGGAGGGAGGGAGGAAAGGAGGAAGGGAGGAAGGAAGGATGAGGAGGGAGGGGGAGGGAAGGAGGGAGGGAAGGAAGGAAAGAAGGAAGGGGAAGGAGGGAGTGAGGAAGGGGAGGGAGGGAAGAAGGAAGGAAGGAAAGAAGGAAGGAAGGGAAGGGAGGAAGGAAGGAAAGAAGGAAGGGGAGGGAGGGATGAGAGGGAGGGAAGAAGGAAGGAAAGAAGGAAGAAGAAGAGGAAGGGAGGAGATGCAAGCAGTGGTAGATACATGATTAACAATACCTTACATCAGGAAAATTTGCTTCTGAAACCAGGAAATATTCAAATTTGCATCTACAGGTAGACCTCAATTTACTACCAATTGCTTCGAGACCATTCAGCTTTCCCAAAAATTACTTACGATGCATACAATAATGGCTGCTCCCCCCCCAGTCACATGACTGCATTTTGGGTGCTTGGCAGTGGCCCCACATTTCCAGCCAATTGCACCATCTCGCAGTCACGTGACTGCGATTTACAATATTTTGGCCAGGAACTGGTGTTTATTTCCAGTTTCTGGGGGGGGGGAGGGGAGGGGAAACCATCCATAACAAACAATGAGTTTGCTTGACAACTGTGGCATTCACTTTATGACTGTGGTATTCCCTTAACCATCACTGCAAAAAAAAAAAGATGGCACAATTGGGCTTGGTCACCTGGTGACCTGCTCTACAGCCATCACAACTTATTGCCATGCCCAGTTACGGTTGTACGTCAAGGACTTATCTGTACGGTTTTGTAAATTAGGATCCTTACGATACAAGGCATTGTAAATATAAAAAGAAGGTTTAAAAATCGACTGGGAAAATATTTCAAGATAGATAGATAGATAGGTAATTCCCTCAAGCCAATCTCAGTTTCTCATGACTTCACAGATTGGTCCTTACTAGCTGGATAGCCGTGCTCCGCTAGGAAACTATGTGATCGGGCTTGATAAATTGACATTTACAACGTGAAAAGTAATCAATAGTTACCCGATCGGCCTCTCCTCTCCCCTTCTCTCCCTCAGGCTTGCCCCATAGAAGCCTTTCCTCTCCTATCCCCCTTCTCTCCCTCAGGCTGGTCCCATTGATCCTCTCCTATCCCCTTCTCTCCCTCAGGCTTGCCCCACAGAGGCCTCTCCTATCTTATTCCCCTTCTCTCCCTCAGGCTGATCCCATTGATCCTCTCCTATCCCCTTCTCTCCCTCAGGCTTGCCCCACAGAGGCTTCTCCTATCTTATTCCCCTTCTCTCCCTCAGGCTGGTCCCACTGATCCTCTCCTATCCCCTTCTCTCCTTCAGGCTTGCCCCACAGAGGCCTCTCCTCTCTTATTCCCCTTCTCTCCCTCAGGCTGGTCCCATTGATCCTCTCCTATCCCCTTCTCTCCCTCAGGCTTGCCGCACAGAGGCCTCTCCTATCTTATTCCCCTTCTCTCCCTCAGGCTGGTCCCATTGATCCTCTCCTATCCCCTTCTCTCCCTCAGGCTTGCCCCACAGAGGCTTCTCCTATCTTATTCCCCTTCTCTCCCTCAGGCTGGTCCCACTGATCCTCTCCTATCCCCTTCTCTCCTTCAGGCTTGCCCCACAGAGGCCTCTCCTCTCTTATTCCCCTTCTCTCCCTCAGGCTGGTCCCATTGATCCTCTCCTATCCCCTTCTCTCCCTCAGGCTTGCCGCACAGAGGCCTCTCCTATCTTATTCCCCTTCTCTCCCTCAGGCTGGTCCCATTGATCCTCTCCTATCCCCTTCTCTCCTTCAGGCTTGCCCCATAGAGGCATCTCCTATCTTATTCCCCTTCTCTCCCTCAGGCTGGTCCCATTGATCCTCTCCTATCCCCTTCTCTCCCTCAGGCTTGCCCCACAGAGGCCTCTCCTATCTTATTCCCCTTCTCTCCCTCAGGCTGGTCCCTTCTCTCCCTCAGGCTTGCCCCACAGAGGCCTCTCCTATCTTATCCCCTACTCTCCCTCAATCTAACTCTTTAGCATCAGAGCGTTTTGAGGTGGGGGAGGGGGAGTAGAATGTCTAAACTCCCAGTCCGCAGGCCAGATGAGTCATGCGCTGGCCACACCCAAGGTGCAGTTGGAACAGAATTCTTTTGAGGTGGGGAGGGGGAGTAAAACGTCTAACTCCTTGGCATCAGAGCGTATTAATAATAATATAAAAAATACTAATGATCTGATGGTCATTTCAAAAAATCGTTTCTTAGCAAGCACCTAGAAGCCAAGAGGAACATGCAAGAAGTCCATAAATGGTTTCCAGCCCAAGTAGTAGTTTAGTCTAATCAAATCAGTTAAGCCTTTTCTGCGAATTTAATCAGCTTTGTTATCAGTTCCTCCCTTACAGATATTCCATTTTGTTTATATAATACCCTTTTAAAAATACATTGTTTATTGTATATTGTTTCTGGATTGCATTATATTATAAACTGCCCAAAAAACCCCAGGGATTTGACAGTATATAAAGGGAAATAAACCAACCAACCAACCGACTAATTCGAATGTTTATACGTTTGATTTTTCCTGCCAGTAACAAAAGTCCTTGGATTAATGCTCTCCCTTCTCCCTTTTCCTCTGTGCTGTTCCTTTAGAAATAAACAAAAAGGGTCGAGGCTTTGATTTGATGGCCACCATTTTGACTTTCTTGGATGGATACCTCTGCTATTACAGGTATCTTGAAAGCAGTTCAATTGAAAGGACAAGAACAAGCTGAAATTCCAAAGTGGGATTCCTACTTAGAAATCTTATGCTAAGTGTCAACAAATACTCATCCTTGCTTTGTGGAGAGTCAATGCTCTTGAAGCATAACAGAGTAACAGAGTTGGAAGGGACCTTGTAGATCATCTAGTCCACAGGTGTCAAACTCCCCGCATCACATTGCCAAATTGTGACGTTTTGTGACATTTTTCCCATTCATGGACCTGGGGTGGGAGTGGCCTGTGCGTGACGCATCTGGCCTGTAGGCCACCAGTTTGATATCCCTGATCGAGTACAACCTGCCCCTCCCCATACAAGCAGGAGACCCTATACCATTTTTGACCAATGGCAGTCCAATCTCTTCTTGAAAGCCTCCAGTGATGAAGCTCCCACAACTTCTGAAGGCAAATTCTGTTCCATGGGTTGATTGCTCTCCCTGTCGGAAAATGTCTCCTTATTTCCAGGTTGAATCTCTCCTTGATCAGTTTTCATCCATTATTCCTTGTCTGCCATTCAGGTGCTTTGGAAAATAGCTTGGCCCCCTCCACTCTGGGGTAGCCCCTCAAATATTGGAACACTGCTATCATGTCCCTCCTGGTCCTTCTCTTCACTAGACTAGCCATGCCCAGTTCCTGGGACGTGGTGGCTAAGACGCTGTCGATCAGAAAGGTCGGGCAGTTCAGTGGTTCAAATCCCTAGCGCCACGTAATGGCATGAGCTCCCGTTATTTGTCCCAGCTTCGGCCAACCTAGCAGTTGGAAAGCGCGTAAAAACGCAAGTAGAAAAATAGGGACCACCTTTGGCGGGAAGGTAACAGTGTTCTGTGCACCTTTGACTTTTAGTCATGCCGTCCACACGACCACGGAGACGTCTTCGGACAGCTCTTTGGCTTTGAAACGGAGATGAGCACCGCCCCCTAGAGTTGGGATTGACTAGCACATATGTGCGAGGGGAACCTTTACCTTTACCCCCAATCATCCTGGTTGCTCTTCTCTGCACTCTTTCTAGAGTCTCAACATCTTTTTTATAGTGTGGTGACCAAATCTTTATGCAGTACTCTAGGTGTGGTCTTACCAAGGCTGGAGAGCTTTATCCTGAGAGGGGCTTGCATCATTATCCTCCTCTTCTTCCTCCTCCTCCTCCTCCTCCTCCTCCTCCTCCTCCTCCTCCTCCTCCTCCTCCTCCTCCTCCTCCTCTGTTTAAATCACCCTGATTGTTTTTGCAAGAGAGTCGGGGAGGGCAAAAAGCAAAGACAAAATGAATTGTTTCCCCCCCTCTACCCCCCACCCACCCACCCCCAGCAGATAAAGTAGGCTGATGCTTTTTAAAAATGCAGGAGATACATAGCTGATGCTTCCCTCTTCGTTAATTCTCATAAAAGGTCATTAATGATGTGCAGGTGGGACTGACCGGGAGGGGGGGTGTTAGATTAGAGGGGAGGGAGCCTCGGAGCGAATGATGTCTAATGCTCAAGGGTCAGTGCATTACAAAATGATGCTCCTGCATTATTTAAGGATCGTGGTTCCTTGCCTGGGAAGCCCTCAACCTGCAGCAAGGGCTTCCTAAGGTTGCTTTGTGACTGCTGTGGGTTTGACTTGGCGCCCCACAAGGAAATCCACTGGAATTCTCAAGGCGCATATAGGAGCAGGAGAGGGGTGAGATCCAGGGACGTGCAGTCAGGGGAGGCAGAGCCTCACCTCTCTTCATGAAGTAATATTATAATATTATATACATCCGGCCGGCCGCACCCGGGAGCTGCGGAGGGCAGAGGCAGAAATGTTGTTGGCGCTCCCGGATGATGAAGGCACGAAAGCGACTGGGGAACGACGAGAACCTTCCTGCCTCTGCTGGATTTCGCGCGCTCCTCGCGACTGCAATATGCAGTTGCGAGGAGCGCGCAAAGTCCAGGAGAGGCAGGAAGGTTCTCGTCGTTCCCCAGTCGCTTTCGAGGACTGCGGAGCGCGAGCCGGCAGAGCACGCTCAAGAACGTGGGGAACGGGATCACGTGTGCTGGGGGCTGAGGCAGCCTGAGCCTCCAGCACACGTGGTCCCATTCCCCGCCTTCCTGATGATGTCACCAGCCTCACCAGCCATAAGCCTCACTGCACGTCACTGGTGAGATCTACTTACCTTCGCTACCGGTTCGTAAATGTGAATGCACGTACCACCTCCATGCATCTGCAGGACCTTCTGCGCATGTGCAGAGCGTCAAAAATGGCCGTGGTGACATCACGGGCAGGTGGCGGAGCCTGCTACTGAGTACCTGCAAAGGTAAGTAGAACAGTGGGTGGGGGGGGGAATCCACTGTGCCACACGATTTAGATCAGCTAGAAAGCAGAAAATCCTGCTTTCTCGCTAATATAAATCGCACATCACAGCTGATCATTGGAAATACAGCTTCGCCCGAACGGGTAACATTTTTCACAACCGGTTCGGTTGAACCAGTCCGAACCGGTAGCATTTCACCCCTGGAGCAGGAGCAGTATTTTTCTCTTGCTGTTTGATGGGGAGCACGTGCTCTAGTTTCACCCCTGGAAAATGCAACCAACATTTTGAGATGATCGGATGGACTGCAGAAGTTATTTCTTCCATGTGCTCCGATGGACGGGACTATCGATCGAAAAACAAGGGAGGAAAAAAATACTTCGACCCAGGATGCGTGAGAGAAAGAAGATGTGGTTAGGGTTCCAGAGTGCATTCTTTCCCCCCAAATCTTTTGGGAATTATTCAAAGGTTGAATGAAGAAAAATCTGGCTTAGACGCTTGGAATGTAGGGCGTCTATCAGATCAGTAAATAAACTTCTCCCTTCCTTCTCTCCCTCCCTCCCCCCTCTTGTTTCTACCTCCCTCCTTCCTTCCTTCCTTCCCTCTCTCCCTTCCCCTCTCTTGTTCCTCCTTCCTTCCTTCCTTCCTTCCTTCCTTCCTTCCTTCCTTCCTTCATTCATTCATTCATTCATTCATTCATTCATTCCTTGGCTGTTTGGCCACATCACACTGTATGGGAGCACAGCAATTGTATTTGTTAATTAGAGTTTAGGGTTAAGAGTGTTGTGTGAACTCAGTCGAAAGGTATTAAAATGATGCCTACTAACTTCTCTTTATTTCTATTTATTTATCTCACAATAGTATTGCTTTATATTGCTTTGGTAAAAACCACGTTTGGAATACAGTATCCAGTTTTGGTCATACCCATACAAAAAATAGCAATAGCACTTATATACTGCTTCATAATACTTTACAGCCCCCTCTAAGCAGTTTACAGACTCATCACATTGCCCCCCCCCAAATCTGAGTCCTCATTTTACGATCCTTGGAAGATGGAAGGCTAAAAGTCAGTCTTGAGCCGCCCAGGCTCAAACTCCAGACTGTGGGCAGAATTAGCCTGCAATGTTGCATTCTAAAATCTGCGCCACTGTTGAGATTCTAAATAGAGTGCAGAGAAGAGCAACAAAGATGATTTAGGGATTGGGGACTAAGCCATATGAAGAATGGGTGGAGGCAGAGGTATGGAAATTGAGGGTGGGCCCAGCCACCGGCCCTGGCTCTATGCTGTCTTATTTAGGCACATCCTTGAGATGGGGCGCATGCATGGAAGGTGCATGTGTGAGCAAGACACATGTACAGAAGGCTGGGTGCATGCATGGAAGGGGCGCGTATGGGCAGACATGCGCGGTGTAAACCGGTGGTAACAAAATGGGAAACCCACTGCTGGGTGCAGAAACAGGGTATATTTAGTCTAATGAAAGGAAGGACTAGGGGAGACATGATAGCAGTCTTCCAATATCTCAGGGGATAAAGAAAAGGGAGTCAAACTATTCTCCAAGGCATCTGAGGGTAGAACAAGAAGGAATGGGTGGAAACTAATCAAGGAGAGAAGCAACTTAGAACTGAGGAGAAATTTCCTGGCAGAACAATTAATCAGTGGAACAACTTGCCTTCTGAAGCGGTGTGGGCTCCATCATTGGACATTTTCAAAAAGAGCAGGACAGCCATTAGTCCAGAATGTTATAGGAGTAGGGGATTGGATTAGACCACCTCCAAGGTTTCTTCCAACCCTGTAATAAGTTTTATGTCCTAAGAAAATCCATTTGACAAACTTCTCTGTTGCCTGAGGGAAGGATACTGCAAAATCCACATTCCCTCCCCACTCCTGGGGGAAGGATATTGCAAAATCTCCATTTCCTCCCCACTACTGGGGGAAGGATGCTGCAAAATCTGCATTCCCACCCCACTCCAGGGGAAGGATACTGCAAAAACCCCATTCCCACCCCACTCCTGGGGGAAGGATACTGTAAAATCTGCATTCCCACCCCACTACTGGGGGAAGGATATTGCAAAATCCCCATTCCCTCCCCACTCCAGGGGAAGGATATTGCAAAATCTCCATTCCCTCCCCACTCTGGGGCCAGGCAGAGGTGGTATTTGCTGGTTCTCCGAACTACTCAAAATGTCCACTACCGGTTCTCTAGAACCTGCTGAATTTCATCCCTGCTGGTTATTTTACTCAGCAGCCTCTCCTAAACACCTAGCAATGGTCACAGACATCAAGTTGATTCTTGACAGCAGCCCATAAAGGCTTGGATTTGCACCAAAAAGGAACCAAGGTGGCCACAATAAATTCCGAGTTATTTAAGGAGTGACTCAGGTCAGAGTAAAAAAACATAGAGGTCACTGCAGTGTGTGTATATATATATCCCTACAACATTTAGGAACCAAATAAACCAAGACAAATCTCATTCAAAAACACTGAACGAGGCCAATAAACGTATTTTATCTTCACCGGGGCTGCAAATCCATGGACTTCTCACCCAAGGTACACAGAGAGATGTATAAATTGAATTTACGGCGGCAGCCCCATTTCCTTCTGTTTCTTCCTCCGGCTTGTTCTGGGGGTTAAATTGTGAGTGCCATTTCTATTCCTCTCTTTTATATTTTGCTTCTTCTTTTTTCCCTATTGCCTTTCTGGTGTGTGTCCCTTTCCACGTCCAAGTCAAGCTTTTCAAACCGATTTTTAAAGCCTTCCCATGTAGCCTAAGGCCCCGTTCTGACATTTAACATCTTGAGCAAAAGAAAAAAAAAGGGGGGGGGGCATCGGACGATGAGTTTCTCCCGGGGGAATTGGGATTCACCCCAGAGTGGAATCAGGACAATTGAACTGCTGCTCGAAACTGAATTTCCTTTGTGTTTCCCCATCTTAAAATAATGGTTCATAATTTGTCCGTATGGGGCACCTAATGCATCACCCAGGACCCCCTCGGAAATGTGTTTTTTGTTGTTTGGTTGCTAAGTCTTCATGACCCCATGGACAACGACAGGCCAAGAAAACAGCTGGGGGGGGGAGGGGGGAAGTGAAAGGATCAGAATGTCTTTTTAAAATTTTTAAACCAACAAATATCGGATTTTTTGGAGCATAAGACGCACCTTTTCCCCTCAAAAAAGAGGGTGAAAATCTGGGTACGTCTTATACACTGAAGACAGCATTTTGGGCCTCCCGAAACGCCACCCTCTTTGCAAAAATGGCCGTGTGTAGCCTTTAGGAGGCTTCCAGAGTGCTCCTGGGAGTTGGGGAGGGCAAAAATGAGTGAAAAATGGACCGTTTCTTTCTCGTTTTTGCCCCCCCCCCCCCCGATGCCAGGAGCACTCTATAACCCTCCTAAAGGCTATGCATGCCCCCCCCTTTTTTTTTGACAAAAAACAGTTCTTTTTGCAAAAACGGGCCATTTTTGGGAGGTCTGCAGAGTGCAAAAACTTTTTTAAAAATTTGCCTCTTCAAAATCTTGGTGCATCTTATACTCTGAAAAATAAGGTGAATATTTTCAGGCAAGTCATTCCATTGTTCTCCCTGTCAGAAAATGTATCCTTGGTTCTAGGTTGGTTTCCTCTTTTACTATCTCACACTAGACACACTCCAGAGGTGGTATTCAGCAGGTTCTGACCAGTTCTGGAGAACCGGTAGCAGAACTTTTGAGTAGTTCAGAGAATGGTAAAAGCCACCTCTGACTGGCCCCGCCCCCGTCTATTCTCTGCCTCCCGAGTCCCAGCTGATTGGGAGGAAATGGGGATTTTGCAGTATCCTTCCTCTGCCGCGCCCACCAAGCTTGATTAGATCAAGCTTGACATACCCACACCTGAAGCCCTTATACACAGAAGAACACTGACAATCCCCTAAACTCCACTGGAGATGTTACCGAGCCTGGTAACATGAAATGTTTAGAAACCATCCCACAAGCTCGGAGAACAAACCTTCACCCTCGCCAGACATTCAGGCAGAAAACAATACTCTAATCAAGGAGCTACAAAGGCGAAAACCACACCTCACAAACCACTGGCAGGGCAAGTACGGCATATAAACAGGCACGAAACCTCACCCCTACTAGCACTGATGACAGGGGTGGGTTCCTGCCAGTTCTAACCTCTTCCGTAGAAGAGGTTCCACAAATCTACAGTGCCGTTTAGAACCGGTTCCAGCTCCCTCCCCCCACCCCTTCCGCACATCATCAAGATGAAGAGCTAGAGGAGGAATCCTGGGAATTGAAGTCCACAAGTCTTAAAGCTGTCAAGTTTGAACACCCCTGGGTTTTTTTTCCCTAAAGGTTTAGGGGTGCAAGGGTCTTGTAACTTGACAGCTTTAAGACTTGCGTGCTTCAAATGACAGAGTTTCTGAGCCAACAGTTTGGTTGCTAAGCAAGAACATTGTTAAGTGAGTTTCACCACATTTTACAAGTTGGCCACGCTCACCTGGTCACATGGCTGGCAAGCCACTCCCACCCGGTCACATGGCTGGCAAGCCACTCCCACAAAGCAGGCCACACCTACAGAAGAGGTTCTAAAAAAATTTGAAACCCACCACTGACTGATGACATTGCCCAGTTGGGTCATACAACGTCGGCAAGAAAGCTTAGAGAGCAGCAAGGACTCCCTAAAATCAATGTATGCATCCGAGGAAGACCCAAGGGGGCAGAAGGTTGTGCAGTGTTACCTGGTGGCATTCATTTCTTTCATCGCTCTTAACAGAATAACAGAGTCGGAAGGAGGCAGGGGTGGGATTGAAAATTTTTAGCAACTGGTTCTCTGCCCAGTTGCAGGGTGGGTGTGATCAGGGGGGGGCATGGCCTATTCGGCCTCCTGCACCTGATGGGAGGGGGGTTTCTCCCTCCCCAGGCTCTGGAGATTTTCCTTGAGCCTCCGGGAGGGCCAAAACGGCCTCCCCGGGCTCCGAAGCCACTGAAGAGGCCAAAAACAGGCCTGTTTCTGGACTTCTGAAACTTCTGGGAGGCCTGCTTTTTGCCCTTCCCAGGCTCCAGAAGCTTTTGTTGAGCCTCCGGGAGGGCAAAAACGACCTCCCCCAGGGTCTGAAGGCCAGAAATGGGCCCATTTCCAGACATCGGGAAGTTTTTCGCTCTCCAAGAACCTCCGTGTGGGCCCTGAACTTACCTGGCATGATGAATGGGCTGCGTGGAGACTCCTGGGAGGGGTGGGGCCCAGCCAGTCCTTCAACTACGAGTTCGGTGAACCAAATGTAAAATTAGCATCCAGTTCGCCCGAACCAGTTCGAGCCGACTGAATTCCACCCCTGGAGGTCTTCTAGTCCAACCCCCACTACTCAAGCAGGATTCCTTATACCACCCCAGACAAATGGTTGTCCAATCTTTTCTTGAAAACCCCCAGTATTGTGGCGCCCACAATTTCTGGAGGCATATATTATTCTGGAGGTCAATTATTATCTCTGTTAGGAAATCATTGATTGACTTGGTTCAAGATAAACAGCTGGGAGGGGGGAGTGAAAGGAACAAGATGACTGTTGCGGCATTCCAGCGGCCGGCGGAGCTGGCAGATGATTCAGACAATGAGGAGGTTGGGGAGGAGCATGGTCCACTCTTGAAGGCTGGGGAAGGGTGGACGAGGGCTCTGAGTCGGAGGCAGAGATGGGGCCGAGGCCATCTGATAGTTATCAGCTGCCTTCAGAATCAGACAGCAGTGAGGCAGAGGACCAACTAGAGCCTGTTCCCAGTGTGCGCATGCGCAGAGCTGCCAGAAGAAAAGAGCAACTCAGAAATCAGAGTGGACTTGGGAGTAAAGTCACAGGTGGAAGGTGATGGGCGCCTCCCGTAGGAAATAAAAGAGTAGCAAAAGGGGAGGGGGCTTTTGCAGGAAACAATTCATTCGTTCGGTCGTTAGATTCATTTCAGGAGTGTGAAGATCTGTCCGTGAATCTCAGAGACTCTGTGCAAAGTCTTTCCTTGCACAGCACCTCCTTTGGAAAATATTTACATGGCAGCTTTCCAAGATAGATAAGGTCTGTAGTCCTAAATATTCCTTTGAAAGACTCTTTGCCAGGCTTTGCTGAATGTGAATGAGAGGAATTGACATCCATTTAATAAAAGGGGTTTTGTTAGGACCAGGACTCTGTCTTGTGTTTTTTGGGGAAGCCTAGGTGAGAACAATGTCTTTTTAAATTTTTGAGCCAGTAAATAAATATTTTCATTGCCTCTTTCCTTCCCCTGTTCCCCCAACCAAAGGTCTGTGGTTTGTTAACAAACTGATTGCCCGTGTTTACATTGTCTTCTCTCTGTTTCTGTTATGCAGTCCACCCCTTGGGGGCCACTATAAATAATAATAATAATAAATATTTATTTCTTAGCCGCACCCTCTCCCGAAGGACTCGGGGCGGCGTACAATGAAACATATGAAATAAATATGGACAAAACAAACATATAACAGAGACATATACCGAGACATACACAAGGAGGAGGTCGGCTGATAAATAAAACAATTAAAATACAGTCTTTAAAAACCCCTAGATAATTAAATATAATTAAAATACCCAGTAAAAGCCCATCAGGAGCGATATGGTTAGATCAAAGTTGAGCCAGGCCAGCTGCTTGGAATAGGTGGGTCTTAAGCTTAATACGAAAGGAGCGGAGGTCAGAGGTATTCCTAATATCCGGAGGGAGGTCATTCCACAGGGCTGGGCCCGCCACAGAGAAGGCTCTACTCCTAGGCGCCGCCCCCCGACACTGTCTTGTGGACGGCACCTGGAGGAGGCCCTCTCTGTGCGAGCGGATTGGTCGCAGGGATGTATGGGGCAGAATACGATCCCGCAAGTAACTAGGTCCTGAGCCATGGAGCGCTTTAAAGATTATGATCAAAACCTTGAAACGCACCCGATAGACCACAGGAAGCCAGTGCAGCTCGCGCAGGAACGGTGTCACATGGGAGTACCTAGTACTCCCCATAATTACCCGCGCGGCTGCGTTCTGGACCAACTGTAGCCTCCGGGTGCATTTCAAGGGAAGCCCCATGTAGAGAGCGTTACAGTAGTCCAAGCGAGACGTCACCAGCGCATGAGTGACTGTGCGTAAGGCGTCCCGGTCCAGTAGGGGGCGCAATTGACGCACCAGGCGAACCTGGTGGAACGCCCCCCTTGCCACGGCTGTCACATGGTCATCCATGGACAGCCGGGCATCCAGGAGGACGCCCAAATTGCACGCCCGCTCCACGGGGGCAAGTTGAATGCCCCCAATGGCCAATGATGGAATTAATTGGCTGAACCGGGGAGCTGGTACCCACAGCCACTCCGTCTTGGAGGGGTTGAGCTTGAGTCGGTTGTCATCCATCCAGATCCGTACGGCTTCCACACACCGAGACATCACTTCGATGGCCTCGTTGGGGTGGTTCGGGGTGGAAAAGTACAGCTGAGTATCATCAGCGTACAGATGGTATCCCACCCCGAAACCACGGATGATCTCACCCAGCGGCTTCATATATGTGTTGAAGAGGAGTGGCGAGAAGACCGACCCCTGTGGCACCCCACAAGTAAGGGGGCGTAGGGTCGACCTCTCTTCTCCTGCCAACACACGCTGCGTCCGGTCAGAAAGGTAGGAGCCGAACCACCGCAAAACGGTGCCCCGGACCCCCAGCCCCTCCAGCCGGCGCAGCAGGATACCATGGTCGATGGTATCAAAAGCCGCCGAGAGGTCTAATAGGACCAGGATAGAGGAACAACCTCTGTCTCTGGCCCTCCAGAGATCATCCACCAACGCGACCAAGGCCGTCTCCGTGCTGTGACCGGGGCGGAAGCAGGACTGGCGCGGGTCTAGATAATCATTTTCCTCCAGATGTCGTGGAAACTGGTAGGCCACCACACTCTCTACAACCTTCGCCAAAAAGGGAAGGTTGGAGACAGGACGATAATTGGCCAGCTCCAAAGGGTCCAGGGAAGGCTTATTGAGCAAGGGTCTCACCACCGCCTCTTTCAAGGCGGCCGGGAGAGACCCCTCGCTCAGCGAAGCATTCACTAGGCCCAGGAGCCAGTCTCGTGTAACCTCCCAGGATGCCAGTACAAGCCAGGAGGGGCACGGGTCCAATAAACATGTGGTGGGTCGCAGTCGTCCACGCAATCTGTCCAAATCCTCGATGGCAACCAAGTCAAACTCCTCCCAGATCGATACCTCAAGACTCGCCATGGACGTCTCCATTGGATCACTGACAGGAACCCAATCTCTCCGGATTTGAGCGATTTTATCCTGCAGATATTTACCAAATTCCTCTGCCCTGCCCTGTAGGGGGGCCTCCCGCGGCCTCTGAAACAAGAGGGAGCGGGACACCCGAAACAGGGCGGCAGGGCGGTTCTCCACGGATGCAATGAGAGTGGCACAATATTGGCGTTTGGCCACTCTCAATGCCACAAGGTATGTCCTTAAATGGGCTCGTGCCTGTGTTCGATCAAATTCGGAGCGAGAGGATCTCCAACGACTCTCTAGACGTCTCTTGCGGCACTTCATCACCCTTAGCTCCTCGGTAAACCAAGGGGCTAGGGTGGATCGTTGCCGCCGGAGAGGCCGCAAAGGCGCCACCCGGTTCAAGGCCCCGGTAGTTGCATTATTCCACGCAACTACCAGGTCCTCTACCCGGGGGCGGGTTAAGGTTACAGGAGGTGGCCCAAGCTCCGTCTGGAACCTATCAGGTTCCATCAGGCGCCTGGGGCGGAACCATCTGGAACTTTCCGGTTCCGCCTCCCCGCAGCGGGAGGTAGCACCAGGGAAGTCAAGACGGAGGAGTGAGTGATCTGACCATGACAGGGGAGTGATGGTTAAGTCCCCTCCTCCCAGATCACTCAGCCACTGGCCAGAGACAAAAACAAGGTCCAGAGTGTGTCCTCCCTCGTGTGTCGGGCCCTGAATCATTTGAGTCAGGTCCATGGCTGTCATGGAAGCCATGAACTCCCGAACCCCCTCTGATGCTTCTCCCATCGATGGCAGGTTAAAATCCCCCATCACTAAAAGTTTGGGGGTCTCAACCGCCACCGATGCGATCAGCTCGAGGAGTTCGGGCAGGGCCGCTGATGTATAGCGAGGAGCCAGGTATACTATCAGCAGGCCCAACTGTCTCCCAGGCCCCCATTTCACAACAAGGGATTCACATCCGGACGTCTGTGGCACAGTAGACTCCCTTGGCTCTAAGTCCTCCCGAATAATTGCTGCCACCCCACCGCCCCTTCCCTGGGCCCGGGGCTGGTGAAATGCTCGGTAGCCTGGTGGGCACATTTCGACGAGGGGAAGACCTCCCTCGTGGCCCAACCAGGTCTCCGTTATTCCCGCGAGGTCCGGCTCCCCCTCTAAAATTAGATCGTGAATGAGGGGGGCCTTGTTAACAACGGACCTCGCATTGCATAACAGCAGCCTCAGGCCTTGGGTCTGTAACTCTTGACCACCTAGAACGCGGGGGTTGGTACAAGTGACCGGGTGTAACCAGCAACCACGGTCTCCCAACCGACTGTAGGTTCTTAAGCTGTCCTCGTATCTGCCCCTCCCTGCGACCGTTGGAATTAAAGAGCCCTGTATAGGAATGGTGTCCTCCCCCTCCTCCTCCCTTCCGCCCCTTCTGTTCGCGACCACACCTGGAGGCCCGGCTCTCACATCGCTCCTGGTCTGACCCACCCACCCCCCCTCCCTGGAACCCCCTAAAAACAATGTAAAACATTTGACTAAAAATCCCCTCAGCTTCCGTTTCTTCCACTATCATTACAAAATGAGATTGCTTTAGAAAAGGACAGTAAAGTAAAATCAAGAAACGTCTTTCGGTCTTTGGCAGCCTACTAAACCCTTACTTGCCTGCCCCCCCTCCCCCCCGGAAAAAGAACGGATGGGCACACGGCTTCTCTGTGGGTGTGTTTAATGTACTAATTTCTTTTCCATAAGATTATTTTGTAGGCGACAAGGGATCGCAAGAAGATGGTGGTTACTGCTGCTTTATTGAATGAGGCCTGGAAAATGTTTATCCTGGGAAAATATGATCTGGGCCCAGACTTCCTTCTCATTAACATCTGCTCGGAGTTTTGTCGGGGAGGAGGGAGGAGAGGGGGGACACACAGGCTGGGTGGAATATCCTTGCATTACAGTAGTAGGACCCAGAAAGGAGTAGAATTATTTGAGACGAGTTTGCTCGTCAGGAATATGCCAAATCCCATGGGTTGGAGAGGGTTTGTACACATTTAATTGAGGCCTGTTTTTCTCCTTTTGATCTCTCTAGCACACAGAGAATTTGGTCCATGGTGCAAATATTCTCACAGATTGCAATGAATCTATGAGCAATATTTTATTGCTCATAAATTCAATATCTATATCTTATCTATATATACATCTAAATCTTTCTCTCTTTCTTTCTCTCTTTTTCTCATTCTCTCTCTCTCTCTCTCTCTCTCTCTCTCTCTCTCTCTCTCCTATCTATCTATCTATCTATCTATCTATCTATCTATCTATCTACCTACCTACCTACCTACCTACCTACCTACCTACCTACCTATCAATCATCTATCTATCTATTTTCCCTTTTCTATTTGTGTGAGATGCTGGGGTTTCTGCACAACACAAATCAAAAACTTTGATCTCACCATCCAAACAACCATCGTGGCCGTTTTTGCTCTCACCCCCCCCCCCCAGCCCACAGGAGCACTCTGGAAGCCTCCTAAAGGCTATGCATGGACATTTTGGTGAAGGGGCAGGGTTTTGGAAGGCCAAAAATGCTGTATTCAGTGTATAAGACGCACTCAGATTTTCACCCTCTTTTTTGAGGGAAAAGGGTGAGTCATATACTCTGAAAAATATGGTAATCTAAATCGCGTTGCACAGCAAATCCCCCCCCCCGCTGTTTGCTTATCTTTGCAGGCGCATTCTGCGCAGGAGCATGCACTCACTTTGCTACCGAACCTGTAGTAAAGGTAAGTGGATTTCACCCATCCTTGGAGGTCCTCTAGTCCATGGCAGGAGACCTTATACCATTTTGGATTGATGATTGTCCAATATTTTCTTTAAAATCTCCGGTGATGGAGGACCAACAACTTCTGAAGGTAAACCGTTCCACTGATTGTAACCAGAGTTTGTAACATCTCTGCTTGTTCTTCCTGTCAAGAAATTTCTCAGTTCTAGGATGGATTTCTCTTTGATAAGCTTCCATCCGTGACTTCCTGTCTGGTGTTTCGGAGAATATGTTGATTCCCTCTTCTCTATGACAGCCTTTCAAATATTAAATGATTGCTATCATGTCATCTGTAGTCCTTCTCTTTGTTAGACTAGACATACCCAGTTCCTGCAACCTTCCATCGTATGTTTTAGCCACCATCCCTGGCCTGATCGTGTTTGTTGCTCTTCTCTGCATTTGTTCTAGAGTCCCAACATCCTTTTCGTATCATGGTGGCCAAAACTGGGTGCAATATTCCAAGTGTGGTCTTACCAAGGCATTACAAAGTGGTACTAACTGTTGTGGCCCACCAGCAGAGCTGGTAGCAGAGTTGGTCAGTGAGGAGGTTGGGGAGGAGCATGGGCCAATCCTGGAGGCTGGGGAAGGCTCGGACGAGGGCTCTGTGTCGGAGGCAGAGATGGGGCTGAGGCCATCTGACAGTTATCAGCTGCCTACGGAGCTAGACAGCAATGAGGCAGAGGAACAGGAGGAGCCCATTCCCAGTGTGCGCATGCGCAGAGCTGCCAGAAGAAAAGAACAACTCAGTAATCAGGGTCGACTTGGGAGTAAAGTCACAGGTGGAAGGTGATTGGCCCCTCCCATAGGACATAAAAGAGGAGTGAAAGGGGAGTGGGCTTTTGCAGGGAACAATTCATTCGTTCGGTCGTTAGATTCATTTCAGGAGTGTGAAGATCTGCCCGTGAACTTCAGAGACTCTGTGCCCAGTCTTTCCTTGCGCAGCACCTCCTTTGGAAAATATTTACATGGCAGCTTTCCAAGCTAGATAAGGTCTGTAGTCTTAAATATTCCTTTGAAAGACTGTTTGCCAAGCCTTTACTGAATGTGAATGAGAGAATTCACATTCGTTTAATAAAAACGGTTTTGTTGGAACCAGGAATCTGTCTCCTGCTTTTGGGGGAAGGCCAGGTCAAAACACTAACACTTCACTCTGTTGATGCTCCCTAGGACTCCATTGGCCTTTTTGGCAGCTGCAGCACATGACTGGCTCATCTAAGTATGATATGGTTAAAGCTGGTTTGTGAGCCCAAGATAGGTGAGGTTATTTCTCCCTGGGGTTGTCCACAGCTAAGATGGTTGTTGGGATGGTGTGATCAAAGTTTTTGATTTGTGTTGTGTGGACACCCCAGCATCTCACTAAGATGCTTTGGACCTTGTAAGTCCATCCACCTCTGTTAAACGATTTTTAAAAAAGGAAAAAGAAAATAAAACATTTACAAGGAGTCTTTGACTTACGCCCCACAATTGGGACCAGGGATTTTGTTGCTAAGCAAGGACAATGAGATAAGTGAATCCCTGGGAGGGCAAAAATGAGCAAAACACGGGCTGTTTTTTGCTCTTTTCTACCCCCTCCCCAGCCCTCAGGAGCACTCCTAAAGGCTCTGCATGCCCTTTTTGACAAAAAATGGGCCTGTTTTTGCAAAAAAACTGGCCATTTTGGGGAGGTCTGCAGAGTGCAAAAACTTTTTTTTAAATTTGCCTCTTCAAAATCTTGGTGCGTCTTATACTTCGGTGCGTCTTATAAGCAGAGGATCCTGCTTTCTAGTTAATATAAATCACGCATCACACCTTATCATCAGAAAAACTGGTTCGCCTGAACTGGTAGTATTTTTTTTTTTACTATTAGTTTGGGCGAACGGGTAGCGTTTTTACTATCGGTTCCAGTGAACTGGTCCGAACCGGTAGCATTTCAGCCCTGCCTCCAAGGTCCCTTCCAACTCTGTTCTTCTGTCATTTTCCTCAGCAGTTCCTCGTTTGATTCAAATCATGCATGTTGTTTGTTTAACCCCGGTTGTTTTTGCAGGTTAACTAGCATTAAAGGATGTCAGACCTAGAGAAGTTAATTCCTTTACACACACGTGCGCACACACACACACACACACACACACACACACCCCGCTGCCTCTGACTTTTGTTAAAGCCAAATGAAACAATGTAATTAGCTGGTTACAATTAAAGTGACTCGACTGGATAAATTGTAATCACCCAGATTGAAAGAAGGCCTTCCCTGCAGGTCTCGGACAGCGCAGCTGAGCTGCCTCATTTACATAATTAAAATATACAAATGATAATGGATTTTGTACTCAATTTCCAGCGGCTGTAAATTTGAGAAACTATGAAATTAGGAGGAGGGACCTGGGAACTTGCCTCGAGGTTACGGAGAGATGATGACAAGTTTTGACCGTCGGATTTTATATATGGCGGAAGCGACCCGTTGGAAAATAAATAAATATGGGGCAGCAGGAAAACAAATAAACAAACAAACAAAGGTTAGTAGCAATACTACTTAATGGTTCGTGGGCAGGAAGGGGGGGGGCGAAATTAAGATAGACTAGTCATTACTTCTGCAAATTTATGCAGTCTATTCTCTCCACGCCCTCACTTTTTTTTTTACAAGCTCCGTTCCTAACCTTAGGGGACGTTGTGTTGATGATAAGAAATTGAGAATGAATTAAACACATCAGAAAGGATGTCACCAATAGACAAACTAAAGGGAAGGGGAGGAAATTAGCCATGCCATTTTAGCTTACAGCAGGAGGGAGAGAGGTAGCAAAGGAAGAAAGAAAGAAAAAAGCACACTGTGGGAGCTTGGATAATCAGTCCAGAAGGCGGAGAAGGTTTCTAGTGACCAACGAATTAACAGGGGACGAATGCCAATTATTTGGGCTGGTTTTACATTTAACAGAGGCAATCATCCCCGTTCACAGATCAAGTCTATTCTGTGCATAAAGAGGTTCTCAGGTGCAATCTTTAGGAGAATGTTTGACTCCCTCTTCTTTGTGGCAACCCCTGAGATATTGGAACACTGCTATCATATCTCCTCTAGTCCTTCTTTCTCTTAAGCTAAACATACCCAGTTCCTGCAACCGTTCTTCATATGTTTTAGTCTCCAGTCCCCTCATCACCTTTGTTGCTCTTCTCTGCACTCTTTCTAGAGTCTCCACATCTTTTTTACATTGTGGCGACCAGAACTGAATGCAGTATTCCAAGTGTGGCCTTACCAAAGCATTATAAAGCGGCATCAACACTTCACGTGATCTTGATTCTATCCCTCTGTTGATGCAGCCTAGAACTGGGTTGGCTTTTTTGACAGCTGCTGCACACTGCTGGCTCGTATTTAAATGGTTGTCCACTAGGACTCCAAGATCCCTTGGAGAATGTAATCAAGGAGAAGGTAGTGATGGAGAACATGTAGGCCAGGGCAGTGGTGGGATTCAAAAAATTTTACTACCGTTTTTTGAGGGGCATGACTTGGTAGGTGTGGCAGGGAAAGTTACTGCAAAATCCCCATTCTCTCCCGATCAGCTGGGACTCCGGAGGCAGAGAATAGATGGGGGCGGGGCCAGTCAGAGGTGGTATTTACCGGTTCTCCAGAACTACTCAAAATTTCTGCTATCGGTTTTCCAGAACTGGCCAGAATCTGCTGAATAACACTTCTGGGCCACAGGTGTCCAGCTTTGGCAACATGAAGACTTTGCAGCTTTAAAAGAGTCTCCATGGGGAATTCTGGGAATTGAAGTCCTCAAGTCTTAAAGTAACCAAGGTTGGACACTCCAGATCTAGGCTGAAGGCCTCACACACCTTGATCCCTGAAGCCATTAGCATGTCCTTGAAACCCCAGATTTATTTTATTTATTTGTTCATCAAACAAAAATTACAAATTCAGATGAACAGAATGAAAACACTAAATTGGGACAGAGCCGATAGGTACATTAGTCACTTACACACACACAGAGAGAGAGAGAGAGAGAGAGAAAGAGAGAGAGAGAGAGAGAGAGAGAGAGAGAGAGAGAGAGAGAGAGAGAGAGAGAGAGAGACAGACACACACCTTAGGTAAAGGTAAAGGTTCCTCTCACACATATGTGCTAGTCTTTCCCGACTCTAGGGGGCGGTGCTCATCTCCATTTCAAAGCCGAAGAGCCAGTGCTGTCTGAAGACGTCTCCATGGTCATGTGGCCGGCATGACTAAATGCCAAAGGTGCACAGAACGCTGTTGCCTTCCCGCCAAAGGTGATCCCTATTTTTCTACTTGCATTTTTACGTGCTTTCGAACTGCTAGGTTGGCAGAAGCTGGGACAAGTCACGGGAGCTCACTCTGTTATGCGGCATTAGGGATTCGAACCACCGAACTGCCAACCTTCTGATCGACAAGCTCAGCGTTTTAGCCACTGAGCCATCCTATAGGGACCTGTTAAATTTGGGGTGAGGTCCACGGAAGTTAAGTTGGAAATCAAACTATGCAAGTCAGTAGCTGAGACAACTGAATTGGGGAAGATATTTCAGACTTCGACAATTCTGCTACACAAATGGATTGTTTTTACAAACAAGTTTAAAGAGCCTTGGTGGCACAGTGGTTGGAATGCAGTATTGCAGGCTAACTCACTGCTTATTCTAGGAGTTCGATCCTGACCGGCTCAAGGTTGACTCAGCCTTCTATCCTTCCAAGGTGGGTAAAATGAGGACTCAGATTGTTGGTGGCATCCTGTCCTGTCCTATCCTATCCTATCCTTTCCTATCTTATCCATCCATCTCTCTCTCTCTCCCTCCCTATCTGTCTGTCTGTCCGGCCATCCATCCATCCATCTATCCATCCATCCATCCATCCATCCATCCATCCATCCATCCATCTATCTATCTATCTATCATTAGAATGCAATATTATAGGCAAACTATGCCCACAACTAGGCGTTCGATCCTGACCATCTCAAGGTTGACACGTCCTTCCGAGGTCGGTGAAATGAGGGCCCAGATTATTGGGGGCAATAGGCTGGCTCTGCAAATTGCTTAGAGAGGGCTGTTAAGCACTGTAAAGCAGTATATAAGTCTAAGTACTATTGCAGCTATTGCTCTTAAGTGTAAAGTGGCATTCACATGTACTGCATTCTGATTAAAACTAAAAAAAGTCGTTTACAGGTAAGAAGTCACTAAGCAATTTTGTATGCAATGCAAAATTGGGGGCAATAGGCTGGCTCTGCAAACTGCTTTGAGAGGGCTGTTAAGCACTGTAAAGCGGTGTATAAGTCTAAGTACTATTGCTGCTATTGCTCTTAAGTTTAAAGTGGCATTCACATGTACTGCATTCCGATTAAAACTAAAAAAAGTCATTTACAGGTAAGAAGTCACTAAGCAATTTTGTATGCAATGCCTAAATATGACCCCATGCATTGCATGTGAATGAAATGTGAATGATAAAAATTAAAATAATGTTTTAATTACTTTAAATGACTTAAATTGAATTGTTGAATTGTCCTGCAGCAAGTCACCTGGCAGTGAGTTGGCCTTAGAGAGTTGTGTCATGGTGTGGCAAGTTGGTAGATGAAAACAACCTTTCGGCTTAACAACATTTATTGTTGGGAAGCCTTTCCTACATCTAATGTCCGATGGAATTGGATGGAGGGGAATCAAGTGTCCCTAAAATGGTGAGTCTAAGTTTTGTTTGTTGATTTGTTTCAATGCATAAAGGCTTCACGCAAATATATCCCTTTATTTTATGTACGTGCGAGGCCTTTACGTATGACTGTAACTGCTCAATTCTCTGCTCATTTATGTAGAACTCCAACTGTACTCAATGAGGCTTATTCCCAAGTTAAATATGATTGGGATTTCAGCTTGAGGCAAGGATCCTAACACCAGCTGTTTGGCAGTGAGATTTAGGAAGAACTCATTAAGAATAATCTGAACTGCAAAAGGCCATCGACACAGTTGTGCCATTGCTTCCCACCCATGAAGTATGAACACGGGAATTGCTAGTTCCATTTTACAAGGTGTTAGTAAGATCCTCCTTGGAAAATTGCATCCAGTTTTGGTTGCCACAATAAAAAAACAAGATGTTGAGACCTGTGGTGAAATCTAAAAATGTTCCCTATTGGTTCTGTGGGCGTGGCTTGGTGTGACTTGGTCATGTGACCGGGTCAACTCAAAAACCAATGTTCACACTTCACAGACAAACAACACAAAAGCCACACGACTTACTGACACACAATGCAAAAGCACACAAAATGGCCCCTGCAACAACAAGCAGGAACCTGACAGAGCCACAAAGAGCTCAAAACCAACTTTCACACTTTATACAAAAATAACACAAAAGCCTTCCTCCAGCCCTGCTGAAGCCTGCAGAGTGCTCCTGGGAGCTGGGGAGGACAAAAACTTTTTTTTCTTACTTACCTCTTTGAAATCTTGGAGCATCTTATGCACTGGTGCGTCTTATAGTCCGAGAAATATGGTAAGTCTTAGTGCTATTGCTATACAACATGGAATCATAGGGCTGGAAGGGAGCCTGTAGGTCTTCTAGTCAACCCCCTGCTCCAGGCAGCAGGCCTTATGCCATCCTGGTCAAATGGATGTCCATTCTTTTCTTTAAAACCTCCAGTGAAGGCGTACCCACACCAAGCTACTCCATTGATTAATTGTTCTCGGTGTCAGAAAATTTCTCCTTAGCTGTAGATGGTTCTCTCCTTAACAAGTTTTCACCCATGGTTTCTTCTCCTACCCATTGGTGATTGGAAAAACAAGTCAATCACTTATTTTATGCCCAGGAACTGGAGATATTTCTTAGAGAACTTTTGAAATCTGCCCAACGAACGTATAAAATTCAGCTTAGGACACATGTTTATTCAATCCATTTTTACCACTGCACCACAGGGAAAGGAGAAGGAAGAAACAGATTGTGCCAATGCAGTTTTTAAAATGTTAAGTCATAATTCAGCTGATTTCTCTATCTCTTTCTCTGTTGTAGCCCACCAGCGGCCAACGGAGCTGGCAGCAGATTTAGACAGTGAGGAGGTTGGGGAGGAACATGGGCCAGTCCTGGAGTCTGGGGAAGGCTCTGATGAGGGCTCTGCATCAGAGGCAGAGAGGGGGCCAGGGCCGTCTGATGGTTATCAGCTGCCTTCGGAGTCGGACATCAGTGGGGCAGAAGAATAGCTGGAGCCTGTTCCCGATGTGCGCTTGCGCAGAGCTGCCAGGAGAAGAGAACAGCTAAGGAACAAGAGTTGACTCAGGAGTAAAGGTACAGGTGGATGGTGAATGGCCCCTCCCCATAGGGAATAAAGAGGAGTGAAAGGGGAGGGGAGTTTGCAGGAGACAATGAGTTCAATTCATTAGAGTGAAGATCTGTTCCTGATTTCTTGCCAAGGATTGTCTGCTACAGAGTGGCGTTCAGAAGATATCGGCCTGGCAGCTCTCCAAGCCTGATAAAGCTCTGTGGTTCTGAAATCTCATGAAAGATTGTTGGCCGGGACTTTGCTGGAGAGGAATTCACTTTAAACTAAATAAAAGGGGTTTCATCGGGACAAGGAGTCAACTTCGTGCTTTTGGGAAGCCTAAGTCACAACAGATTATTCATTTTTCCTTCTGTTTCTTCATGTAAACAGGAAACTCTCTTCTCATATGTTCCTTCTCCAAAAAGAATGTTATTTTCACACTACTTTCACAATGTTGACTTTAAAAGTGATGTTTTCCACAAACAGATGTTTATATTAAAAGAAGCAGTGGCAGCAAAGCCGGCTCTTTAAAATTAAAAATGCAGAAATTTGTGAGGGTATTATTTATATCTGAACATTTCTTAAATGGAAAATTTTGGAACACATTTTAACCACTCGTTGGCTAAACACAGATGTTGTTTCATGTTAATTTTGGTGCCCATCAATATTTAAGTGCACGGAAGCATTTTTAGCGGCTAATTTTTTTTTTAATAAAACATGATAATAAAATGTTTGTGAAAGCAGCACATTTAATGGACATTAAATGTGCTTAATTAAGTGGCAATTGGAAAATTGCAGAAGGAAACATTTTATGAATTCTAAAAGCATTACCAACCCAACTCCTTATATTTTTTATATGTGACTTTGCCAATATCCTGGTGATATTTTATCTATCATCTATCTATCTATCTATCTATCTATCTATCTATCTATCTATCTATCTATCCATCCATCCATCCATCCATCCATCCATCCATCCATCTATCCATCTATCATCTATCTATCTATCTATCTATCTATCTATCTATCTATCTATCTATCTATCATCTATCTATTTATCTCTATCTCTATCTATCTCTATCTATCTCTATCTCTATCTCTATCTCTATCTCTATCTCTATCTCTATCTATCTATCTATCTATCTATCTATCTATCTATCATCTATCTATCTAATCTAATCTAATCTATATCTATATCTATAGCTATATCTATATCTATATCTATCTATCTATCTATCATCTATCTATCTATCTATCTATCATCTATCTATCTATCATCTATCTATCTATCTTTCTATCTATCTATCTATCTATCTATCTATCTATCATCTATCTATCTATCTATCATCTATCTATCTATCTATCTATCTATCTATCTATCTATCTATCTATCTATCATCTATCTATCTATCTATCTATCTATCTATCATCTATATCTATCTATATCTATCTATCTATCTATCTATCTATCTATCTATCTATCTCTATCTATCTATCTATCTATCTATCATCTATCTATCATCTAATCTATCTATCTATCTATCTATCTATCATCTATCTATCTATCTATCTATCTATCTATCTATCTATCTATCTATCTATCTATCTATCTATCTATCTATCTATATCCAGGAGTAGTTACATGCAAAGTTTCCATCTATAGTCTTAAAAATCTTAGAAAACAAGAAATGTTGGCATTGGAGAGTTTTAAATCTCTTCTCTTTCTTGGCTATGCCAAAAATGACTGGCTCAATTTATAGTCTTAGAATCTTTTCCAACGAATGTATCATTTTTTAAATTTGTTTTAAATTTTAATAGTCAGAAAAGATGCTACTGATCAGATTTCATGACATTTTTTTGTAAAGGTCGTTAAGTGAATCACTTTGGTTGCTAAGCAAGCCCAATGTCCTCCTCAATGGGCGTTTTTTTGTTGGAAACCAGAAGTAAACGACAGTTTCTGACCAAAAATGTCATAAATCATAGTCGTGTGATTTCAAGACTCTGGAAACAGACGCAATTGCGGGCCTGTTGTTCTGCAGCACTCCAAATGTGCTCATGTGACCAGAAGCTGCCATTAGAACTTTGAATATGTATTGTAAGTACATTTTGGTGGTCCATCGCAGTGTTAAACCGTAGGTGTCAAGCCCGATCGTGTTTGCCATGATGTCAGGTGACGTACAGTATCACAATGTTTTGGGCCTTTGAGCAACTGGGGTGGGCGTGGCCTGTGAGCCATGCATCCCGCCGGTGGGCTGCCAGTTTGACACTCCTTTTTAAACAGTTGCTAAGCAACCAGTCATGTGAAGGACTACCTGTGCAAAAAGGAAAAAAATAAAGGAAAAAGAAATACCTTACTGGTTAGAATATGGATCACTCTTTGGTTCAAAACATGCTATGGCACCTTAGTACAATATATATGCTCTAACCCTTTCCTTTTTCCTTTTCCCCTTCCCCTCCCCTCCCCCTGCTCTCCTCTCACAATGAACAGTGCAAGTACTCCCCATGGCTAGTCTAGTGAAGAGAAGGACCAGGGGAGACAGGATAGCAGTCTTCCAATATTTGAAGGGCTAACCCAGAGAGGAAGGGGTCAAGCTATTTTCCAAAGCACCTGAAGGTCAGACGAGGAATCATGGATGGAAATTGACCAAGGAGAGATTCAACCTGGAAATAAGGAGGAATTTTCTGACAGTGAGAACAATCAACCCATGGAGCAGAAGTTGCCTTCAGAAGTTGTGGGAGCTTCATCACTAGAGGCTTTCAAGAAGAGATTGGACTGCCATCTGTCAGAAATGGTGTAAGGTCTCCTGCTTGGGCAGGGGGGGTTGGATTAGATGACCTACAAGGTCCCTTCCTACTCTGTTAATCTGTAAATCTTTCTTTTCCCTTTCCCTTCTCCTTTCCCACTTCCCCTTCCTGCTTCCCACTTCCCCTTCAACTCTCCTCTTCTCCCCTCCCCTCTCCTCTTTTTTCCTTTCCTTTCCTTTCCCTTTTCTCTCTTTTCCTTTCATTTCCTTTTCCTTTCCTCTCTTTTCCTTTCCTTTCCTTTTTCCTTTCCTCTCTTTTCCTCTCTTTTCCTTTCCTTTCCTTTCCTCTCTTTTCCTTTCCTTTCCTCTCCTCTCCTTTCCTTTCCTCTCCTCTCTTTTCCTTTCTTTTCCTTTTCCTCTCCTCTCTTTTCCTTTCTTTTCCTTTTCCTTTTCCTCTCCTCTCTTTTCCTTTCCTTTTCCTTTCTTCTCTTTTCCTTTCCTTTTCCTTTCCTCCCTTTTCCTCTCTTTTCCTTTCCTTTCCTTTTACTTTCCTCTTTTCCTTTCCTTTTCTCTCCTCTTTTCCTTTCCTTTCCTTTTACTTTCCTCTTTTCCTTTCCTTTTCTCTCCTCTTTTCCTTTCTTTTCCTTTTCCTCTCCTCTCTTTTCCTTTCTTTTCCTTTTCCTTTCCTCTCTTTTCCTTTCCTTTCCTCTCCTTTCCTTTCCTCTCCTCTCTTTTCCTTTCTTTTCCTTTTCCTTTCCTCTCTTTTCCTTTCTTTTCCTTTTCCTTTTCTCTCTTTTCCTTTCTTTTCCTTTTCCTTTTCCTCTCCTCTCTTTTCCTTTCCTTTCTTTTTCCTTTCCTCTCTTTTCCTTTCCTTTTCCTTTCCTCCCTTTTCCTCTCTTTTCCTTTCCTTTTCCTTTCCTCTTTTCCTTTCCTTTTCTCTCCTCTTTTCCTTTCTTTTCCTTTTCCTCTCCTCTCTTTTCCTTTCTTTTCCTTTTCCTCTCCTCCCTTTTCCTTTCCTTTTCCTTTCCTCTCTTTTCCTTTCTTTTCCTTTTCCTTTTCTCTCTTTTCCTTTCCTTTTCCTTTTCTCTCTTTTCCTTTCCTTTCTTTTCCTTTCCTTTCCTCTCCTTTCCTCTCCTCTCTTTTCCTTTCCTTGTGGTCAGCATCTTCAGCTTTTGTTAATATCTTTTACAGTGGTTTGTTAAGGCATTATCTGTTAAAGGATGCATTTTTAATGTATTTCATAAATGCGCTTTATAAATAATTTATTAAAGAATGTACCTGAAGCTGGCGCTCACTTAATAAATATTAATAAAGCAATTACAAATAGGGGGCCTTCGTTTCAACATGTTGCAGAACACCCAGACTGGTAAAGGCAGAAGAAAAAGCAAGTTTCACGGTGTTAAGATGATTAAGAAAGTCCCAGAGTTTAGGGACAGATGTTAGCAAAATTGCTTATTACTTTTATTTCTGACAGATGCTGTATTTTTTATTATCGTTTTGGGTTAACTTTTACAGACTTTATAGTAGCCTTATATCAGCATTTCTTAAAAGTGTGGCTCTAAGGCCCTGGGGCTCCCCCAACACTCTCTCAGCCACCCACAAAATCAAAACGATTTTCCAGCCTATTATGGGGGAAAAAGGGACAACATTAAAATCTCATCAAGCCATCACAAAAAGCACCAGTTAAAAATTGGTAAGGTCAATATAATTCAGTATTTCTCAAACTCAGGAACTTTAAGGCAGGACTAGAACTCCCAGTCTCCTGGCGATTAGCCCAAAGTCACCCAGCCAGCTTTCATGGCTAATGTGGGACTAGAACTCCCAGTCTCCTGGCGATTAGCCCAAAGTCACCCAGCCAGCTTTCATGGCTAATGTGGGACTAGAACTCCCAGTCTCCTGGCGATTGGCCCAAAGTCACCCAGCCAGCTTTCATGGCTAATGTGGGACTAGAACTCCCAGTCTCCTGGCGATTGGCCCAAAGTCACCCAGCCAGCTTTCATGGCTAATGTGGGACTAGAACTCCCAGTCTCCTGGCGATTGGCCCAAAGTCACCCAGCCAGCTTTCATGGCTAATGTGGGACTAGAACTCCCAGTCTCCTGGCGATTGGCCCAAAGTCACCCAGCCAGCTTTCATGGCTAATGTGGGACTAGAACTCCCAGTCTCCTGGCGATTGGCCCAAAGTCACCCAGCCAGCTTTCATGGCTAATGTGGGACTAGAACTCCCAGTCTCCTGGCGATTGGCCCAAAGTCACCCAGCCAGCTTTCATGGCTAATGTGGGACTAGAACTCCCAGTCTCCTGGCGATTGGCCCAAAGTCACCCAGCCAGCTTTCATGGCTAATGTGGGACTAGAACTCCCAGTCTCCTGGCGATTGGCCCAAAGTCACCCAGCCAGCTTTCATGGCTAATGTGGGACTAGAACTCCCAGTCTCCTGGCGATTAGCCCAAAGTCACCCAGCCAGCTTCCATGGCTAATGTGGGACTAGAACTCCCAGTCTCCTGGCGATTGGCCCAAAGTCACCCAGCCAGCTTTCATGGCTAATGTGGGACTAGAACTCCCAGTCTCCTGGCGATTAGCCCAAAGTCACCCAAGCCAGCTTTCATGGCTAATGTGGGACTAGAACTCCCAGTCTCCTGGTGATTAGCCCAAAGTCACCCAGCCAGCTTCCATGGCTAATGTGGGACTAGAACTCCCAGTCTCCTGGCGATTGGCCCAAAGTCACCCAAGCCAGCTTTCATGGCTAATGTGGGACTAGAACTCCCAGTCTCCTGGTGATTGGCCCAAAGTCACCCAAGCCAGCTTTCATGGCTAATGTGGGACTAGAACTCCCAGTCTCCTGGTGATTGGCCCAAAGTCACCCAAGCCAGCTTTCATGGCTAATGTGGGACTAGAACTCCCAGTCTCCTGGCGATTAGCCCAAAGTCACCCAAGCCAGCTTTCATGGCTAATGTGGGACTAGAACTCCCAGTCTCCTGGTGATTGGCCCAAAGTCACCCAAGCCAGCTTTCATGGCTAATGTGGGACTAGAACTCCCAGTCTCCTGGTGATTGGCCCAAAGTCACCCAAGCCAGCTTTCATGGCTAATGTGGGACTAGAACTCCCAGTCTCCTGGTGATTGGCCCAAAGTCACCCAAGCCAGCTTTCATGGCTAATGTGGGACTAGAACTCCCAGTCTCCTGGTGATTGGCCCAAAGTCACCCAAGCCAGCTTTCATGGCTAATGTGGGACTAGAACTCCCAGTCTCCTGGTGATTGGCCCAAAGTCACCCAAGCCAGCTTTCATGGCTAATGTGGGACTAGAACTCCCAGTCTCCTGGCGATTGGCCCAAAGTCACCCAGCCAGCTTTCATGGCTAATGTGGGACTAGAACTCCCAGTCTCCTGGCGATTAGCCCAAAGTCACCCAAGCCAGCTTTCATGGCTAATGTGGGACTAGAACTCCCAGTCTCCTGGTGATTGGCCCAAAGTCACCCAAGCCAGCTTTCATGGCTAATGTGGGACTAGAACTCCCAGTCTCCTGGCGATTGGCCCAAAGTCACCCAGCCAGCTTTCATGGCTAATGTGGGACTAGAACTCCCAGTCTCCTGGCGATTAGCCCAAAGTCACCCAAGCCAGCTTTCATGGCTAATGTGGGACTAGAACTCCCAGTCTCCTGGTGATTAGCCCAAAGTCACCCAGCCAGCTTCCATGGCTAATGTGGGACTAGAACTCCCAGTCTCCTGGCGATTGGCCCAAAGTCACCCAAGCCAGCTTTCATGGCTAATGTGGGACTAGAACTCCCAGTCTCCTGGCGATTAGCCCAAAGTCACCCAAGCCAGCTTTCATGGCTAATGTGGGACTAGAACTCCCAGTCTCCTGGTGATTGGCCCAAAGTCACCCAAGCCAGCTTTCATGGCTAATGTGGGACTAGAACTCCCAGTCTCCTGGTGATTGGCCCAAAGTCACCCAGCCAGCTTCCATGGCTAATGTGGGACTAGAACTCCCAGTCTCCTGGTGATTGGCCCAAAGTCACCCAAGCCAGCTTTCATGGCTAATGTGGGACTAGAACTCCCAGTCTCCTGGTGATTGGCCCAAAGTCACCCAGCCAGCTTCCATGGCTAATGTGGGACTAGAACTCCCAGTCTCCTGGTGATTGGCCCAAAGTCACCCAAGCCAGCTTTCATGGCTAATGTGGGACTAGAACTCCCAGTCTCCTGGTGATTGGCCCAAAGTCACCCAGCCAGCTTCCATGGCTAATGTGGGACTAGAACTCCCAGTCTCCTGGTGATTGGCCCAAAGTCACCCAAGCCAGCTTTCATGGCTAATGTGGGACTAGAACTCCCAGTCTCCTGGTGATTGGCCCAAAGTCACCCAAGCCAGTTTTCATGGCTAATGTGGGACTAGAACTCCCAGTCTCCTGGTGATTGGCCCAAAGTCACCCAGCCAGCTTCCATGGCTAATGTGGGACTAGAACTCCCAGTCTCCTGGCGATTAGCCCAAAGTCACCCAAGCCAGCTTTCATGGCTAATGTGGGACTAGAACTCCCAGTCTCCTGGTGATTGGCCCAAAGTCACCCAAGCCAGCTTTCATGGCTAATGTGGGACTAGAACTCCCAGTCTCCTGGTGATTGGCCCAAAGTCACCCAGCCAGCTTCCATGGCTAATGTGGGACTAGAACTCCCAGTCTCCTGGTGATTGGCCCAAAGTCACCCAGCCAGCTTTCATGGCTAATGTGGGACTAGAACTCCCAGTCTCCTGGCGATTGGCCCAAAGTCACCCAGCCAGCTTTCATGGCTAATGTGGGACTAGAACTCCCAGTCTCCTGGCGATTAGCCCAAAGTCACCCAGCCAGCTTCCATGGCTAATGTGGGACTAGAACTCCCAGTCTCCTGGCGATTGGCCCAAAGTCACCCAGCCAGCTTCCATGGCTAATGTGGGACTAGAACTCCCAGTCTCCTGGTGATTGGCCCAAAGTCACCCAGCCAGCTTTCATGGCTAATGTGGGACTAGAACTCCCAGTCTCCTGGCGATTAGCCCAAAGTCACCCAGCCAGCTTCCATGGCTAATGTGGGACTAGAACTCCCAGTCTCCTGGTGATTGGCCCAAAGTCACCCAGCCAGCTTTCATGGCTAATGTGGGACTAGAACTCCCAGTCTCCTGGCGATTGGCCCAAAGTCACCCAGCCAGCTTTCATGGCTAATGTGGGACTAGAACTCCCAGTCTCCTGGTGATTGGCCCAAAGTCACCCAGCCAGCTTTCATGGCTAATGTGGGACTAGAACTCCCAGTCTCCTGGCGATTAGCCCAAAGTCACCCAGCCAGCTTTCATGGCTAATGTGGGACTAGAACTCCCAGTCTCCTGGCGATTAGCCCAAAGTCACCCAGCCAGCTTTCATGGCTAATGTGGGACTAGAACTCCCAGTCTCCTGGTGATTGGCCCAAAGTCACCCAGCCAGCTTTCATGGCTAATGTGGGACTAGAACTCCCAGTCTCCTGGTGATTGGCCCAAAGTCACCCAGCCAGCTTTCATGGCTAATGTGGGACTAGAACTCCCAGTCTCCTGGTGATTGGCCCAAAGTCACCCAGCCAGCTTTCATGGCTAATGTGGGACTAGAACTCCCAGTCTCCTGGTGATTGGCCCAAAGTCACCCAGCCAGCTTTCATGGCTAATGTGGGACTAGAACTCCCAGTCTCCTGGCGATTAGCCCAAAGTCATCCAGCTAGCTTCCATGGTTAAAGTGGGACTAGAACTCCCCATCTCCTGGATGATTGGCCCAAAGTCTCACACAGCTGGCTTTCTTGCCTAAGGCGGGACTAGAACTCGCCGTCTCCTGGTGATTGTCTCAATGTCACGCAGCCAGCTTTCATGCCTAAAGTGGGACTAGAACCCACCGTCTTCTGATAACTGGCCCAAAGTCACCCAGTTGGTTTTCCTGCCTAAGGCAAAACTAGAACTCACCGCCTCCTGATTTTGAGCCAGCTGTCTTAACCACTGGACCAAACTGAATACAACTTGCCATAACTTGATGTTAGTCTTAATTTGCAGTGGATATTTTATTTGATTTTGTGATTAAGATTCCCCCCCCCCCCCCCCCCAAGAATCTCTTCCTGCAATGTGCCACTCCAAAATACCAAATGCACCCCAGGTAATATCTCTTTAAAGGAAAGCTATTGATTGTGACTGGTGACATATGCAGAAGATTTATCTTAATTGCAAGCGAGACAAGGATGGAGGTGGGGGGGGGGCAAGGAAGCCCGCTCTCCATGCTGGCCAATAATGTTGTTGAATGATAGGTGGGCCCATCCATTCTTTTCAGGAAAGGTCAGTTTTAGAGAAGATGAGTTACATCTTCAGGTCAAGTGATGGCTATTCTGTCATGGTATTTTCTTGGCACTGCCCCCTCAGCTTTGTAACAGCTTTACACCTTTTTAGTTTTTCTCCTTCCCATATCTGGGTTTTGGGAAGAATAGGCACCGTATTTTTTGGAGTATAAGACGCACTGGAGTATAAGACGCACTAAGGTTTTGAAGAGGCAAATAAAAAAAGTTTTTGCACTCTGCAGACCTCCCAAAAATGCCCCCCCTTTTTTTTCCAAAAAAAAAGGCATGAATAGCCTTTAGGAGACTTGTGGAGTATTCCTGGGGGATGGGGGGGGGGCAAAATGAGGAAAAAATGACCCGTTTTGTTCATTTCTGCCCTCAGCCTCCAGGAGCACTCTGCAAGGCTCCTAAAGGCTCTGCATCGCCTTGGTGAAGGGGGTGAGGTTTCAGGAGGCAGAAAATGCTGTATTCAGTGTATAAGACGCACCCAGATTTTCACCCTCTTTTTTGAGGGAAAAAGGTGCATCTTATACTCTGCAAAATACGGTAGTTCTCGGCTTACAACCATTCACCCTTCAAAATTACAATGGAACTGGGGGAAAAAATAACATTACCAGTTCTCACACTTATGACGGTTGCAGCATCCCTGTGGCGCAGTGGTTAGAGTGCAGTACTGCAGGCTAATTCTGCTGACTGCTGGCTGACTGCAATTTGGCAGTTCGAATCTCAGCAGGCTGACGGTTGATTCAGCCTTCCGTCCTTCCGAGGTTGGTAAAATGAGGACCCAGATGGTTGGGGGCAACAGGCTGACTCTGTGAACTGCTTAGGGAGGGATATAAAGCACCATGGAACGGTATGTAAGTCTAAGTGTGATTGCTAAGTGCTGTGATTCACTTAACAACTGTGAGTGCTGGATGCTGCAAATGGCTGCAAATGTGGGCTTGTGGCTAAGCATCCGAAATACAGTCACATGACCGCAGAGGGTTGCAGCCATTGAAAGTATGGAACTAAGTCATAAATACCCTGGGCAATCTGTCATAATTTCAAACTGTCACTAAACAACCTGTCATAAATCAAGGATCGGTCGTAAATCGAGGTCTTCACGGGACTAAAATGCAAAGTTCTCTTTGTTTTGAAAATATGGACAAATCAATTTGAGATTATGAGACCCATATTCTTTCTCTCTCTCTCTCTCTCTCTCTCTCTCTCCTCCCTCCCTCTTCCTCTTTTCTCTCTCTCTCCTCTCTCTCTGTCTCTCTGTCTCTCTCTTTCTGCCTCCTTCTTCTCCCCCTCCCTCTCTCTCTTTCTCTCTCCACTCTCTCTGTCTTTCTGTCTGTCTGTCTGTCTCTCTCCTCCCTCCCACTCCCTCTCTTTCTCTCCTCTTTTCTCTCTCTCTTTTCTCTCTCTTTCCCCTCTCCCCCCTCTGTCTCTGTTTCTGTCTCTGTCTCTCTCTGTCTCTCTCCCTCCCTCCCCCTCTCTCCTCTTATCTCTCTCTCTCCCCTTTCCCCCTTCTCTGTCTTTATCTCTGTGTGTGTGTGTGTGTCTCCCTCCCTCCCTCTCTCTCCCCATTTTCTCCTCTTTTCTCTCTTTCTCCCCCCTCTCTGTCTCTCGGTCTCTCTACCCCCTTCTCTGCCTCTCTCTGTCTCTCTCTCTCTCTCTCTCGCTGTCTCCCTCCCTCCACCCTTCCACTCTCTCTCTTGGATTAAAATAATTTCCAAAATCAGACTAAAGAAGCCGTGATGCAATTGCAATGGGATAAGATGATTAAATGTTATTTACAGAAAAAAGGGAGGAGGCCATGTGAATCACCCAGAGACACCCCCAGCCGTTTTTTTTTTTTTCATTTTGTAATATCCGAAGAAAGGAGCGAGAGGGAGTCTGACACTCGGAAAAAGAGAGGTTTGCCTCTTTTCAATAATTAGAGACCAAAACAAGTTAGACAGTCTGTCAGTTTCAATATGGCAGAGCAGACCAGTCGATCATGTAAATAAAATCTATTATATTAGATGGAAAATTAAATTGCTATTAGGCTCGTTCAGGCTTTTCTTTTGATACATGTTATGAAAATCCATGATCGAAGTCTGTCTCAGTTTGTTCAAGGGCCTCTGGTTGTCAAAATATATTCGCAACTGCATTTCTGCTTCCTGCCTTTATTTCCCAGCTTTGCATCGTAGGTGGTGTTGGGTGTAAAATAGAATAGACGAGAATAGCAGAGTTGGAAGGGACCTTGGAGGTCTTCTAGTCCAACCCCCTGCCTAGGCAGCAAACCCTACACCACTTCAGACAAATGGCTATCCAACATATTTAAAAGTAAAACAGCTCTTCCTGCTCATGGAAACAAACAAACAAACCAGGATCTTAACAGGAGAACAAATTTTCAGAGAAAATCTTTAAAAGTGTGGAATGAGGAAATAAAAAGCTTTAATCACTTAGAATCCCTTGGAATTTTTCTCCAGACAGGGCATGTCCAAATGAATTTTTGAAGTTCTCAACATGTAAAATTCCAGGGAACATAATTCATTTCATAACTCACACGTCTCACCTGTGTGATCATCGTATATTCGCCCCTTTAAGGACTAGAAACGTCTTTCTTTAAAAAAAAAACAACCTTACTCATTTGAATGTTACTAGGACGCAGTTATAGATACAAGGGCTGTTACCAGTGGTGAAATTCAATTTTTTTTACTACCAGTTCTGTGGGCGTGGCTTGGTGGGCATGGCAGGTGAAAGATACTGCAAAATCCCCATTCCCATCCCCACTCTGGGGCCAGCCAGGGATGGTATTTGCCGGTTCTCCAAACTACTCAAAATTTCCGCTACCGGTTCTCCACAACCTGTCAGAACCTGCTGAATTTCACCCCTGGCTGTTACTGTCTTTGCATGGAAGAGTTACAACCTAGAGTTATTTATACCAAGCATGTGTAGAAGACATTTTCTCCCCCCCAACTACTTCTGTTTCATTCAACGGCATCTTTCAAGTTACGGCTACCGCCATTACAATTTGGTATCAGTGGTGGTATTCAGCCAGTTCAGACCGGCTTGGGCGAACCAGTAGTGGCGACCTGCGGGCTTTATGCTGTCCTATTTAGCCACGTTTTCTAAGATGCACGCATGAGCAAAGGGCATGCGTGGAAGGCACACATGTTCACAGTTTCGGTGCACAGTGCACCGATGGTAAAATTATGTGCAACCCACCTCTGTTTGGTGTTTAAGTGCCAAAGGCACCGGTAATAATGTTAGTGCATTGCCTTCTTATTATAATCAGAGCTATTCCAGAATCTACTGTTACCTCCACAGAGTGACAAATGCAGTTTTAATGACACCTTCTCTCTCTGTAAACTATAATTAAAAAAAGAAAGTCTCTAGCAGGGCAATTACCTGCTTTCCATGGATTTATGGGCGAGAGGATATGTGCAAATTAGGGATGAGTTTGTCAGGGACCAGTTATTAGAATAAACCGGGTGTGACCCCCTCTATGAGTAGAATAAAAGAGTTGGATGTGATTAACCATGGCTACGAAGTCACTAGATATTGTTAGGCATTTTTCTCAGCCTCAGTTGCCTCTCTGTAATACGGGAGGAATAATGCTATCCATCATTGCAGGATTGTTGCAAAGACAGGTGTGTGAATTGCACACACCTTTTCCTGCATCTGCTTGGCCAGCCAAACAAGTTGCAGGATTCTTGCACTGTTAGATGATGGTTATGGCATCAGGCTACCAACCAGGAGATTGTGAGTTCTAGTCCTTCCTTGGGCTCATAAGCTGTCTAGTCTAATGAAGAGAAGGACCAGGGGAGACATGATAGCAGTCTTCCAATATTTGAGGGGCTGCCACAGAGAGGAGGGGGTCAAGCTATTTTCCAAGCAGTGGTGGGTTCTGGACCCCGTTGCAACCAGTACGGTTGCAACAGGGCCTGGCTTTCTCCACATGAACGAATACAGCGTGCGCGCACATGAGCTCAACACGTACATGCATCTTACCATCCAGCGATGTCTCTGTGAGCCTCTGCGATGCTCCAGCTGCTTGGTGGAGCGTTGTGCAGGCGCTGTATGCGCCATACAGCACCGAAGAGTTTAAAGACAGATAAGGAATGGGGGCGGGCGGGTAGGCCCTCCGGAGCATCATACCAGAACGGTAGCCAGTGCTCCGGGACGGCTCCGGTATGCCCGTACCAGGGCGTACCACCTGCAACCCACCACTGTTTCCAAGGCACCTGAAGGCCAGACAAGGAATAATGGATGGAAACAGACCAAGGAGAGATTCAACCTAGAAACAAGGAGACATTTTCTGACAGTGAGAGCAATCAACCCATGGAACAGAAGTTGCCTTCGAAAGTTGTGGGAGCTTCATCACTGGAGGCTTTCAAGAAGAGACTGGACTGCCATCTGTCAGAAATGGTGTAAGGTCTCCTGCTTGGGTGGGGGTGGACTAGATGACCTAAAAGTTCTCTTCCAACTCTGTTAATTTGTTAGTAGGGTAACTTTGGCCCAATCACCAAGATACTGTGAGTTCAAGTCTCACCTTAGGCATATAAACTGGCTGGGGAATTTGGGGCCAGGTAGTAGAGAAGAATGAAGTTCTAAATATGAACCCTCGTGGCTTCAATCTCACTAGGGGTAGTCCTTGTCTTAGTAAGTGTTCAAAGGTTCCTGATAAAAAATGTCTTACGACTGGTCAATACACTTTATGACTCTTGCAGAGTCCTGATTTTATATACAGACCGTGTGTGTGAGTTGTTTTTGTTCTATGTCTTATGTCTTATGTTATTTTTTGTTGTTTTGATTATGAATGGTCTGTACACCGCCCCGAGTCCCTACGGGGAGAAGGGGCGGTCTATAAATTAAATAAACTATAAACTAAACTAAACTGATGATCGATCATGTCAATAAAATTTGGGTATTTGGCAATCAGCATGCATTTATAATATAAGAGCCGTGGTGGAGGCTGCTCTGCCCACTGTCAGGAGTTCGATCCTGACTGCCTCAAGATTGACTCAGCCTTCTGTCCTTCCGGGATCAGTAAAATGAGGGCCCAGATTATTGGGGTAATATGCTGACATTGTAAACAGCCCAGAGAGTGCCATAAACCACTAAGGAGCAACATATAAGTTTAACTGTTGTTGCTATTATTCCTCCCTCCCTCCCTCCTTCACGCCCTCCCCTCCTTCCTTCCTTCCTTCTTCCCTCCAGGCGCAGTGGTTGGAATGCAGGAATTGCAGTGTGACTCTGTACAATGCCAGGAGTTCGATCCTGGCCGGCTCAAGGTTGACTCAGCCTTCCATCCTTCCAAGGTCAACAAAATGAGGACCCAGATTGTTGGGGGCAAGAGGCTGACTCTGTAAACTGATTAGAGAGAGCTGTAAAGCACTGGGAAGTGGTAGATAAGCCTAAATGCTAGGGCTATAATGGATGTGTGTCCCAGGGTCATTTGATCACCATTTGCAACCTTCCCAGATGCCTTCCGACCAGCAAAGTCAATGGGCCATACCAGACTCGATTAACAACTTGTGTGATTTCCACATATCTTAAGGTTTACCACGGTTGAGTAACACTGCCCTAAGAAATTCACAAATCACGCGACCCAGGAACAATATATCATAAACACATGCTGGTTGGCAAGTATTCAAATTGTGATCATGTGACTTCAAGGATACTGCAACAGTTGCAAGTGTGAGGACCGATTGTAAGTTCCTTTTTTCAGTGACGTTGTACCTTCGAAGATATTGTGGCCCGCCGGTGGCCAGTGGTTCTTGCAGCAGAATCAGACAGTGAGGAGGTTGGGGAGGAACATGGGCCAGTCCTGGAGTCTGGGGAGGGCTCTCATGAGGGCTCTGTGTTGGAGGCAGAGATAGGGCCAGGGCCGTTTGACAGTTTTCAGCTGCCTTCAGAATCAGTCATCAGAGAGGCAGAAGAACAGCTGGAGCCTGTTCCCAGTGTGCGTATGCGCAGAGTTGTCAGGAGAAAGGAACAGCTAAAGAACAGGGGTCGACTCGGGAGTAAGGCCACAGGTGGACGGTGAGTGGCCCCTCCCAGAGGAAATAAAAGAGGAACGAAAGGGGAGTGGAGTTTGCAGGAGACAATTAGTTCATTCCTGCATTTTTGCCAAGTATTGCGGCATCTGAAAGATATTGGCCTGGCCATTCTCCAAGCCTGATAAAGGTCGATAATTGTGAACTCTCTTGAAATACTGTGGGAGAGGAAAGACTTTGCTGGAGAGGAATTGACTGTAAATTAAATAATAGGGGTTTATCAGGACGAGGCTTCGTGCTGCTGGGAAGCCTAGGTCAAAACAGAGCGGTTGTTAAATGAATGGTCATAACTTGAGTATCTGTATATTCACTTTTCTATGCATTCTTGCAAAGCTGAGCTCAGTGATTTTCTGAGCAACTTTTTGCTACAAACTGTTTTTAAAAAAGTGAACGTAAAAGAGAAGCTGACAATTTCGGTCTGTTATAAATACTTTATTTTGCTCACTTTTGTGGATGGGAGCCTTCTATCAGATTTGAAGCTTATATCCAGGATATAAATAGGATTGTCCCTAATAATAAATGGACTTCTACCCAATCAATATATGCTAGCATGAAGCATAGAAGTCAATTAATCATGATATTCATTTCAACATCATTCAGTGTCCGGTTACTGATTTTAAGGGTACTGAAAAGTAAATACGTGAGACCTGATCTTGCCTTAGGTATGAATGTGACAAGAGCACCAGATATTCAACATTGAAATGATCCAACCACACTTTCTTCAATCTGATGCCTTCCAGATGTTCTGCAACCTCAGCACATCTGCTGGTTGCCAAGCTGGGAAAGCTGAACTGAATACAGCCAACGTGTATAACTAAGTGAGTGTAATTAAAAGATCTGAAGTCTTGTTTGTTTCTTTTTCCTTTTGGAAAAAACCATTCACCGTCATCTCGTTAGACAATGTTTTCTAGCAGGAGTTTGTCCCAAACCAGCAGAAGTAAGTCACCTACCCAAAATATTTGGAGTGGAGGTGATCTCAACCCCCCCATCATCTTTATTCAGCAAGCCAACCTGAGAAGGCAGAAGAAATACCCCAAGAAAATTTGCAAAACACCAGGACAATGAAAGTGTCTTAAATTTTGCCTAGCCCTCTCTGCTAAAAAGAAAGCAATGTGTATTCTTCTCTTCTCTTCTCTTCTCTTCTCCTCTCTTCTCCTCTCCTCTCCTCCTCTCCTCTCTTCTCTTCTCTTCTCCCTTCCCTTCCCTCCTCTTGTCTCTTCTCTGCTAAAAAGAAAGCAATGTGTATTCTTCTCTTCTCTTCTCTTCTCTTCTCTTCTCTTCTCTTCTCTTCTCTTCTCTTCTCTTCTCTTCTCTTCTCTTCTCTTCTCTCCTCTCCTCTCCTCTCCTCCCTTCCCTTCCCATCCTTTCCCTTTCTTTCTCTCCTCTCCCCTCCCCTCTGCTTTTCTTTTCTTCCCTTCCCTCCTCTCGTCTCCTTTCCCGTCTCTTTCCTTCCCTTCCCTTCTCAGTTCCCCTTTCCCCTTTTCATTTCCCCTTTTTCATTTCCTTTTCCTTTCCCCCTCTCCTTCACTACTTCCTTCCCCAGTTTAGAAGCTTCATGCATCTATTCCTATAGGAAAACAAACAAAAGAGTGACTCTGGAACAGAACAAAGACACGATGCTGATCGGCAAAACTTAGTAGTGGGCAGTGTGTAAACTTATCTGAAAAGGAAGAGACAATAGGTCTCATTAGTGCTAAGAATTAATTATTCAGAGAATTTGCAAGGATGGCTGGAAGAGACGGTTTGGCTGAAACTGGCACCACGGTTAATTGGTATCCAAAGCTTGCCCCCGTCATTTGATATTTTAAACGGAATGGAAGCTATTTTGGGTACATGTGAAGCCTTTTTTTTTAAAGGACAAAAACAACTGAAAATCAGAATAAAAATGGGACGTTTCTGACCTCCACATCTCTAGAATATGGTAGAACTGATCCTGTACCACCGGGGTGTTCTTATTATCCTTGTTTCCTTGAAAATAAGCCCTCCCCTGAAAATAAGCCCAATTGGCCTTTTGAGCACATGCGGTAAAATAAGCCCTCCCTCAAAATATTGCAACACAGCAGTAGCCATGAGGTGACCATGCTCGCCACCTCCTGCACCTCAAAAATAATAAGACCTCCCCAAAAATAAGGCAAAGTGTTTATTTCGAGGTGTGTGTGTGTGTGTGTGTGTGTGTGTGTGTCAATAAGACCCTGTCTTATTTTTGGGGAAACACGATATTCACAACTGCATTTCTGCTTCCTGCCTTCATTTCCCAGCTTTGCATCATAGGTGGTGTTGTGAGTAGAATAGAATAGAATAGAATAGAATAGAATAGAATGGAATGGAATGCAATGGAATAGAATAGAATAGAATAGAATAGAATAGAATAGAATAATAGAGTTGGAAGGGACCTTGGAGGTCTTCTAGTCCAACCCCCTACCTAGGCAGGAAACCCTACACCACTTCAGACAAATGGATATCCAACATCTTTAAAAGTAAAATAGCTCTTCCTGCTCATGAAAACAAACAAACCAGGATCTTAGCAGGGGAACAAATTTTCAGAGAAAATCTTTAAAAGTGTGGAATGAGAGAGAAAAAAAAACTCTAATCACTTAGAATCCCTTGGAATTTTTTCCAGACAGGGCATGTCCAAATGAATTTTTAAAGTTCTCAACATGTAAAATTCCAGGGAACATAATTCTCTTCATAACTCACAGGGCTCTCCTGTGTGATCATTGTATATTTACCCTTTAAGGCAGGGGTGTCCAAACTTGGCAAGTTTAAGACTTGTGGACTTCAACTCCCAGAATGGGGAATTCTGGGAGTTGAAGTCCACAAGTCTTAAACTTGCCAAGTCTGGACACCCCTGCTTTAAGGACTAGAAACAGAGTTGTGAATGCTCCAACACTGGACATTTTAAAGAGGAAATTGGATAGCCATTTGTCTGAGGTGGTGTAGGGTTTCCTGCCTAGGCAGGGGGTTGGACTAGAAGACCTCCAAGGTCCCTTCCAACTCTGTTATTCTAATTCTTTAAAAAATGGTTGTTCAACATCTTCTTAAAGCATTCACAACTTCTGGAGACAAGTTGTTCCACTGATTAATTGTTAAAATTGTTAAAAACTAATCTTCTCATTTGAATGTTACTAGGATGCAGTTATACAGTAGATGCAAGGGCTGGCCCTGTCTTATTTTCGGGGAAACACGGTAGATTTGGGAGACTTGAAAAATGGATTCCTCTCTCCATCTGGACCATTTTAAAGCCTTCATGGATGCTATTTAAACTTGACATGTCATCAATTCACCAGCTACAAGCAGGGGAACATTTGTTCTCTGTCCGGTCTCATTTGACTTCTGGGAGAGAAAGTTGCCCTGAGCAAAAACAGTTGCAACTAAAACTCCCTGCTAAGTTTTTATTAAGTCCATATCCTGTCTTGTGATCTAGACAGAAGACGTTCCTTTGCAAGCCTCACCTCTAACACAGGACTTACCCCACTGAAAACCCATCTGAGCCATGGGAGTGACTGCACACCTCAAAATGCAATTGGCGTGCATTTGTTATCCATTACCCTGTACAGGAGGGCACAGTTTTTCAAATGTCCTTCCCATGGTCCAGAAATTTGAAGCAACAAATCTGATGGAACAATTAATCAGTGGAACAACTTCTCTCCAGAAGTTGTGAATGCTTTAAGAAGATGTTGAACAACCATTTTTTAAAGAATTAGAATAACAGAGTTGGAAGGGACCTTGGAGGTCTTCTAGTCCAACCCCCTGCCTAGGCAGGAAACCCTACACCACCTCAGACAAATGGCTATCCAATTTCCTCTTTAAAATGTCCAGTGTTGGAGCATTCACAACTTCTGGAGGCAAGTTGTTCCTGATTAATTGTTCTGTCAGGAAATTTCTCCTTAGTTCTAAGTTGTTCTCTCCTTGATTAGTTTCCACCCATTGCTTCTTGTCCTGCCTTCAGGTGCTTTGGAGAATAGTTTGACTCCCTCTTCTTTGTGGCAACCCCTGAGATATTGGAACACTGCTATCATGTCTCCCCTGGTCCTTCTTTTCATTAAATTAGACATACCCAGTTCCTGCAACCATTCTTCATATGTTTTAGCCTCCAGTCCCCTAATCAACTGTTGCTCTTCTCTGCACTCTTTCTAGAGTCTCCACATCTTTTCCTACATCGTGGCGACCAAAACTGAATGCAGTATTCCAAGTGTGGCCTTACCAAGGCATTATAAAGTGGTATTAACACTTCACGTGATCTTGATTCCATCCCTCTGTTTATGTAGCCTAGAACTGTGTTGGCTTTTTTGGCAGCTGCTGCACAAAAAATTAAGTGATTGTCCACTAGGACTCCAAGATCCCTCTCACAGTTACTACTATTGAGCAAGGTACCACCTATACTGTACCTGTGCATTTGTCTGAAGGGTTTCATAACAAAGGTGGGACTAGAACTCAGTCTTGTAATTGGTTCAAAATAACCCAGCCAGCTTTCATGACGAAGATGGCACTAGAACTCACATTCTCCCAGCTTCTAGCTTGGTACCTTAACTACAAGATCAGTCTATCTCTTTGGACCAAACTGGCAGTTTTTTGTTTATCCTAATAAATGCTTCTTTTTGAAAGACATACCCTGTTTGATGTATTCCAGAATTCCATGTGCTGTATAAAGCTTCCCCATTAGTAACTTATGACTGGATGTCTCTATAAGAAATTGAACGTGGCTAGTAGGAACTGTGGTTTCCATACAAACAGACAATTTTTAGACTGCAGGCAGGCTGAATTTCACTCCGTTTTCTGCCTTCACAAAGAGTGCAGAATCCAGGTCATGTGCTGCCCTCTCAAAAAACACCCACAGTCCATAAACACAATAAATGAAATAACAGCATTTTAAGTACTAAGGATAAAGCTGTGGTTATTATCGTAATTGCTCTTTTGATTCAGTGTTTCCTTGGCTTGGAATGGGATAAACCTTGAGTGAATGGAGGATCAAGGATGGAGTGAGAATGCAGTGTGGGCTTACATGCCCCTCTTCTCGTGATTGTGTATTGCAGGACTGTGCAAATGTTCAGTTCAGAGATTTATTTCTGAAGCTGTTGTCAAGCCGTGAATTGGGTTGCTGGCAAATATTACTCGTGATTTCCATCAAGCCCCTACCTCACCTATTCATTAAAACAAAATCATAAAGAAAAGTGATGTGTTGTAAGACAAAGCTGTTGTGGCCCACCAGCGGCCAGAGGATCTGGCAGCAGATTCGGACAGTGAGGAGGTTGGGGAGGAACATGGGCCAGTCCTGGAGTCTGGGGAAGGCTCTGATGAGGGCTCTGTGTCCGAGGCAGAGATGGGGCCAGGGCCGTCTGACAGTTATCAGCTGCCTTCGGAGTCAGATATTAGTGGGGCAGATGAACAGCTGGAGCCTGTTCCTGATGTGTCCATGTGCAGAGCTGCCAGGAGAAGGGAACAGCTAAGGAACAAGGGTCGACTCAGGAGTAAAGCCACAGGTGGATGGTGAATGGCCCCTGCCATAGGGAATAAAAGAGGAGGGTCAGGGGAGTGGACTTTGCAGGAGACAATTATTCACTTCATGAGGGTGAAGATCTGTTCCTGACCTCTTGCCAGTTGTGAAATCTCTTGAAAGACTGTTGACTATTTGCACAACATTGGAAAAGTGTAGAGATTCCTATTGATGAGAAGGTGATGAGGAAAATATTAGGATGTGCAGAAATGAACAGATTAACATTAGCAACTAAGGAGAAAGAGCAAACTGACTATTATACGATTTGGGAGTATTTTACCAATGGTTGGAGAGAGAGAAAAAAGGAGTTTGGAAATGAAGAAAGCTAAATACACTTAGATAGAGATATAGAAAAGATGAAAACTGTTAGTATGTGTATGATGAGAATAATGATGCTTAATGTTGATATGATATTATTGCTAGAAGATATTAAAAATGGAGAGTTCCATAACTTTTAAATGCTCAATATACTATAATATAAGGAAATAAGATTAATATGAATGTGAAAAATGTGGCAAAAGAGGAACGATGTTGCACAGAGATGTTTGTACGACACACTGCATAAGGAAAGATGGAATGTTTATTTTTGTAACTAAACTCTTTTTTAAAAAAACCATAAAGACTGTTTGCCGGGACTTTGCTGAAGAGGAATTCCCTTTAACTTAAATAAAAGAGGTTTTATCGGGATGAGGAGTTGACTTCATGCTTTTGGGAAGATTAGGTCAGAACAAAAGCATTAACTCAAAGCATCATTTTTATTTTTAAAAAACACATCAAAGGAGGAATAATAAAAAGCGTTCATTGATGTCTATTTCACTACAGGTAGTCCTCGACTTACAACGAACTGTTACAATGGCACTGAAAAAAGTGACTGATGACCATTTTTCGCACTTACGGCCGTTGCAGCCTCCCCGTGGCTACGTGATCAAAATTCAGATGCTTGGCAACTGATTCATATTTATGATGGTTGCAGTGTCCCGGGGTCATGTGTTCCCCTTTTGCGACCTTCTGACAAGTAAAGTCAATGGGGAAACCAGATTCACTTAACAACGTCACTACTCACTTAAAAACTGCCGTGATTCCTTTAACAACTGAGCCACGGTGGCTCAGTGGTTAGAGTGCAGTACTGCAGGCTACTTCTGCTGATCACCGGCTGCCAGCAGTTTGGCAGATCGAATCTCACCAGGCTCAAGGTTGACTCAGCCTTCCATCCTTCCAAGGTGGGTAAAATGAGGACCCAGATTGTTGGGGGCAATAGGCTGACTCTGTAAACTGCTTAGAGAGGGCTTTAAAAGCACTGTGAAGCGGTATATAAGTCTAAGTGCTATTGCTAACTGCGGCAAGAAAAGTCATAAAATAGGACAAAACTCACTCAACTAATTTCTCTCTTAGCAACATAAATTCTGGGCTCAATTGTGGTCATAACTCGAGTATATATTAGGGTTAAACTAAGAGTTGAATGTAGGTATGTCTTATATTTTGGATGAAGAAGTCAGGAATTCAATCCTGACCAGCTCAAGACTGACTAAGCCTTTCATCCTTCCCAGATCGGTAGAATGAAGACCCAGATCATGTGAAGTGTTAATTCCACTTTATAATGCCTTGGTAAGGCCACACTTGGAATTCTGCATCCAATTTTGGTCGCCACGATGTACAAAAGATGTGGAGACTCTAGAAAGAGTGCAGAGAAGAGCAACAGTTGATTAGGGGACTGGAGGCTAAAACATATGAGGAATGGTTGCTGGAACTGGGTATGTCTAGTTTAATGAAAAGAAGGACTAGGGGAGACATGATAGCAGTCTTCCGATATCTCAGGGGCTGCCACAAAGAAGAGGGAGTCAAACTATTCTCCAAAGCACCTGAGGGTAGAACAAGAAGCAACGGGTGGAAACTAATCAAGGAGAGAAGCAACTTAGAACTGAGGAGAAATTTCCTGACAGTTAGAACAATTAACCAGTGGAACAGAAATTGCCTCCAGAAGTTGTGAATGCCCCAACACTGGAAGTCTTTAAGAAGATGTTGGATAGCCAATTGTCTGGAACGGTATAGGGTTTCCTGCCTAAGCAGAGGGTTGAACTAGAAGTCCTACACGGTCCCTTCCAACTCTGTTATTCTATATTCTAGATTATTTGGAGGCAATGTGCTGACTCTGTAAACCACTTAGAGAGGGCCGGAAAGCACTGTGAAGTGGTATATAAGTGTAAGTGTTATTGTTATTGCTATCACTATCACAAATCACATAGGAGCAACCCTGAGAAAGAAGGAGCACATAAGACCAGAGGGGGTGGGGGGGGAAGGACCTGTGAATCAAGACAAATAAATACCCCGGCAAAAAACATTAGAAAACCGTGATATGAGATGCAGTTCCAGACTTCTTTCGGAGCAGAGGGATGTCATAGATAAAAGAGTTAAGAAATAAAAATTAGAGGTGATTTGTCTTCCACCCTGCTTTCTCCCCAACCCCCACCGTTGTTTTCCAAGTACATTTCAGCAACTGGGGGCTGACAGGAATGATAAGTTATCTACCAGACAAGTACAGATTTCTCCTATTTGTCTCTACCATCGCCCTGAGCTCTGAGGAGGTTCAAGCAAGATAACCTGATTAAATGGTTGCCAACTCTCTTCTTGGCGGGGCGCGTGGTGGAGATGAGGCCGCATGCTTTTGCACAAGTTAAAGCCTTTTAATGCTTTTCGTATTTAAGAGGTCTGTTACTTGGATGGATCGGAGCCAGGGAGTCAGTTTTAGGGCTGGGTTTCAGGCCCAAAATGGGCCGATTTTATCTATCTATCTATCTATCTATCTATCTATCTATCTATCTATCTATCTATCTATCTATCTATCTATCTATCTATCTATCTATCTATCTATCTATCTATCTACCTACCTACCTACCTACCTACCTACCTTCCTACCTACCTACCTACCTACCTACCTACCTACCTACCTATCATCTATCTATCTATCTATCTATCTATCTATCTATCTATCTATCTATCTATCTATCTATCTACCTACCTACCTACCTACCTACCTACCTACCTACCTACCTACCTATCATCTATCTATCATCTATCTATCTATCTATCTATCTATCTATCTATCTATCTATCTATCTATCTATCTATCATCTATCTATCTATCTATCTATCTATCTATCTATCTATCTATCTATCTATCTATCTATCTATCTATCTATCTATCTACCTACCTACCTACCTACCTACCTACCTACCTACCTACCTACCTACCTTCCGAGTCTTGAGAAATCAATCTGGGAGGAGTTTGACTTGGTTGCCATCGAGGATTTGGACAGAATGCGTGGACGACTGCGACCTACCACATGTTTACTGGACCCGTGCCCCTCCTGGCTTGTACTGGCATCCTGGGAGGTTACACGTGACTGGCTCCTGGGCCTAGTGAACGCTTCATTGAGTGAGGGGTCTCTTCCGGCCGCCTTGAAAGAGGCGGTGGTGAGGCCCTTGCTCAAGAAGCCTTCCTTGGACCCTACGGAGCTGGCCAATTATCGTCCTGTCTCCAACCTTCCCTTTTTGGCGAAGGTTGTAGAGAGTGTGGTGGCTTATCAGTTTCCACGACATCTGAAGGAAAATGATTATCTAGACCCGCGCCAGTCCGGCTTTCGCCCCGGGCACAGCACGGAGACGGCCTTGGTCGCATTGGTGGATGATCTCTGGAGGGCCAGAGATAGGGGTTGTTCCTCTATCCTGGTCCTATTAGACCTCTCGGCGGCTTTTGATACCATCGACCATGGTATCCTGTTGCACCGGCTGGAGGGGTTGGGGGTTCGGGGCACCGTTTTGCAGTGGTTCAGCTCCTACCTTTCCGGCCGGACGCAACGTGTGTTGGCAGGGGAGCAGAGGTCGACCCTAACCCCCCTTACTTGTGGGGTGCCACAGGGGTCGGTCCTCTCGCCACTCCTGTTCAACACATACATGAAGCCGCTGGGTGAGATCATCCGTGGGTTCGGGGTGGGATACCATCTGTACGCTGATGATACTCAGCTGTACATTTCCACCCCGAACCACCCCAACGAGGCCGTCGAAGTGATGTCCCGGTGTGTGGAAGCCATACGCGTCTGGATGGATGACAACCGACTCAAGCTCAACCCCTTCAAGACGGAGTGGCTGTGGGTTCCGGCCCCCCGGTTCAACCAGCTAATTCCATCCCTGGCCATCGGGGGCGTACAACTTGCCCCCGTGGAGCGGGCGCGCAATTTGGGCGTCCTCCTGGATGCCCGGCTGTCCATGGATGACCATGTGACAGCCGTGGCAAGGGGGGCGTTCCACCAGGTTCACCTGGTGCGCCAATTGCGCCCCCTACTGGACCGGGACGCCCTGCGCACAGTCACTCATGCACTGGTGACGTCTCGCCTGGACTACTGTAACGCTCTCTACATGGGGCTTCCCTTGAAATGCACTCGGAGACTGCAGTTGGTCCAGAATGCGGCCGCGCGGGTAATTATGGGGAGTACAAGGTACTCCCATGTGACACCTTTCCTGCGCGAGCTGCACTGGCTTCCTGTGGTCTATCGGGTGCGTTTCAAGGTTTTGATAACGATCTTTAAAGCGCTCCATGGCTCAGGACCTAGATACCTGCGGGATCGTATTCTGCCCCATACATCCCTGCGACCAATTCGCTCACACAGAGAGGGACTTCTCCAGGTGCCGTCCACCAGACAGTGCCGGGGGGCGGCGCCTAGGAGCAGAGCCTTCTCTGTGGCGGGCCCAGCCCTGTGGAATGACCTCCCCCCGGATATTAGGATTACCTCTGACCTCCGCGCCTTCCGTGTAAAGCTCAAGACCCACCTATTCCAAGTAGCTGGCCTGGCTCAACCATAGTTTGATGATATCGCTCCTGACGGGTTTTTTAATTTTGTGATTTTATTTAGGGGATTTTAAACTGTGATTTTAATTGTTTCCATCCATCTGTCTACCTCCTCCACGTATATGTCTATTTTGTGTATGTATTGTCCATATTTGTATTTTATATGTTTTTATTGTACGCCGCCCCGAGTCCTTCGGGAGAGGGTGCGGCTAACAAATAAAATTTTATTTTATTATTATTATTTCCTTCCTACCTACCTACCTACCTACCTTCCTACCTTCCTACCTTCCTACCTTCCTACCTACCTTCCTACCTTCCTTCCTTCCTTCCTTCCTACCTACCTACCTACCTTCCTTCCTTCCTACCTACCTACCTACCTACCTACATACCTACCTACCTACCTTCCTACCTACCTACCTACCTACCTACCTACCTACCTTCCTTCCTTCCTTCCTTCCTACCTACCTACCTACCTACCTACCTTCCTTCCTTCCTTCCTACCTACCTACCTACCTACCTTCCTACCTACCTACCTACCTACCTACCTACCTACCTACCTACCTTCCTACCTACCTACCTACCTACCTACCTTCCTACCTACCTACCTACCTACCTACCTACCTACCTACCTACCTACCTACCTACCTACCTTCCTTCCTACCTACCTACCTACCTACCTTCCTTCCTACCTACCTACCTACCTTCCTTCCTACCTACCTACCTACCTACCTACCTACCTACCTACCTACCTACCTACCTACCCATTCAATCTCTACATATATCCACTGTATCTGTCTGTCTGTCTATCATATTTACCCATCCACTCTATCACTGTCTGTCCGTCCGTCCGTCCGTCCGTCCGTCCGTCCGTCCGTCCATCCACCCATCCATCCATCCATCTCTCTATCTATCCCATTTTGGGCCTGAAACCCAGTTATAAAACTGATTCCCTGGCTCTCTGTCTCTTTATATATATATATATATATATATATATATATATATATATATATATATATATATATATATATATATATATATATATATATATATATATATATATATATATATATATTATAATATTTATAAAAAACTAAAATTATATATACATAAAATCGGCATACACACACGCACCTTTTTAAAACCATGAGCATAGAAATGATTTGTGGCAAAGCAGCAATGAATTAACCGGAGTGCTTTTCTCTTTGCAAAAAGCAAATTCTAATCAATTATTTTATGAGGAATAGGAGAGAGTTTGGTCTAGTGATTAAAGCACCAGGTTAGAAAATGGGACACTGTGAATTCTAGTTCTATCTTGTCTAGAAAACCAGTTGGGTGACCAGTCATTTTCCCTCAGCACAACTCACATCACAAGATCATTGCTGTGTGGAAATGAAGAGGAGAAAGGTGTGTTAGAATAACAGAGTTGGAGCCTAATGCTGGGAAAGATGAAGGGAAAAAGAGGAAGGGGACGACAGAGAAGGAGGTGGCTGGATGGAGTCACTGAAGCTGTAGGCGTGAGTTTAAACGGACTCCAGAGGATGGTAGAGGACAGGAAGGCCTGGAGGAACATAGTCCATGGGGCCATGATTGGTCAGACATGACTTTGCCACTAACAACAACAAGTATACCTTTTTGAATTATGTGCCTTGGATCAGTATTGCTCAACCCTGGCAATTTGAAGATGTGTGGACTTCAATTCCCAGAATTCCCCAGCCAGCCAGAGAAACATTGACATGGTCAGATTGTAATCTAAGGAGACAGTGACTGTTACTAGGGTGATCTGGAAAAAAAACAGATACTTAGGACCACAATTAAACCCAGAACTTCTGTTGCCAAGTGACACATTTGTTAAGTGGGTTTGCTCCATTTTATGACTTTTCTTGCCACGGGTATTAAGTGAATCACTGCAGTATTGGTAAACTCCCCTGTTTTCCCGAAAATAAGACCCAACTGCAAAATAAATCCTGGCATGATTTTTCAGGATGCTCGTAATATAAACTCTGCCCACAAAATAAGCCCAGTTAAAATTGTCAGCCAGATCGATGCATTTAGTACCATATCTCCCCCCCAAATAAGTCTTAACCAGAAAATAAGCCCTAATGAATCTTTTGGAGCAAAAATTAATATAAGACTGAGTCTTATTTTTGGAGAAACACGGTAGTAGCACAGCTGTTAAGTGGAAAAAGAGGAAGGGGAAGGGGAGGAAATACTGAAGCCATCCCATTTTGCATTGCAATCCTATTTATGGAAGCTTTATTGCTAGCAACCTAATGGGTTTCCCAGTCTCCCAAAGGCTGTGTGTGTTCCTTGCTAAGAGCTAGCCTGGCCTAAATTTGAAACTGTAGAAAGAGTGCAGAGAAGAGCAAGAAAGACGATTAGGGGACTGGAGGCCAAAACATATGAAGAACGGTTGCAGGAATTGGGTAGGTCTAGTTTAATGAAAAGAAGGACTAGGGGAGACATGACAGCAGTCTTCCAATATCTCAGGGGTTGCCACAAAGAAGAGGGAGTCAAACTATTCTCCAAAGCACCCGAGGGTAGAACAAGAAGCAATGGGTGGAAACTAATCAAGGAGAGAAGCAACTTAGAACTGAGGAGAAATTTCCTGACAGTGAGAACAATTAATCAGTGGAACGACTTGCCTCCAGAAGTTGTGATGCTCCAACACTGGAAATTTTTAAAGAAGATGTTGGATGTCCATTTGTCTGAAGTGGTGTAGGCTTTCCTTCCTAAGCAGGGGGTTGGACTAAAAGACCTCTAAGGTCCCTTCCAACTCCATTATTCAATTCTATTCTAAATTCCCCTTTATAGCAAGCCCCGTTGTGGGTTCCAATGACCACTTCCTTCTTCAACCTTCTAACCAGGAAAGGCCATTTCTGAAAAGCTGCCGCGGACGAGACAAAACCGAGGGAACAACAAAGTCCTTGTTGAACAAAGTCCTCTGTGCAAAACAAGTGAGGCCAAAATGACGGGTGCGTTAATGATGTGTTTTATGGGCCGCCATCTGTCTCGGGGAAAGGTCAAAGCAAAATGGCAAAGAGCCACTCGTGTGATTGGTGTGTGTGTGTTTGTGCAAGTATGGATAAAGGCTGGAGGGAAGTGGGTCGAATGGTGGCGGAGGAGCAGGGAAATAGCCCACCTCTCATCCCAACACAGCCCAAAGAGCTCCGGTGACATCATATAAATACCATAATTGGGATGTGGTAAATTGCACTGGGCCTGCCTTTGGAATTTGATGTGTCAATAAACAAGTTCAAGGTGACACGTCGGATCAATACCGGGCGACAAGAATCATCCGACGAATTTACTGCAAAGTAATTGGGTGCAAAATGAGTCGAGTCAACCTTCAGACGGCAGGAAAAGCAGAGCAACGGGGCAGGCTACAGGCAACGGTTTGTAACCTGTCAGACGGTGCTTAAGGTGCCTCACTCGGCGCTAATAGAGTTGTTTTAAGAGAGAGAAAGAAAGAGAGAGGGGGGGAGAGAGAGAGATGCACACACCAATATGCCCCACGCAAGAAAATAATAAAGAGAGCCGTCCTTCTGCCCACCCTCATTTTATTACGAAACTTATTCAAAGCATTGATCTATAACGCTGCGCACCCTGGAGGGGATCTGTGTAGAGGAAGAGGACTACCAACGCTCGCGGTGATCTTCCATATTTATATTTTTCTTCCTGTCTGCATTTAGATGACAAATAAAACAAGCCTAAGAAATCGTTCTAACCCGCCCCCCTCTCCTCTCCTCTTTCGATCCAAATAAGGAGATTTTTCAGGGGGCTGGAATTCCTTTTATTTCTCTTTAATTTCTCTCTTGCCTCTGCGTTTTCGATCCAGCAGGAAAACAAATTTCAGATGCATGCACGCGAACGCATGCACACGCAAAGCCATCGTTTATCATTGTGCAACGTAGAACTGTGGTGGGGGTTGGGGGCAAAGGACACATGAGGTACTAATACCACTTTATAAAGCCTTAGTAAGGCCACACCTAGAGTACTGCATCCAGTTTTGGTCACTACACTATAAAAAAGATGCTGAGACTCTAGAAAGAGTGCGGAGATGAGCAACCAGGATGATGAGGGGACTGGAGGCTAAAACATGATGAACGGTTGCAGGAATTGGACATGGCTAGTCTAGTGAAGAAAAGGACCAGGGGAGGCAGGATAGCAGCCTTCCAATATTGGAGGGGCTGCCACAGAGAGGAGGGGGTCAAGCTATTCTCCAAAGCACCTGAAGGTCAGACAAGGAATAATGGATGGAAACTGATCAAGGAGAGATTCAACCTAGAAATAAGGAGAAATTTTCTGACAGTGAGAACAATCAACCCATGGGACAGAAGTTGCCTTCAGAAGTTGTGGGAGCTTCACCACTGGAGGCTTTCAAGAAGAGACTGGACTGCCATCTGTCAGAAATGGTGTAGGGTCTCCTGCTTGGGTGGTGATGGGGGTGGGAGTGGACTAGCTGACCTAAAAGTTATCTTCCAACTTGGTTAATTTGTTAGTCATTAATAAAAATAATTAATGGATTTATGTTTTTGGTTTGGAGAAATGTTAGGAAAGTCACCAGGGCTTCTGCTCCCCTTGAATGTTGCTAATTAATCTAGCTAATCTAGTTGGAATCACTTCGTAATAAAGCATCATTTCCTTCAAACCAAGGAATAGAAGATAAGACATAGGTAGGAGAAAAGGTTCATCCTCAACTGATGACCACAACTGAGCCCAAAATTTGCTAAATGAGATGGTGGTGAAATGAACTCTGCCCCCTTTTTACGACTTTCCTTGCCACGGTTGCTAAATGAGTAACTGCAGTTGTTACGTTAGTCACACAGTTGTTAAGTGAACCTGGCTTCCTCATTGGCTCTGCTTGTCAGAAGATGGCAAAAAGGGATCCCATGACCCCGGGACACTGCAACCCGTCATAAATATGAGTCAGTTGCCAAGCATCTGAATTTGGATCATCTGACCATGGGGATGCTGCAACGGTCGTAAGTGTGAAAAAACAGTCCTAAGTCACTTTTTCCACTGCTATCGTAACTTTGAATGAGCACTCAATGAACTGTGTCAAGTTGAGGACTATATAGATTCACAAGTTTATAATTTTTTTCAACATAGGAACTAACCTTTCTTTTCAACAGAGGAAATTAAGGTAATAAAAAAGGGACAGAGAATGGCCACAGTGTCAAACTTGGTATATTTGCAGGTTAGTCTTCAACTTACAACCAGTCGTTTAGTGACTCTTTGATTATTTTGCAATAGCATTGTTTTTCCTCTCCTTTCCCCTCTTCCTTTTCCTCCTTCTCCTCCTCTTCCTCCTTCTCCTCCTCCTTCTCTTTCTCCTTTCCCATCTTCCTTCCCCTTCTCTTCCTCCTTCTCCTCCTCCTCCTCTTCCTTTTCCTTTCCTCTCTTCCTTCTCCTCCTCCTCCTTCTCTTCTGCTTCCTTCTCCTCCTCCTCCTTTCCCGTCTTCCTTCTCGTTCTCCTCTTCCTTCTTCTCCTTCTCCTCTTCCTTCTCCTTCTCCTCCTCTTTCGCCTCCTCCTCCTTCTCCTCCTCTTCCTTCTCCTCCTCCTCCTTCTCCTCCTCTTCTTCCTCCTCCTCCTTTCCCCTCTTCTTCTCATTCTCTTTCTCTTCCTTTTCCTCCTCCTCTTCCTTTCTCCTTCTCCTCCTCCTCCTCCTCCTCTACCACCATTGGCGAGAATCAGATATATATATATGTGGCAGGTTGAAGGATGCTGAAGAAATACAATAATGCAATACAATACAATAGCAGAGTTGGAAGGGACCTTGAAGGTCTTCTAGTCCCACCCCCTGTCTAGGCAGGAAACCCTATACCGTTTCAGACAAATGGCTATCTAACATCTTCTTAAATACTTCCAGTGTTGGGGCATTCACAACTTCTGGAGGCAACTTCTGTTCCACTGATTTATTGTTCTCACTGTCAGAAAATTTCTCCTCAGTTCAAAGTTGCTTCTCTCCTTGATTAGTTTCCACCCATTGATTCTTGTGCTGCCTTCAGGTGCCTTGGAGAATAGCTTGACTCCCTCTTCTTTGGGGCAACCCCTGAGATATTGGAAGACTGCTATCATGTCTCCCCTAGTCCTTCTTTCTCTTAAGCTAAACATACCCAGTTCCTGCAACCGTTGTGTGTCCTCCCTCTCATCGACTCACAACACAGACTTTTGAAGGCAAAGATTCCATTCGCTTCTGCTTATACATTTTGCAGATCTGGGGAAATGACCGTTCCTGCCTTCCCCGGGCTAAAAACGGAGAGCTTCTGGCAGCCAAAGCAACTCCATAACTTACCATAATCCCTCCGCAAGAGCGGGAGGAAAAAAAGACAGGCAAACTTGATATTCCCCTTTATTGATAGACTGCCCAGACTGGATGAAGCAACGTGAAGCATTTGTAAGCTTTGGACAAACTGAGGTTCTGGCTAAAAGGCTGAACATTTAATGGATGTCAAGAAGTCGGAATGGGGAGAGGATTTAAGCTTAAAGGGATTTAAGTGGGAGACAGATGCCAAGAACCAGATCTCTGCAAAGATTTATGGATGTACATAGCTTGAACCCCACACCTTACAAGGCTTCCTTGATAGCCAGTAGGTAGTTATTGTGTATTGGAAAAACTCAATGACATCAAACTGATCCCAGAGAAATTCACTAACTGTGAATTGAGTAGGAACTGGGATGATAGAATGGAGACTTTATTAAACCAGAACAGCCTCTACTAAATACAATAACTACCATTTTTAATGGAGGGACACGGTGGTTCAGTGGTTAAGACGCTGAGCTTGTCAATCAGAAAGATTGGCAGTACGGCGGTTCGAATCCCTAGCGCTGCGTAACGGAGTGAGCTCCCGTGACTTGTCCCAGCTTCTGCCAACCTAGCAGTTCGAAAGCATGTAAAAATGCAAGGAGAAAAATAGGAACCACCTTTGGTAGGAAGGTAACAGTGTTCCGTGCACCTTCAGCGTTTAATCATGCCGGCCACATGACCACGGAGACGTCTTCGGACAGTGCTGGCTCTTTGGCTTTGAAACGGAGATGAGCACCGCCCCCTAGAGTTGGGAATGACTAGCACAGATGTGCGAGGGGAAACTTTACCTTTACCTACCATTTTTAACAAGATCACGATGATACAGGTGATCCTCGATTTGCAACTACAATGGAGCCTTGTAAATCTTGCTAGTGTTCTGACCCAGCTCTCCAAACACAACAAACTTTCTAAATCAAAGATTCCTTTATTAGAAGCATCAGCACCCCCCGCAAAAAAAATTCTCTGTCAATGCAGGCTAACAAGTCTGTCCGTCGGGAAGATGGATAGTTCTCTGCCACATCTATTCATCTCCGCCCCCTGCCTTTTATCTCCAGAGCTAGGGTGGGGCTTTCCTAGCACCGGTGGCTCTTCCGTCCCAAGGATCAGCCCATAGATTTCCACTGCTCTCCTCTCTTCTGACTTCTGTCAGGCACTGGATCCAGTTGTTTCTCCTTTTCCTCATCAGCCACCTCCATACCTGGAGCTTGTTGACTCTCCATCTGAGGACTGATGGACGTCCCAGGCTCCGTCTCTGTCTCTCTCTGTCAGCTCCATTCCCTCTTTCCCCTCGGAGTTCTAAGATTGCCTTGATGCTAGCCCTGACTCCCAAGCCTTCTCCTCCTCTGATTCAGCTGCTGGAGGGGCCACAATAACAAGTCAAAATTTTTGCACGCACCAAACCGGCAATAATGCCGGGAGCAACCTATCCCTGGGTATAGGGCAGGGGTGTCAAACTCGCGGCCTGTGGGTCACATGCATCACACACTGCCCACGCTCACCCCTAGTTTAGCAAAGGGTGGGGAAGTTGTGATATGTCACATTATGACATGACGCCACAGGTTTGACACCCATGATATAGGGTTTCCTGACTGAGCAGGGGCCTGGACTAGAAGACCTCCAAGGTCCCTTCCAACTCTGTCTATTCTATTCTATTCTATTCTATTCTATTCTATTCTATTCTATTCTATTCTATTCTATTCTATTCTATTCTATTCTATTCTATTCTATTCTATTCTATTCTATTCCATTCCATTCCATTCCATTCCATTCCATTCCATTCCATTCCACTCAACTCCATGTTTTCTATTCTATTCTATTCTATTCTATTCTATTCTATTCTATTCTATTCTATTCTATTCTATTCTATTCTATTCTATTCTATTCTATTCTATTCTATTCTATTCTATTCTATTCTATTCCATTCCATTCCATTCCATTCCACTCAACTCCATGTTTTCTATTCTATTCTATTCTATTCTATTCTATTCTATTCTATTCTATTCTATTCTATTCTATTCTATTCTATTCTATTCTATTCTATTCTATTCTATTCTATTCCATTCCATTCCATTCCATTCCATTTTATTATTATTATTTTACTCTATTCTATTCTACTCTACTCTATTATTTTACTCTACTCCACTCTACTCCGCTCTGCTCTGCTCTACACTATTCTACTCCGCTCCACTCCATTCCACATCAACCCAAACTTCATTAGGAGCTATAGATAGTCCTCGACTTACAACCGTCATTAGTGACCTTCATTCTAAGTTACAACGGCACTGAAAAATGTGACTTATGACAGTTTTTCACATTTATGAACCTTGCAGTATCCCCATGATTACGTAATCACAATCCGGGTATTTGGCAGTGGGCATGCCTGTATGATTGTTGCCCTGTCCTCGGGTTATGTGATTGCTATTTGCAACCTCCCCAGCCGGCCTCTGACCAGAAAGTCAATGGAGGAAGCCAGATTTGCTTAATAGCCGCATGATTCACTTAACAACTGTAGCGATTTGCTTAACAACTGTGGCAAAAAAAGGTCATACAATGGAAATCAAGTCACCTAACAACCATCTTGCTTAGTGATAGAAATTCTGAGCTCCCTTGTGGTTGTTAAGTCGAGGATTGCCTGCAGAGCAAGGCACTTTGCTGAATGAATCCGATCGCACATGGCTCAAAGCCAATCCTTCCCATTAAAAACATTTTGCCTGGACCCCAAACTCCACCATATTAACCGGACACAGAGAGGTAATGGAAGCGGCGGAAGCCTGTTCTGGAAATTGAGGCCGTCCCCTACCTGGATCTTGCTTAGCAAGATGCAATGCGGAAGGCAAACCGGTTATTTTGAGCCTAGAACTTTTGCTCCTGACCCAGATGCATTTCTCTTTCCCAAATTACAATTCCGTGGATTAATGAGCAGCCCAAGTGCAAATGTTCTCGGCTTCCTTCCAGGTGCATTAACCTCTCTTCAACGCAAGAATTCGGTTTCTGACCCTACGTTGCCTCTTGAGTAATTGTGTTTTTTTAAATATAGAATAGAATGGAATAGATTTAGAGTAGAGTAAAAATTAATAGAATAGAGTAGCGCAGTAGAGTAAATTAGAATAGAGTAGAGTTAGAGTAGAGTAGAACAGATAAGAACAGAACAGAACAGACTAGAGTAGAGTAATTTAGAATGAAGTAGAATTAGAGTCGAGTCGAGTAGAACAGAACAGACTAGAACAGTGATGGTGAACCTATGGCATGCGTGCCACAGGTGGCACGCAGAGCCATTTGTCAGGGCACGCGAGGCACTGCCCTGTCAGCTGGCCAGCGCGCATGCGCGCGCTGGCCAGCTAAGTTCACCCCTTCTTAAAGCTGTTTTTCGCCCTCCCCAGGCTCCAGAGGCTTTATAGGAGCCTGGGGAGGGCGAAAAGAGCCCCCCCGCCCCCCCGGAGGCCCTCCGGAGACTTCATGAGCTTCCCTGAAGCCTCCGGAGCGCAAAAAACTGGCCCTACGGGCAAACCAGACGTTCGGGAACGGACTTCCTGTTTAGTCGGAGGGTTGTTTTGAGTGCTCTGAAGACTTTAGGGAAACCTCTTGAAGGTCCCTGAAGCCTTCCGAACACTTAAAACGACCCTCCGAGCCTCTGAAGGCTTCAGGGAAGCCTCCTGAAGGTCCCTGAATCCTCCGGAGCGCTTCTGGGGGGTGGGGGAGGTTATTTCTGTCCTCCCCATGCTCCTATAAAGCCTCTGGAGGCTGGGTAGGGCGAAAAAAGCATGCAAAAATGGGGGGGTCGCACCTGTAGTGCACGCATGCGCACTGAGGGGTCGCACATTGCATTATGGGTAAGGCACGCCTGCACACAACCCCCATGCGCTCCCCCCACTTATGGCACACGAGCCAAAAAAGGTTCACCATCGCTGGACTAGAATATAATTAGAGTAGAGTAGAGTAAAAATTAATAGAATAGAGTAGCGCAGTAGAGTAAATTTGAATAGAGTAGAATTAGAGTTGAGTCGAGTAGAGTAGAACAGAACAGACTAGAATAGAATTAGAGTAGAGTAGAGTAAACTAGAATAGAGTAGAATTAGAACAGAACAGAATAACAGCATTGGGAAGGGACCTTGGAGGTCTTCTAGGCCAACCCCCTGCTCAGGCAGGAAACCCTATACCCTTGATGCTCAACCTATGGCATGCATGCCACAGGTGACACGTGGAGCCCTCTCTGCAGGCACGTGAGCCGTCGCCCCAGATCAGGTCCACCGCGCATGTATGCGTGGCTTCTTCAAGCCAGCTGATTTTTGGATCTCTGCTGCGCATGCACAGGATGCAAGCGGGAGATGCACACACATGCACAGGGGGCAGGGGCATGCTTATGCGTGGGGCGGCTGAGGAGGGGTGCTGAGGGTGCGGGGTGGTGGTGGCTCACCGCATTTTTGGTGCCAGGCAGCGTCAGAGAAGCCTGCTGGGCCCAAAATGGGCTCTCTCTCTCTGTGTGTGTGTGGTGTAAAACGGCCATAAAACACTTTTTAGCACTCATGTAATTTTGAGCAGTCACTAAATGAATGGTTGTAAGTTGAGAACTACCTGTCTTTGAATATCCCCATTAATTTCCAGCTAATTTTCCTTTTCATACATCAATTTCCTCTTTTTCCTGAACTACCATATTTTTCGGAGTATAAGATGCACCTTTTTCTCCCCTAAAAGAGGGTGAAAATTTGGGTGTGTCTTACACACTGAATTTACCACTTTGCAATTTACCTCTTTGCAGCAAGGAAGTGGGGGGCTTGGGGAGGCTTTAATAAGATATAGCAATCCCTGCAGCCTGTAACAGCTGATGACTGGGAGAAACTGAAAGTGAAACGGGCTGTTTGCTCCACGTGGCAAATTGCTGGGAGACAGATTTTTCTTCTTCTTGTGCTAATCAGGCTGTTTGCTGCAAGGAGGTAAGTCAACAAGTATAAATGCCTGTAGAATGTTCAAATTATTAGACTTATTTTTTAAAGACTGCTTTATTATTATTCTAGAGAACTTAACAAAATGAAGAAGGTTTTTAAAATAAATGCTTGATCTGAAGATGCCCTGTGCTATTGTTTTAAAAAGTGCTATTCTTTTAAATAGCAGAGAATAACTATACTTCCAGAAAGCACATCAATTTTAACAGCATCTGTACAAGTATAGTCTGAAATATAACACTAAAACAGTGTATATTGTCTGTACTGTTTGTTGCAAGGAGGCAAATTGGTGGGAGGCAGATATTTTTCCCTTGTTTTCTTCCCCAAAATCTAGGTGCATCTTATACTTCGGAGCGTCTTATACTCCAAAAATACGGTATATATTTGTGAACCACACACACACACTTACGTAAATCTGGCTTCATTTTTCAGTTGCTTACCATGTTACATTAGCCCGTATATACATAGGTCTATGTCTATGTATACAGTATATAGACATTGATGAAGATATGCATATATGGGCTAATGTAATGTGGTAAGATACTGAAAAACAAAGCCAGATTTAACTTGAATGAAACTAACATTGCTAACATTGTCTGATCTGGTTCTGATATTTTGTATGTTGTAATACAAAATGTGACAATAATGCAATCAATGACTTTTCATATAATTTTTGCCCTGAGAATTGCTTCATGCCAACTGTTAGTACCGACAGTCTGAAGGATAACTTCTGATCCACATGTCTGTTGGATTAATGAAATTTGGATTGCTTTGTTTAAAAAAGACTGAGCAAATGAAATTGTCCACCCCCCCCCCTGCTCGGAGATTAATTTAATTTTAATTGAACGTATTAAATTTGTTATAGCTGCCCCCTCCATTAGACTCTGGGGCGGCTTACAAAATCTAGAAAACAATTAAAACAGACCCATTAAACACACATAAGTAGGCAGTCTGAACTCCAACAACCAGAACCATAAACAGTACAGCTATAACAGATGCATTAAGAGAACACATTAACTCCGGGCTAATATATCATATTAGCCATGTCAATAAGCACGGTATACTAAGTATAATATTTCAGCAATGTCTGGACGTTAGTAGCTTCTTTGCTTCTGCCATAGAAGAATGTGAACTGCAAGTATAACAGGAAAATTGTTCCTCAACTTTAACACAGAGTTTAAAATTATTCCGTTGCCTCTCAAGTGCCAGAAGGCAGGACAAGAAGCAATGGAAGGAAACTAATCAAGGAGAGAACTGACCAAGAATTAAGGCGAAAGTTCACGACAGTGAGAACAATTAACCGGTGGCACTACTTGCCTCCCTCATTGGAGGTTTTTAAGAAGAGATTGGACAGCCATTTGTGTGAAATGCTATAGAGCTGGGATGGAGCACCTATGGCATGCGTGCATGGTCTCTATGGGCACTGGAGCCATTGCCCCAGCTCAGGTACACTGTGCATGTGTGCGTGCCTCCCGCCGGCCAACTGATTTTCAGGTCTCTGCTGTGCATGTGCAGGGGGCATGGGGGGGAGTATGAGGGTACGGCGCCCCTCCTTGTGCTCTGTTTTTTGTGCCAGGAACCTTCAGGGAGGGCCTCGGGAGCCTGGGGGAGGCCGTTTTCACCCTCCCGGAGGCTCAAGGAAAGCCTCCGGAGCCTGGGGAGGGTGAAAAATGAGCCTCCTGGAAGTTCCGGAAGTCCAGAAATGGGCCTGTTTCTCGCCTCCGGAGGACCTCTGGAGCATGGGGGAGGCCGTTTTCACCCTCCCGGAGGCTCGAAAAAATCCTCCGGAACCTGGGGAGACCGAAAACCATGGTGTAGGAGGCCAAGTAAGCCACATGTGTATGTGGGGGGGGGATGCATGCGCAAGGGATTGGGCACATTGTATTGTGGGGGTGGGCAGATGCGTGTGCACAATACCGCATGCCCACACTTTTGGCACATGAGAAAAAGGTTAGCCATCACTGATATAGAGTTTTCTGCCTGAGCAGGGGGTTGGACTAGAAGACCTCCAAACTCCCTCCCGTTATTCTGTGATCAGTGAAAGCAGCTGGGAGGGCTTCCTGCAAATACAGATGCTGCCTTGAGCGGACTCATTATTTTCAGGGAAGCTGAACCACAGAAATGCCCAGGTAGACCATTCAATCCAAGTTTTGTTACATGCAGCTGCAGTTAAAACATCCCCAACCAAGAGATATCAAGTCCCTGCTTAAACATATCTAGCAGCAGAGGGAAGTTAGCCAATGGATTTCCAATCAGGGAACATATGTTTGGAGGGCTGTGGATAAACAGCAAAAGGTTTATAATTCTACCCCTTTCCTGGGCTAGAGGGGAAAAATTAACAGAATGTTGACAGGTTAAAAAGAAAGAGAAGAGGAGTGTGTCATCTTTTATAACTGGGAAGGAAGGAAGGAAGGAAGGAAGGAAGGAAGGAAGGAAGGAAGGAAGGAAGGAAGGAAGGAAGGAGAGAAAGGAAGGAAGGAAGGAGAGAAAGGAAGGAAGGAGAGAAGAAGGAAGGGGATAGGAAGGAAGGAAGGAGAGAGGAAGGAAGGAAGGAAGGAAGGAAGGAAGGAAGGAAGGAAGGAAGGAAGGAAGGAAGGAAGGAGGGAGGATCCAGTCTTTTATGGAACAGCTCAAGATGAAACATCTGATTTTTGTTACAAAACAAGATACCATTTGGAATACCACTTAATTCAGTTTTCTCAGCCATTAACTTCCACAGTTTTAATTCTAGCTTAACTTCTGTGGACCTCATCCATATTTAAGAGGTCCCTAAGGATGTGTGTGTGTGTGTGTGTGTGTGTGTGTGTGTAAGTGCACCACTGTGCTTATTGTCCTTGTCACATTTAAATTTTCTTATTTTGCTTGTTCAAATTTGCAATTTTTGTTTGATGAATAAAATAATTTAAAAAATAGTAATTGAGAGAGAGAGAGAGAGAGAGAGAGAGAGAGAGAGAGAGAGAGAGAGAGAGTGGACATTGTGCATGCCAGAAGACACACCAGCCAATTTGATCCGAGGTTTCTGTATAGCCGAAGTTGAAGTGTGTGGGGTTGAAGTTATGTGGAGTCCACACAATTTCACGTTGCTGAAGTTGAAAAACGGCACTGTACAGGACGAAACGAAGTGCAGAGATGCACTGCACTGTCTTGCTTGCACCAACAGAGAAAGAAAAACCAGATTTCTCATAGAATCCGAAAACTGCAGATTGACACAAGAGATTTAAGTCCACCTTGAATTTCTTCTACTCTTATTTCCTTTGCTGTTAATAGTTCAGATTCTTATAGAGAACTTGCGCTTCCAATAAAACTTGATATTTCTTTGGAATATATTCTATATTCTATTTGAATTGTCTGGATCTCCTGATTTTCCTGGTGCATGACATGGCCCTATCCTCATTCTAGCAGAAAGTATGGCTCAGCCAATAGTAATACTAATACTTCTGTGTCAGAAGGTGAAAGGTGAAAGGATTTGCTGGTGACCTCACTGTTGCCCACGGGATGCCCAGTTGGGGCTTCTTTCATATCCCAGTGAAGTTGCCCACTGAAGTGGTACCGAAGTCATCTGCTTTCAAACCACTGAAATGGCAGGAGCCAAAGCATGTGGCAGGAGCTCAACCCATCCCACAGCAGCAACAGGTCTCAAACGTGAGGCTGCCGATCATCAGCCCAGCGTTCTAACCTCAAGGGCCATTGCGCTCCTGGATCCGCCAATAGTTTCCAAAGATTTAACCTTTTTGCTGCCTTTCTGCAAATTCATCTTGGCTTGCCTCAACCCTCTATTAATATGATGATCATCGAAACTGGATGTAAGACATATGATCAGACCTGATCAATGCAGAAGAGGGTAGAACTTCCCCTCTGGCAACTCCACGCTGTGATGCAGCCTAAATTTACATGTACCATTTTTGCAGTCACATTATTTTGCATTCCTGTAGCTCTGAGTTTCTCTATCGTGTGGCTTTGAATCAGTGGTGGGTTGCGGATCTCGGTGCAACCGGTACGGTGCAACGGGGCCCGGCATCCCCCACATACAAGTGCCGAAGAGCTCAAATACAGGTAAGGAGCTCAGGTGGGTGGGTGGGCCCTCTGGAGCACCGTACCGGAACAGTATCTGGTGCTCCTGGCAGGCACCGGTACGTCCGTACTGGGGCGTACCGCCTGCAACCCACCACTGCTTTGAACCTTTAGGTGTTGTAAATTTTCTGGAGCTTTCCCAGAGGACATCAAAACCCAAAGCAAGATGATCTGAATGATCCCAGATCTGTTTTCTAAACCCTGGGATCCCGGATCTGAGTGACCCCAGGGTTTAGAAAACTGGCCAATATCAGAAACAACCAAGGGAATAACTGAATCTTTCTCGTAGTATCCAGAGGCGGTATTCAGCCAGGTTCGCCCCAAACGGATAGTAGAAATTGTGAGTGGGCCTGGCCACCAGCCCTGGCTCTATGCTGTCCTATTTAGGCACGTTTTTGAAGCTGGGTGCATGCGTGGAAAGTACATGCACGAGCAAAGCGCATACGCGGAAAGCCAGAGCGATGCATGGAAGGGGTGCGTGGGCATGCAAAGCGTGCACATGTGGGGCGAACCGATGGTAACAAAACGTGAAACCCACCGCTGATTGTATCCTAAAGTGAAGTTTAAACGAGACACACAACTTGGGACAAACCACAAGGCAGCCAGTAGTGTGACCTAAACCATGCCTTCCCCTCCCCTGCCCCCAAAGAGAAAAATGCCAGATGATATTTTCTTTTAATAACCCTCTTCGATCTTGCTCTCCTCCTTTCCTTTCGCACTGAACCATCGGGGTGTGAAATATAACAAAGCGGCGTTTTGCTCAATCTTGTCGGCTGTACCTTACAGGTGTACTTCAGGTAAATATCCCTTTGGCTTATGAAAAATGAGCTTACCTGAAAGAGGTGACTTTGATGAACTTTAGCGCTGAAGCGGCTATCATTCTTTTCCAATTGTCTTCCCTGGCAAGACTTGGTGCTCACCCAACACAAATTTGTCTTGCTTGAAGGGAAGCGATCTCCCGATCCAATATTGCATCCCTCATTCATTGTAACATGTTTTTCCCTTCATCCAGCCTTCTGGAAAAAATATTGTATGGGCCAGGCATCTTCTGGTGAAAAAAACCAGCTCTTTTTGGAAGCTGATGAATTATTTATCCATCTGTTGCATAGCACGTTGCATTGATCAAAATTGGGATACGAATCATAGCTGCCATGTAATTCAAAGAAGGACGTGGTAGCTCAAGGGCTAAGATTCTGAGCTTGTCGATCAGAAAGGTCGGCAGTTCGGCAGTTCGAATCCCTAGCGCTGTGTAACAGAGTGAGCTCCTGTTACTTCTCCCAGCTTCTGCCAACCTAGCAGTTCGAAAGCACGTAAAAATGCAAGTAGAAAAATAGGGACCACCTTTGGCGGGAAGGCAACAGCATTCTGTGTCCCCTTCGGTGTTGAGTCATGCCGGCCACATGACCACGGAGAGGTCTTCGGACAGCGCTGGCTCTTCGGCTTTGAAACAGAGATGAGCACTGCCCCCTAGAGTTGGGAATGGCTAGCATATATGTGCGAGGGGAACTTTTACCTTTAATTCAAAGAGAGGCTTCTAGGACGTTGAAATTTCAAATAATCTGGGAATCCATTAAACCTCCAGTGATGTGAAAGAGATCAAAAAGAAGGGGTGTCCAACTGAGGCAACTTTAAGATTAGCACTAAAATAATCCCCCCTCCCCTTTCATAGCTACGTTGCCAACATTTTAAAGAGCACCAGTTTCAAATGAGAACTCAGTGCTATGCTGGGCTCTGGTTTGAAAATGCGAAGGACTAAAACGTTTGCAAATGTGAAGTGCACATCTCCATCTTAACTTCTTGTAAGCCCATTTTTGGTCTTTGGTCTCATCTTCGGGTAATGGAGTACCCACAGTTTGTAGAGGCAAGTCGTTCCACTGATTAATTGTTCTGTCAGGGCATTTCTCCTTAATTTGAGATTGGATCTCTCCTTGATTAGTTCCCATTAATCCGGTACAATTGATTATGTGCCATCAAGTTAGTGTTGACTCCTTATTACCACACAGGTAGATCACCCCCCGACAATCTATCCTTAACCTGGTCCTTCAAGTCTTCCAACGATGTATCCATCGCTACCAACCTTATCTTCGCCTTCCTTCCAGGTTGAATGAGTTACTATTATTATTACAGTTCATAGCACAGTCATCCAGAGGTTTAGACTGGATTTGGCATTTTTATAATAAATGCCACCTAGCGAATCTTTCCCAATTGTTTTCAATGGTGTTAGAGATCTTGTTGCAGGATGTCAGCTGTTCCAAGTCAAGCTGCCTTTTGAAATTGATTGATTGGGATTGTGTCAATGCCAATGGTGTTCAAGTGAGGCGTCAGATGTTTTGGGATTGTTATAGAACAATGAACGTAGAAGAACAGAATAATAGACTTGGAAGGGACCTTGGAGGTCTTCTAGTCCAATCCCCTGTTTGAGCAGGAAATCCTTAAACATTTCAGACCAATGATTGTCCAATCTCTTTGTAGGAGCCCCTCAAATATTGGAACTGTGTTATCAGGTCATCCCTAGTTCTTCTTTTTATTAGACTAGGTAAAGATTCCCCTTGCACATATGTGCTAGTCGTTCCTGACTCTAAGGGGCGATGCCCATCTCTGTTTCAAAGCCGAAGAGCCACCACTATCCCAAGACGTCTCCGTGGTCATGTGGCCGGCATGACTCAACGCCGAAGGCGCACGGAACACAGTTCTCTTCCCATCAAACGTGGCCCCTATTTTTCTACTTGCATTTTTTACGTGCTTTCGAACTTCTAGGTTGGCAGAAGCTGGGACAAGTAATGGGAGTTCACTCCGCTATGTGGTGCTAGGGATTCGAACTGCCGACCTTTCTGATTGACAAGCTCTGCATCTGAGCCACTGAGCCACCACCTCCCACTTCATTAGAGTAGCCATACCCAATTCCAGCAACCGTTCTTCATGTTTTAGCCTGCAGTCCCCTAATTTTTTTGTTGCTCTTCTCTGCACTCTTTCCAGAATCTCTCAAAGGACAAAAATTGGTCCTCTTTATACACCTTCTCTGTCATATACGTGCTTCTGAATAAGTTTGTGTAAAGGTGAATGACATCCCAGTTTCCTTCCTTCCATTTTTTCCCCTTGTCTCTTTTATCTTCTCCATTTAGCCCAAAGTAGCCCAAAGGTGCCGCCCGCATTCAGAGTGAATGTCAAGTGAACTTCGGGAGGAAAGTGGTAGATAAATTTAACAAGCATTAATGTAATATATAATTTAAATATGTATAAAATTATTCCCTCCTATCGATTAGAAAATGGGCTGTTGACCATTTAAAGGCAGCAATCAATTCCACAGTTCACAGGTCAGGTCAAGTTTTGTTCTAACGATCCAACAAAGAAAATAGCATTAGCAGATAATGAGTTTCACAGGATTATGGATGTGCTTTAGCTTTGCAGAGAGTCGCTGGGAGCAGACCTTTCTCCGCGGGCCAAAAACCTAGGTTTTTATCTCTTGGCCAGGTGTCAATTCATGTTGTAATCAAAGTCACTGCAAACAATTACTTCTAAGGCATAACTTGGTTGACTTTCCCTCCTTCACCCACTGCGGAAGCGATGTAGGTCTGCATTTATGCGGTCAGGCAGCTTATCTGCTGTTTTGGAAAGTAGAAAGCAAAGCTGCCAAGGCTGTTGATCAAAGGATGAAGGCACCTCCCCTCAGATTGCTGTTCAGAATAGAATAGAATAACAGAGCTGGAAGGGAGCATGGAGGTCTTCTAGTCCAACCTCCTGCTTAGGCAGTGTTGGAAGACATGTCCTTCTGGGTTCAGTTCCAAGTGGGGAAAAAGACACTGGAAACATGGAGGCTGCTTGGAAAAATGGTTTAAGGGTGGCCAGGGTCACAGGGCTTGAGCTCCGGAACAGAAAAGGGGGATCACATGCTTCCAGATGTTGGGTGAAGAAGAAAAAGAGGCAGAGATGCTGAAAGTCCCTGGTTTTATGCCCTCTCTGGCCTTTGAGCTTGATCTTATATTCTGATTGGGGCCATGCAGGGGTAAATCTGTAGGCTGGGAGTCCACGTTTGGTTGAGCATCGCTTCTTCCCAGGTGCTCGGTGGTGAGATGGGTAAAGGGCTAATACTATCATGCCGTAATCCCATCATCCTGGAGCTGAAGGGGGATGTCTTTGTTGTGTAGAATAGACTGACCCAGGCATTTTTAATGGCCCATTGGCAAAGGTGGGGGCTATTGAGAGTGAGTCTGCTTCCTGCCTAAAAACATGTTTCTCCATTTCTGATCCAGGGAAATATAATAATCTGCCTTTTCAATATTTCCCAGGATATTTCATTTTTCTAGGAGAGAGGGGGGGTTTAACTTCCTACAGCAGGAAACCCTAGACCATTTTAGACAAATGGTTGTCCAACATCTTCTTAAAGACTTCCAGTGTTGGAGCATTCACAACTTCTGGAGGCAAGTTGTTCCACTGATTAATTGTTCTAACTGTCAGGAAATTTCTCCTCAGTTCTTAAGTTGCTTCTCTCCTTGATTAGTTTCCACTCGTTGCTTCTTGTTCTACCCTCAGGTGCCTTGGAAAATAGCTTGACTTCCTCTTCTTTGTGGCATCCTCTGAGATATTGGAAGACTGCTATCATGTCACCTCTAGTCCTTCTTTTCATCATACTAGATATACCCAGTTCCAACAACCATTCTTTATATATTTTAGCCTCCAGTCCCCTAATCGTCTTCGTTGCTCTCAATATATTTTTTTACATCGTGGCGACCAAAACTGGATGCAGTATTCCAAGTGTGGCCTTACCAAAACGGCAAAGCCATCATGGCGACATGTATGTTATGAGGTCATCATGCATCACAAGATTTGTGATTCATACGATGAACATACGATGAACGGTTGCAAGTACTTGGCATGGCCAGTCTAGTGAAGAGAAGGACCAGGGGAGACATGATAGCAGTCAGCCAATATTTGAGGTCTGCCATAGAGAGGAGGGGGTCAAGTTATTTTCCAAGGCACCTGAAGGCCAGAGAAGGAATAATGGATGGAAACCGATCAAGGAGAAATTCAACCAGGAATTAAGGAGAACTTTTCTGACAATGAGAGCAATCAACCAATGGAACAGAAGTTGCCTTCTGAAGTTGTGGGAGCTTCATCAAGCTTTCAAGAAGAGACTGGTCTGCCATCTTTCAGAAATGGTATAAGGTCTCCTGCTTGGGAGAGGGGGTGGGGTTGGACTAGATGACCTACAAGATCCCTGCCAACTCTGTTAATCTGATTCACCTGCCTCCTTCATCTCTCTCCTCATAGACATCTTCAGTAGAGATACATTACCAAATGCACACCTATCTAGATGTCTATAGAGATTCTTAATCATCCAGGTCATGGTTGTCCCAAAGGTGCTTTCTCTAAAACGCAACTGAACTTACTTGGGGTGTTTGTTTGTTTTGAAAACAGTTCACTTCTCTCATCCAAGAAGCTTCTTCAGTTCAAAAGGTTTCATATAAAACACCAAGAAAGTCCAGCTGACTTTTGGAAAAAGCACCTTTGGGACACCTAACTAGACTTCCATCGTCACTGATTCAGTTGGCCGTCATGGACAGTTATTATTTCACTTAAAAAGAGTGGAGAACATCAACTCCCATAGTAGAGAAACCAAGATGATGCCACTATTCCATTGTCATCCAGTCACCTTATTGGAGGCATACAAATTTATATATATATAAAAGCCAAATACCACTCACTCATCATAAAATCTCCAGAACCGTAAAGCCTACAAATTTGAAATTTGGCACATATGTTCCTCTTGGCTTCTAGGTGCTTGCTAAGAAAGGAAGTTTTGAAATGACCATCAGATCATTATATTTCTTATACAGTAATTAACACACTCTGATGCTAAGGAGTTCTACTCCCCCTCCCCACCTGAAAAGAACTATGTTCCAACTGCCAGTTGCCTTATATTAACATGATCTGATGCTAAGGAGTTAGACATTCTACTCCCCCTCCTCACCTGAAAAGAACTCTGTTCCAACTTCCAGTTGCCTCACATTCCGTTACCTCAGTTCAAAGTGGCAAACGTTCCACTCCTACACTCAGGAACAGTCTGGGGCTCCTTACAGTACTAAACGTCAGTACCTCACCAAAATGTCTACGCCTTCCACCCATGGAACTGTTTCCGGATTTAAGACGGAGAGAGCGATATTCCCGTATGTGTTTCAATCAACGACCAACATGGGGCCAACGGATTGAACCAGAGTAAATTTCTCCTGCATTGCCCAATCACATAGTTTCATCGCGAAGCACGAGTATCCAGCTAGTAAATAAATAAAATTCAGGAGAAGGCTCGACCTGTTCCTAGTTCTCCTGGAGGTGCGTTGGACATAAAGCAATTTTCAAACAGTCCATCCTGGAACCAAAAAAACCTCCTTAATCTCTGCCATTCGTCGCACAGTTGGATAACCGCTTATCGGCGCATAATTATAAGGGATGACATTCGCTCCATTATAATTATGCTCCGTACACAGTAGTGGAAAAAGACGTCTTGGCAGCTTTGCTTCCCATTGTCTTCTTGGGAGGTAGAGGAAGCTGCAGGTTTCTAACAATCTTCTCTTTCTTCACCTCATTAATCTCCTGAAGAGAAGAGGCAGCGGTGAAAACAAGGGAGTCCCCGAAACATTATGTGTGCATTAGCGAATTAACCAGGCATGTGATTAGTGCTCAGACTATCCACTGCAGAAGAAACAGTTCAGGATGCTTCCCATATGGAATTTGTATTCCCAAAGTTGGAAAATGTGGAACGTGCAAATGCGGAAAGATGCCTTCCATCCGGAACAGAACAGTCACTTCCATCCAGGGGTGGGATTCAGCCAGTTTGGACTGGTTTGGGTGAACCGGTTGTTAATTTTAATCTGGTTCGTCGAACCGGTAGTTGAAAGGACTGGCTAAGCCTGCCCACATCACTCCTGCCCTCCTCTCCCAGAAGTCTCCTGTTTTGGATGTGAGGTAATTGCAAGGCCCACGCAGAGGTCTAGGAGGGCGAAAAATGGGCCTAGCAGAAGCACCAGAAGTCTGGAAACAGGCCCGTTTCTGGCTCCGGAGTGCCTCTAGAAGGTCTCCAGAACCTGGGGGGTCATTTTCACCTTCCCGAAGGCTCGAAAAAGCCTCCGGAACCTGGGGAGGGCAAAAATTCCCCCCTCCCACTGTGCTGCAGGAAGCCAACTAGGCCACGCCCCCATGGCCACGCCCACCCAGCAACTGGGCAGAGAACCCGTTGCTAAAAAATTTCAATCCCACCCTTGCTTCCATCCTCATTGAGGGATTGACCACAATCCCTTCTCAACCACCTCCCAAATACCTAAAGCACCTCTTGAACATGAAGAACAGGGGCTGGATTAGAAGACTCTAAGGTCCCTTCCAGCTCTATTATGATTGATTGACCATTGGCATTGGCAAAAATCCCCTTCCGTCAATTGCAAAAGGCAGCTGTACTCAGAACAGCTTACATCCTGCGACAAAATCATCCAACACCCACATCTGCTCATCTCAGCTCCTTGAGAAAGACTCAATAGGAGGATAAAAGTGCCAGGTATCCACTCTAAACATCCGGCTGGTTATGTGACCCATCATAATACAAACACTGGGTGCAGGTGTTACTATGAATAGCCTCTGTTAAGTAATTAAGCTCCCCGTTAGAAGAGCGAGTATGCAGAGAAGCATAATGAGAGCGATATGGAATAATACGCACAAACCAGCATACAGAGACACTGAATAGTATAAAAATATAGTAGTTTACTATGTAGAAATATAGAAGTATTCAGAGTCCAGTTAACAGTCCAAGTCATACACAGTTCAGTAATTCAGTTATCAAAATAGTCAGTCTAACACACAAAGTATAGCTAAACAGTAGCAAACCACAATACCTCAAAATACACCAACCAGCTTCTAACAAAACAGAGAGAGAGAGAGAACTAACAGCCATTCTGGCTCCCTCTTATAGCTGCTTGAGGTAACAAGCCAATTACATCTCTGAATCATTTAAAGTAACAGTAAAGTAATCATAGCTTATATACATTGACAAGCCAAGCCTAGGGTTACATCCCTAACAGCCTCCAATCCACAAGGGGCCTTGGAGTGTAAATAGACTTTCTTGTTTTTCCTTGAAAGGCTTACGAAAGGATGAACAACACCCTTGGAATGGTGTGGGAGTAGGAATGGATTTCCAGAGGGGAAAAAATTGCAGACTACAGGAAGCAGGAGCACCACTGAGATGACCCTGAGGACAGAGATAACCCTCCAAGTGCTTCAATGACCCTCTAAAACAGTGTTTCTCAAACTTGGCGACTTTAAGTCCTGTGGACTTCAACTCCCAGAATCCCCCAGCCAGCATAGCTGGCTGGGGAATTCTGGGAGTTGAAGTCCACAGGACTTAAAGTTGCCAAGTTTGAGAAACACTGCTCTAAAAGGATGCAAATGACCAGCTGTCTGCAAGGAAAATAAATCCTTCCATTCCCTACTATTCTCTCAGAGCTGAAGAAGCTTCTTGGATGAGAAGCGTAATGTCTTCAAAAGAAAAAAAAACCCAAGGAAATCCAGTTCCCTCCTGAAAAAGCACCTTTGAGACAACCGTTTCATTTATTTATTTAGTTTGTTAAACGTGTACAAGATAACAGGTATAAGTAGAAACATGGACATGAACAAAGGAAATGAATACAAATAAATGGGGACAGTAAGACAGGGTCAGTGGGCACGATGGTGCACTTATTATACACCGCCCCCCTTTATGGACCTCTTAGGAGTGGGGTGAAGTCCACAGTAGACAGTTTAAGGTTGAAACCTTGGGGATTTGAGGATGTAACAACAGAGTCAGGTAGAGCATTCCAGGCGTCGACGACTCTGTTGCTGAAGTCGTATTTTCTGCAATCGAGTTTGGAGCGGTTTACCTTGAGTTTGTATCTATTGTTTGCCCATGCAATTATTGCGGTTGAAGCTGAAGTAGTGATTGACTGGTAGGTATGTTGTAGCAGACAATTTTGTGTACTATTCTTAGGTCAGACCATAGGTGGCATAGTTCAAGGTTGTCCAAGCCCAAAATTTCGAGCCTAGTAGCATAAGGGACTTTATTGTGAGTAGAGGAGTGGAAGACTGTTCCCGTGAAATACTTCTGGACCTGCCCAATTGTATTAATGTCTGATATACAGTGTGGATTCCAGGCAGACGAGCTCAGGGGAGAAATCCAGCAGGTTCTGGTGAACTGGTAGTGGAAATTTTGAGTAGTTTGGAGAACTGGCAAATGCCACCTCTGGCTGGCCCCAAAGTGGGGAGAGAATGGAGATTTTGCAGTATCCTTCCCCAGGAGAGGGTTGAGAATGGAGATTTTGCAGTATCCTTCCCCTGGAATGGGTTAGAATGGGGATTTTACAGTATCCTTCCTCTGGAGTGGGGTGGGAATGGAGATTTTACAGTATCCTTCCTCTGGAGTGGGGAGGGAATGGAGATTTTACAATAACCTTCCCCCTGGAGTGGGGAGGGAATGGGGATTTTGCAGTATCCTTCCCCAGAAGTGGGTTGAGAATGGGGATTTTACAGTATCCTTCCTCTGGAGTGGGGAGGGAATGGAGATTTTACAGTATCCTTCCCCTGGAGTGGGGAGGGAATGGGGATTTTGCAGTATCCTTCCCCTGGAGTGGGGAGAGAATGGAGATTTTGCAGTATCCTTCCCCTACCACACCCACCAAGGCACACCACACCCACCAAGCTACACCCACAGAACCGGTAGTAAAAAAAAATGAATTTCACCATTGTATTCAAGAATTGGTCTGGCAAAGGTTTTGTATGTTCTAGTTACCAATACAACCTTACCAGAGAAGTAATGACTGAGAATCTCTACAGTTTCTTTTGGGAACAGTTTGGTTTCTCCATGCCTTAAGTTCGTCTTGAGAAACTTTGCATTTTCTCTTTGCAAAAACAGAAGAGGCTCCGGCGGCCACAAGAAAGGTTATAATTACATTGGTGAGTGGCGAAGTGCAGAACCACCATTGGAGTCCCAGAGCAATGATTAAGCCCAGCTCAATGCATTACACAAATGAGAACAGCCTGGGACATTTCGGATGGGTGGGGGGAGAGGATGGGTGGGGGAGAAGTGGACGGGTGAGGGAAGCTTAGACATATTATTTAAGTGTTCTTGTAAGCCCTCTAAGATATTAATGCTGCAAATCTTCTTATGAATATTTAAGGACGTAAAATGGAGAGCTGCTGTGGTCCAACATTACCCGAGCAACTTGTGATACAATTGAACCACTTAAGGAAGAATATCCGACATCCTTGATAGATTTAAGCATGACAAGACAATCCAGGGTGGGGTTTGGGGTGGTTGGCAGCTGTTACTCAAATGTTCAGGCTGACATACTGTTTGGAGACCTGGGAATAGAAATGATTATCTTTTGGAGACGGGGTTTTTGCTTAAATCACAGCCACTTATTTTTTTTAAAAAAAATATTTTTTAAACACAGCATGGCCCTTCCAGTAGCTCAAGTTTCAATTTTTTTTTAAAAAAAAAGCAAACTGTTGCATTTAGGGACAAGTCTATTCTTGGCTAGTTTAGCTTCATCCTGAAGCAGGGGAAGAACAGTTGGGGATAGGAACGATAGATCATTCTTCCGTGGTTCTTCCCCCCCCCCATTTTTAAAATGCATAGTAATAATAATGATACCATCAAAAAACAACATCTGCCTTCCCAGGTCCTTGGGAAGGACTTGATCGGTGGATTAAAACCACTTAAACATCTGGCTGAGTGTGCAGCAAACAATAATCGCATAATACAAAGGCCTGCAAATAGAATGATTGTGGCAAAAAAAAAGAGAGAGCAAAGATGGTACCAGTAGCGATAAGCAAACATCTGGAGCACCACTTGAACACAGTCTGCATTGACAAAATCCCCATCAGTCAATTCCAAAAGGCAGCTTGACTTGGAACAGCTTTCATCCTGTGACGATATGATACCTCTAACAACATCAAACAACATCTGCCTGTCTTAGGTCCTTGGGATGGACTCGATAGGTGGATGATGATGATACTTAGTCTTATCTGACTCTAAGTGATTCTATGAGACAGGTCTCCCCATATCTTCCGATAGATAGATAGATGATAGATGATAGATAGATAGATAGATAGATAGATAGATAGATAGATAGATGATAGATAGATAGATAGATAGATAGATAGATGATAGATAGATAGATACGGACGGATGAATGGACGTATGGATAGATGATAGATGGAAGATAGATGATAGATAGATGATAGATAAATAGATGGGTGAGATAGATGATAGATAGATAGATAGATAGATAGATAGATAGATAGATAGATAGATAGATAGATAGAGATACGGATGGATGAATGGACGTATGGACAGATGATAGATGGAAGATAGATGATAGATAGATGATAGATAAATAGATGGATGAGATAGATGATAGATAGATAGATAGATAGATAGATAGATAGATAGATAGATAGAGACTGACTGACAGACAGACAGACAGATGATAGATGGAATATAGATGATAGATGATAAATAGATAGATAGATAGATAGATAGATAGATAGATAGATAGATGATAGATAGATAGATAGATAGAGGGATAGATGATAGAGGTGATAGAAGAAAGAAAGAAAGAAAGAAAGAAAGAAAGAAAGAAAGAAAGAAAGAAGAAAGAAAGAAAGAAGAAAGATGATAGAGATGGAGAAAGAGAGGTAAAATGCCAAATTCACCCTGAACATCTGGCTGATTATGTGATGAACCATATTAATAATAAGGGAACACAAGTTTGATCACTGCTTCTAACTAATTAAGAGACTGATCAGCACTGGCCAAATTCAATAGGAAAACCTACACAATTTCCTGGAGGAAATTGTTGTAGCTTAGCCAAAACTAAGCAGTTAAAATGAGGAACCACTTAGAAAAGGAAAGAGGACAGCTCTTTAGCAGTACAACTGACAAAGACGTATAAATGTTGAAGATGTAAATACACAACAGTCAGAACAGACAAACCTTGGTTCCATGCATGCTTCTATTTTTCAGATTTTTCCATTTGTTTCTTCCAGTTGATCAGTGTTTGCAGGCTATGGTTTAAATGTCAAGACGGTAGACACAATGGTGTGATGGACACTCTGCCTTTTATGTGTGCACAACAGGTAGAGCTTCTGTCATACATGATGATGCTGTTGTGGAGCTGGCGGCAGACTCGGATGATGAGGAGGTTGAGGAGGAATTTGGGCCAGTTCTGAAGCCTGGGGAAAGCGCTGATGGAAGCTCTGCATCGGGTGCAGAGATAGAACCAGGGCTGACCAACATTTCCCAGCCACCGGAGAGGCAGCTACCTTTGGAGTCTGAGATGAGTGAGGAGGAAGAACAGCTGGGGCCTGTTCCAGATGCAAGTATGCACAGAGCTGTTAGGAGAGGAAAACAACGGAGGACAAGGAGTTGACTTGGGAAGCAAAGCAAACATGGATGCTGACTGTTTCCTCCCTGGCTGGGGAATAAATAGAAGGGAAAGGGAGTGGTTGTCATAGGAGACAACAGTTCGTATTTCTGGAGATTTTGCTCATAGTGTTTCGTGCATCAAAGACTGCCTTACCAGAACTTAATTTGCAACTGGGAGCTCACGGCCTTGCAATTATAGCAAGGAACTGATAAGGTCTGTCACTGCTGTAAACTCTTTAGCTGGACTTTTCAGTAGGTGAATGCCATTAATTCACAAGAGGTAAATAAAGAGGGTTTTTTCGGGACTTGCTTCTGCTAAGGCTGGTTCAGAACAGATGCCATCTTAACTTTTCTGACCTCACCTTGAGGGTATCTGTGAATAGTTGAGAGTCCAAAAGTTAGCTAGGTCTTGTTTTTTTTTCCAAATTAAAATAGCAGAGTTGGAAGGGACCTTGGAGGTCTTCTAATCCAACCCCCTGCCTAGGCAGGAAACCCTGTATCGTTTCAGACAAATGGCTATCCAACATCTTCTTAAAGACTTCCAGTGTTGGGGCATTCACAACTTCTGGAGGCAATTCCGTTCCACTGGTTAATTGTTCTAACTGTCAGGAAATTTCTCCTCAGTTCTAAGTTGCTTCTCTCCTTGATTAGTTTCCACCCATTGCTTTTTGTTCTACCCTTCAGTTACTTTGGAGAATAGCTTGACTCCCTCTTCTTTGTGGCAGCCCCTGAGATATTGGAAGACTGCTATCATGTCACCTAGTCCTTCTTTTCACCATACTAGACATACCTATTTCCAACAACCGTTCTTCATATGTTTTAGCCTCCAGTCCTCTAATCCTCTTTGTTGTTTTTCTCTGCACTCTTTCTAGAGTCTCAATATATTTTTTATATTGTGGCGACCAAAACTGGATGCTGTATTCTAAGTGTGGCCTTACCAAAACAGCAAAACCATCATGACACCATGTATGTTATGAGGTCATCATGCATCACAAGATTTGTGATTCATACGATGAACGGTTGCAAGTACTCGGCAAGGCTAGTCTAGTGAAGAGAAGGACCAGGAAAGACATGATATCAGTCTTCCAATATTTGAGGGGCTGCCCCAGAGAGGAGGGGGTCAAGCTATTCTCCAAGCCACCTGAAGGCCAGACAAGGAATAATGGATGGAAACTGACCAAGGAGAGACTCAACCAGGAAATTTATCCTCAGTTCTAAGTTGCTTCTCTCTTTGATTGATTCTTGTCCTGCCTTCAGGTGCCTTGGAGAATAGCTTGACTCCCTCTTTTTTGTGGCAACCCCTGAGATATTGGAACACTGCTATCATGTCTCCCCTAGTCCTTCTTTTCATTAAACTAGACATAGCCACTTCCTGCAACTGTTTCCTCAGATGCTAATATTTTGTGGTGGAACAGTTTGTGTTTACAATCTCCCCACTGGCTGGCTGTAGAATTCTTGAAGTTGAAGTCCAGAGGTCTTAATGTTGCCAACTTTGGAGGCCCCTGATCTGTAGGGAAAGTAGAAAAAATCAAAACAAAATGCACCATCAAAGCCCTACCCCAGGGGTGTCCAAACTTGGGAACTTTAAGACTTGTGGACTTCAACTCCCAGAATTCCCCAGCCAGCCATGCTGGCTGGGGAATTCTGGGAATTGAAGTCCACAAGTCTTAAAGTTCCCAGGTTTGGACACCCCTGCCCTACCCCAATGTTGGCTAACCTTTGTGGTGCTGAGTGCACAATGTGCATGCCCTAAGCACCAAAATGCAATGTGAGTGCCCCCGTCACACATGTGAGTGCATCCCCGTGCATACTCTTTGCCCCGCCCCTTGCCCATTTTTGCCTTTTAGGTTGGTGCAGGAGACTTCCCAGCAGAGGTGGGTTCCTGCCAGTGCCGTTTAGAACCGGTTCCAGCTCCCTCCCCCCCCGCCCGTCCGCACATCATCAAGATGAAGAGCGAGAGGAGGAATTCTGGGAGTTGAAGTCCACAAGTCTTAAAGCTGTCAAGTTTGAACACCCCTGGAGGTTTTTTTCTAAAGGGTTAGGGGTGCAAGGGTCTTGTAACTTGACAGCTTTAAGACTTGCACACTTCAATGCCAGAGTTCCTGAGCGAACATGACTGGAGAAGGAATTCTGGGAGTTGAAGTCCACAAGTCTTAAAGCTGTCAAGTTTGAACACCCCTGGTTTTTTTTTCTAATGGGTTAGGGGTGCAAGGGTCTTGTAACTTGACAGCTTTAAGACTTGCGTGCTTCAAATGCCAGAGTTTCTGAAGCAACATTTTGGTTGCTAAGCAAGAGCATTGCTAAGTGAGTTTCACCACATTTTACAAGTTGGCCATGCCCACCCAGTCACATGGCCGGCAAGCCACTCCCACCCGGTCACATGGCCGGCAAGCCATTCCCACAAAGCAGGCCACACCTACTGAAGAAGTTCTAAAAATTTTTGAAACCCACCACTGCTTCCCAGGCCCAAAATGGGGTGTGGGGGGAGGAATGTGCGTGAACTCACGCGAACCTCCAAAGTGCAATGTGAGCATCGCCCGCACATGTGCCCCGCCCCATGCATGAACAGCAGAGCCCCATAGAACAGCTGGCCGGCAGGAGACACATGGTGGAGCTGGGCTGGGGCAACGGCGTGCCCGCCCGCAGAGAGGGGTCTCTGTGCCACCTGCGGCACGCATGCCATAGGTTCGCCATCACGGCCCTACCCTTTGGAACATAGGGGTGGAGTTATGACTACATTATCGCGACTGCAAATAAATAGCCCATGACTTACAAAACATTCTTTTAGGGAACCACTCAAAGTTGCAATGAAAAAAAACCCCTTCTTATGACCAGTTTTCACACTTACAACCGTTGTGGCATGCATGCCCATGGTCATGTGATCAAAATTTGGAAATGCTACAAATGGCAAGAGATATAAGATTGCACTACTATTGGAAGGATACAGGATGATGCAATGAAACGTTATAATAAAAAAATTAGTTACATTTAGAATATTACTTATAAAACGAAACAATAATAGTTATAGTCAAATAAATTATTACAAATGATAATAATGCACATATATGCACACAAGATTGATAATATGAAACTTTATACAAATTGTAAGTGAGGACTACGGAGAGGATGCTCAAAAGTTTTGTAACTAAAGATAAACAATTTTATATAGAATGGGCGTTGGTTACTTACCTGATACGCCCTTTCTCAGGACGGTAGAGACATCATCCAGGCGTGGGTATGACTCCGTCAGGATCCAATCCGACTGGGTCTACAAGCATTAAAGACACGCCCACGAAGCTCCTCCTACCCAGATTAGACGAAGGAGTGACTTGTAGACCGCTGTGTAAACAGTCTCAGACGATAGATATTATCTCTCCTCAAGGTAAGAAACAGAGGAAAATCCAGGTGTAAGGCATAAAGAAAGGGTGGGGCTGGATGATGTCTCCATCGTCCTGAGAAAGGGCGTATCAGGTAAGTAACCAACACCCCTAGTAGGTGGACACATCATCCAGGCATGGGACATACCAAAGCCCAATCTGTCCCATCGGGAGGGTCCTCAAAGAATGTAATAATCTTGAGTAGAAACCACTCACTGCAACAAGCGCCATCCGAATGAAGCGTCAGCTGAGGCATATCTGTCGAGCTTGTAATGGCGGATGAATGGAGAAATCGAAGTCCATGTGGTCGCTCGGCAAATTTCCTCTAATGAAGCTTGAGATGACCAGGCAGCATAGGTGGCCGCGCTGCGAGTGGAGTATGCAGTGACATTGGGCAGAACTGTCAAGGAATATAATTTAAACCCTTTGTAATTAATGATGATGGATCGTAGCTTCTTGAAGTATACTTCCGACAGAAACTCAAGACCCACCTGTTCCAATTAGCTGGCCTAGCCAATTTATAGTCCCATTTTTAACCTCCTGGCAAACATTCTATTCTGGGGTAGTTTTTTAGGGGTAGTTTTTAATGTATCTTTAATTTTAATTTTAATTATTACTGTACAGTTTATATGTTACCTCCTCCATCTATATTTATCTATATTTATGTATTTATATTGTTGTTTTAATATGACTGTACACCGCCCCGAGTCCCTTCTGGGAGAGGGCGCGGTTTATAAATTAAATAAAAGTAAAGTAAAAGTAAGTAAAGTGAATAAGCAAAAATAAACCCAAAGCATGATCTAATAAAAACATTTTAATATTAAAGAAAATAAAAATACAAACTTGCTAACTGAATTAATCACATCTGGGCAGAGCTATGTGCCTACCTCTCTTGGCAGGCGAACAGAAGAGCAGAAGTGAAAGTTAAGAAGGAATGTGTGAGTGCATGCGCAGTAAATCATTGCAGATAAGAAACTGTGACCTGCGCAGTAAATCTTCAGCACAGCTAGCAAACCAATTAACGCAGTGACAGGAACAGGGTAGGGGTAGGGCGGAGTAGGCCCTAGAGATAGCAGCTCGCACCCAACGACCAATGTCAGAAGAAGAGGCCTTGAAGCCTTTCTTACCTCTCGGCTGGAACTTCACAAAAAGAGCCTCAGAACGCCTGAAACTGGCAGTTCGTTTAATATAAACATGTAGAGCATGATGTACATCGAGGTAACGCCTCTTACGCTCCAGCCGATGAGATAGTTGAGGGCAGAAATTGGGAAGCACCAGTTCCTGGGCTCTGTGGAATACAGAATTTACCTTAGGTACAAAGGCTGGATCAAGGCGGAAGACGACCTTATCTGGATGAAAGATGCATAAATCTTGTCTGATGGACAATGCTGCCAGCTCGGAAATGCGCCTCGCCGAGGTTATGGCTGTAAGAAAAACCACTTTTAAAGTCAAATCACATAAAGATACAGAATGTAAAGGCTCAAAGGGAGTCTGAGTTAAAGAGTGCAGAACTTTGGAGACATCCCAAGTCGGGAACCTGTGTATTGTTGGTGGTTTGATGTTTGTGGCACCTCTCAAGAAGCGACGGATAAGCGGGTCACGAGAAAGGGGCTGAGCGGAAGCTAGTGACAGGACGGAGGACAGGGCCGCAACCTGGCGATGGAGGGTATTTGGCGAGAGTCCTAGATCTAGCCCCCGTTGCAGAAACTGTAGAATATTAGGAATAGAAGCCTGTAAAGGAGTAATGTCTATGACACCAAACAGAGAACTGGGCCCAAGTAGCATCGTAAATGCAGTTAGTAGAAGGGCGCCTGGAGACTTTATACGAATTTAAGTGAGGACTATGGAGAGGATGCTCAAAAGTTTTGTAACTAAAGATAAACAATTTTTTTAAGTGTTTTTTTATTTTTTATTTTCAAAGCAAACACAACACATAAAATCTTTCTTCTTTACATACTATAGAAAGCGTATCAGTTGGTTACAAAAAGGCTTTCGTGCATCTCTTCCACAGGCAACAAACATAATTCATATTAACTCAAGTATTTTAACTCAGATATTTTATACATGTTACCATCATCATACCCCCATTTTCATTTGACTATAATGGTTTAAACGTCCTTCATCATAGAATATACCAAGGTTTAATACATAACCACATACTGGCATTTCATTTACTATTTCTAAAATCCTCCAATAACACTGAAACAATTTTATATAGAATATAATATAAAGTAATATTATTGGATAATTTTAGAGGTGTATTTGTAATGAAAAGCCATAATATAAATTTATTTTAAATTTAGAATATCTCACATAAAAGGATGTAATAATAGTTATAGTCAAATGAATGTTTAACAATGATAATAATTGTATACATAGATATTAGATTGATGATATGAGATTCTATATAAATTTGCAAGTGAAGACTATGGTGAGGAAGCATTTGTAACCAATCGACATACTGTATGTAACTGGAGGATGATTTTTATGTTTTGTGTGTGTTTACGTTGGTTGGTTTTAAAATAAAAAATAATATTTTTTTTTAAAAAAATTGGACTTTTGGCAACTGACTCATAGTTATGACGGTTGCAGTGTCTCTCGGGGACCACGTGATCCCCTTTTGCAACCTTCGGACAAGCAAAGTCAATTGGGAAGCCAGATGCATCTAGCAACTGTGTTGCTAACTTAACAACTGCAGGGATTCACTTAACAACGGAGGCAGGAAAGGTCATAAATTGGGGCAAAACCCTTTTGCTTAGCAATGGTGATTTTGTGGTCGTAAGCCGAGGGCTACCTGTATGCCTGGCTAGCTAGAGAAAAACGCGTCTATTCCCCTTTGCTGGGATTGTTTTTTTTTTGTTCATTTAAATTCTTGATTGACTTATTATGTACATTGTCACTTTTAAGAGCATCAAATAAAACGCAAGGAGTTCAGAAGAGATATAAATGGCTTAAAAGAGAAGGCAAATGAAGAGTGGAAAGAAATTACAATCTTTTCCAGTGATTGTAAAAATCTGAGTGAGATAATATCGTAAGTTCCCCGCATGGGGTCCTCGCGTAGATTCAATCCAATATTATAAATTAGACATGACTTTTTATTTAATTTCTGACTGAGAGAGGGAAATTAGAAACAGCATTATCGCTGCGGCTTCGTTATAACAAACCATATTTCATGGAGCTGACATAAGTTACCTTAAGAAGTTGTTTTTCTTACCAGATAAATACTGACTGGATTCCCTCTGTGATTCCATGGAGTGCCTGAAAGCATTCACTGGCGGGATTGAAGCAATCATAGGATTCAATTTTTTTTACTACCGGTTCTGTGGGCGTGGCTTGGTGGACGTGGCAGGGGAAGGATACTGCAAAATCCCCATTCCCTCCCGATCAGCTGGGATTCGGGAGGCAGAGAATAGACAGGGCGGGGCCAGCCAGAGGCGGTATTTGATGGTTCTCCGAACTACTCAAAATGTCTGCTACCGGTTCTCTAGAACTGGTCAGAACCTGCTGAATACCACCTCTGGATTGAAGGCCTGCCTATCCTCGTTAGATGTGGGTCACTTGTGGAACAGACATAAAAATGGGGTACGACCTCAATCATGGCTGCCATCTTGGCTGATCCCATGGAATTATCTATTGGGTTGTTTATTTAAACACGATGTATGGGGCGGTGGGTATGTTCCTGCCGGCATCACGACCGGTTTGGTGCCCGAAAATTTTTGCCTGAGTATTTCCACTTAAAAAGGTCTGTGCATGCGCACACCATTAAAAAAAAAGGGGGGGAGAATTACATTTTTTTCAATGAAGACTGTTCTGCGCATGTGCAGAACAGAAAATAAAGATGGCGGTGCCCAGGATAGAACCAGTACGGTCACATGTCTGGACGAGTTACTACCTATTCGGCCGAACCGGTCCGAACAGATTGAAACCCACCTCTGGTATGGGGTCCTCGGTGCTCTCTGAGCCAGGCTGTTTTGTTGAAAACGTTTCATAAACCCAACTTGGTAACATCATTGGGGTTAGAAAGGAGTGGAGTTTGTAGACAGGAGGAGGAGGAGGATTGTGGAGTCCTTGGTGCTGTGTGAGTTTGGTTGTTTTCTCATAAACTTTTTTTTACCAAACTAGATATCATCATCAGAAGCAAGTGGGGTTTGTAGAGAGGAGGAGGAAGAGGAGGAGGAGGAGGAGGAGGAGGTGTCAGGGTTCCAAATAACACCCCTAACAAAAGAAGACTCCGAGGCTTGAAGTTCCTCAAAGTTCCATTTTATTAGAGATGTCATATTGGCACATCTGGGAAAACCCGAATCTGAAAGCTTCCAGGTTTTCCCCACCCAAAAGAAAGTCCAAGTCCCTGCCCAGCACCCACATCTCCATCACATCAGGCACCGTCCCAACTGTCTCCCAGTCACACCCCTCCAGGTGCAGGGCAAGGTGTCCTTGACTCTCTGAGAAAGGAATGTTATTATGTCTACATATCACCTATACTCTGTATAATCCCCTCTCCCATCGTACCACAGTAGAAAATGTGGCAGACCTGGAATCCAAAAGGTCAAAGATGGCTTCCAGGTCTGACAGGAGAGGAGGAGGAGGAGGAGGAAGATTGTGAAGTCCTTGGTGCTCTCTGAGCTTGGTTGTTTTTTTCACAAACTTTTTTTTACCCAACTAAGTAACATCATCAGCGCTAGAAGTGAGTGGGGTTTATTTATATACAAATAGTTTGTATATCTGGGCTGTCGGTCTGCGCTCCGAGCGTGGCAATTTGGTTGCAAACGTTTTGTCACCATTCGAGGAGAAATTGTCAGGCGATGACTGACAATGTCTCCTCGAATGGCGACAAAACATTTGCAACCAAATTGCCAAGCTCGGAGCTCCGACCAACAGCCCAACTACCAACCCGAGCTCGGTTTATATTCAAATACATTTCAAGTTTATATATTTCTTGTCATTAATCTACATGCCATTCAAGAGACAAGGAAAAAGCTAAAAAGGAAACAAAAAAGATCGAAACCTGTTCTGACCCACCCCCCACATGCCTGTGAACAAACCAGAACACAGGCTTGGCTGTTTGCCACTGTTTAATTACTGAGATAACGAATCCTTTGGCTGAGGGCCCAGGCAACTCACGTTCAATAGAACAACCCAGATAATTCAAATGAAGCAACGCAGATAGTCCAAACGAACAGACACGGCTAGAATACACCAGATAGATTCTCTTAACTATTAATTTGAATGGTTGTTTCCTGCAAATGTCCCCTCCCAACACCTCACCTATAATCTCTCTTGGGAGGGGCCAATCCACAACCACCTGTGCTTAATCATCTTCTGTGAATCTGCCTACGGAGTTGCTGCTTCCGTTTCTCAGCCCTTCTCAATCTAGCATCAGGGACAAACTGCTTTTGATCCTCCCCACTGCTCCATGCCTCAGGCGCCTCCTGGTAGCCAACCAGCCTCTCTGGTCCCTGCTCTGAGTCTGAACCCTGCACAGGGTCCTCCACATCATCCAGGGCAGACTCATATGGTTCCTCGCTATCCGAGTCCATCAGCAGCTCAACCGGATCCTGATGGGCCACAACAGAAACCTTTCCTCACCAGCAACCCACCCACAGATAAGAAGAGATAAATACCAAAATTAACACTAGACCAACAACCAAGCCATAAACAACACCCCAATAAAGAAACTACAAACTCCAACAACAACTAACAGTAAACAACAATCTAATCAAGGAACCCTCAAGAAAGTTCCCACCAAAACTGACAGGGCAAGATGATGTATATAAACAGAGAGCAAAACCCCCACTCCCTACTAGCACTGATGGTATTACCTAGTTGGGGAATGAAATGTCTGCAAGGAAACTACCAAGCTCAGAGAACACCAAGGAGTCTACAGTTCAACCCCAAACCTTAGAAGCTGAAAGTTCTTGAAAGATGATTGGTTTGTTCCTGTTATGGCAGATTCAGACATTGAGGAGGTTGGGGAGGAACGTGGGCCAGTCCTGGAGTCTGGGGAAGGCTCTGATGAGGTCTCTGTGTCGGAGGCAGAGTGGGGGCCAGGGCCGTCTGACAGTTATCAGCTGCCTTCAGAGTCAGACATCAATGAGGCAGAAGAACAGCTGGAGCCTGTTCCCAGTGCGCGCATGCACAGAGTTGCCAGATGAAGGGAACAGCTAAAGAACAGGAGTTGGCTTGGGAGTAAGGCCACAGGTGGATGATGAATGGCCCCTCCCAGAGGAAATAAAAGAGGAGCGAAAGGGGAGGGGAGTTTGCAGGAAACAATTAGTTGGCTTAATTGGTTCGTGACTCTCCGAGACTCCTTGCCAAGTTTTGCAGAGATCGGTCTGGCAGCTCTCCAAGCCAGATAAGGTCTGTGACTGTAAATCCTCCCTGGAAAGACTTTGTTGGATGTGAATGAGCAGAATTCGGGACCAGGAGTTTGCTTCATGCTCTTGGGAAGCCTAGATCAAAACAGTTCCTGGCTCTTGTCTGAAGATCCAGACTTCCACAGTTCTTCACTTTGAAACAGAGAAAATTGTCTGAATTTGCAAAGTCGTCCATCCGAACACATTTTTCCGGCTTCTCTCTCTCTCTCTCACTGCCCATGGAGAAATCCTGCATTAAGCACAGATAAGGATTACCGCGTTTAATGTTTATTTTGCTGTAAATAACACACCGGCCTCCCTTTAATCTCCACTTCTGTGCTTAATGTCTCAGGGATTTGGGTTGGGGATAATTAACCCCTCGGTCCACTGTGCTAAATGGAGAGGCGCCTTCTTCCCCCAACCCCCTTCTCCTCACTTGACCTTAACCCTTCCTAGCCACTAAATGCATAATGGCCTGATAAATTTTTAAGCAGTAATGAAGGACATAATGCATAATATGCCATTAAGTTTGCATACATCAGCGCCAGGCATGGGGGTGGGAGGGGGGTGGGGGGGGCAGCATGGTGCTAAAAAGGATGCTTTGAGTGCTAGAATCCCAGACTGGAGCAATGGTCATGCGTTGGTGGCAATGAAGTCTGTAGAGATTCTCAGTCCTCCAGATCATGGTTGTCCCAAAGGTGCTTTTTTTCAGGAGGCAAGTGGACTTTCTTGGATGATTTTTTTTCTTTTGAAAGCATTTCGCTTCTCATTCCAAGAAGCTTCTTCAGCTCTGACAGGATGGTGGGGAAGCAGCTGCCAAAAAAGCCAACACAGTCCTAGGCTGCATCAACAGAGGGATAGAATCAAGATCACGTGAAGTGTTAATACCACTTTATAAGGCCTTGGTAAGGCCACACTTGGAATACTGCATTCAGTTTTGGTCACCACGATGTAGAAAAGATGTGGAGACTCTAGAAAGAGTGCAGAGAAGAGCAACAAAGATGATTAGGGGACTGGAGGCTAAAACATATGAAGAACAGTTGCAGGAACTGGGTATGTTTAGTTTAATAGAAAGAAGGACTAGGGGAGACATGATAGCATTGTTCCAATATCTCAGGGGTTGCCACAAAGAAGAGGGAGTCAAGCTATTCTCCAAGGCACCTGAGGGTAGAACAAGAAGCAATGGGTGGAAACTAATCAAGGAAAGAAGCAACTTAGAACTGAGGAGAAATTTCCTGACAGTTAGAACAATTAATCAGTGGAACAGAAGTTGCCTCCAGAAGTTGTGAATGCCCCAACACTGGAAGTCTTTAAGAAGATGTTGGATAGCCATTTGTCTGAAACGGTATAGGGTTTCCTGCCTAGGCAGGGGGTTGGACTAGAAGACCTCCAAGGTCCCTTCCAACTCTACTATTGTATTGTATTGTATTGTATTGAATGGAAGGATTTATATTCCTTGCAGACAGTTGGTCATTGGCATCCTTTTAGAGGGTCGTTGAAGCACTTGGAGGTACTGTATATCTGTGTCCTCAGGGTCACCTGAGTAGTGCATATGGTTCTTGTAGTCTGCAATTTGCCCCTCTGAATATCCATTCCTACTCCCGCACCATTCAAAGGAGGCTCATCTCAAATTGCATAGCTAAAAGCCTGTAGAGATTCTCCGTCATCCCGGTCATGGTTGTCCCAAAGGTAGTTTTTTCAGGAGGAAACTAGTTTTTCTTGTTCTTTTCTTTTGAAGATGTTTCCCTTCTCATCCAAGAAGCTTCTTCGGCTCTGACTGGATGGTGGGGAATGGAAGCATTTATGTTCCTTGCAGACAGCTGGTCATTTGCATCCTTCAGAGCGCTTCAGTCTGAGATGCAGGCAGCACAGACTCATCCCCAACAGCCTGCGCCCGGGTTCAACCACGAAGAGACACAGGGCAGCAAACCTCCTGCAAAAAGCACAGCTCCACAACCCAGTCCTTTCAGCCGTTCCAAGAAGGCTCCACACCCATTTGCACCACTCCGGTGACCCTGAGGACACAGATAAACCTCCAAGTGGCCTCAACGACTCTCTAAAAGGATGCAAATGACCAGCTGTCTGCAGGCAGTATAAATCCTTCCATTCCCCACCATTCAATCAGAGCTGAAGAAGCTTCTTGGATAAGAAGCGAAACATCTTCAAAGAAAAACAAAGAAAATTTAGTTGCGTCTTGAAAAAGCACCTTTGGGACAACCATGGCCTTGATGACTGAGAATCTCCGTAGACATTTAGTCCTCGACTTATGGCCGCATCTGCTAAACATTGCTAAGCAAGGCATCCAAATTTACTACCTTTTTGCCCCAGTTGTTCAGTGAACCACTGCAATTAAGTGAGTCTTATTGTCATTAAGTGAATCTGGCTCCCCTATTTATTTTGCTTCTCAGATGCTGGTTGGGTAGATCGGAAATTGTGATCATACGATCCCAGGATGCAACAACCTTCATAAATCCATGCTGGTTTCCAAGCACCTGTATTTTGATCACAAGATTATGGTGGTAATGTGAAAGTTGTAAGTACGAGGATTAGTTGTAAGTCACTGTTTACAATTTCAATGTAACTTCGAACAATCGCTAAAATGGTTGTAAGTTGAGAACTGCCTGTAACTTCTCCCTTTTCCTCTTCTTCCTCTTTCTCTGCATTGATTTGATTGAGAACAGGTTGTATTCAACTTACAACAGTTCATTTAGTGACCGATTTCTCTCTTAACATAAATGTTGAGCTCAATTGTCGTCATACGTTGAGGACTACCTTTAATCTATATACATAAAAGCTATATACATAAAAGCCAAGTACCACTCACTCATCACGAAATCTCCAGACCCGTAAAGCCTACAAACTTGAAATTTGGCACGTGAGTTCCTCTTGGCTTCTAGGTACTTGATAAGAAAGGATTTTTTGAAATGACCATCAGATCATTAGTATTTCTTATACAGTAATTAACACGCTCTGATGCTAAGGAGTTCTACTCCCCCTCCCCAACTGAAAAGAACTCTGTTCCAACTGCCAGTTGCCTTATATTAACATGCTCTGATGCTAAGGAGTTAGACATTCTACTCCCTCTCCTCACCTGAAAAGAAGTCTGTTCCATCTGCCAGTTGCCTCACATTCCGTTACCTCAGTTCAAAGTGGCAGACGTTCCACTCCTTCGCTGTCTGGGGCTCCTTATAGTACTAAACGTCGGTACCTCACCAAAATGTCTACGGCTTCCACCCATGGAACTGCTTCCGGACTCAAGATGGTGGGAGCAATATTCCCTTATGTGTTTCAATCACTGACCACCACTGAGCCAATGGATTGTGAATCAAATTTCTCCTGCATAGCCCAATCATATAGTTTCGTTGCGAAGCACGGATATCCAGCTAGTACAGAATATAATTTAGAAGTTGCCTGGTTCCAAACAATTCTGGGTGACTTATACAGCAAGAAGTAATTATTGTAGAAATTTGATAAATAAATAAATCATTTTCCCCCCCAGTAAACAAGAAGCACATATCTTCTGGATAAAGTCAGCATAGACTTTATTTTGTCTTATAATAAAGAATGAAGACAACTCTACAACCTGAGAAAATGCAGATACAGTATGTCTTTTAACTAGTGGGACTCCAAGATGCCATTGAAGTCAAATTTTCAGATGTATCTGTGTGTTGCACCTGGATCAATAAAAGGGTGCTTTCCCCCCCTCTTTAATAGTTGTTAATTTCACACTTCAAAATGGCTTAATTATAACTAAAGCAGTCAAGGAAATCAAGATATGTATTTCGACATCACATCACATTGCTTGGAATCATCCCTATGGGGATCTTGCCAAGGCTGGGCTCCTTCGAAGCAAAAATAAAACAGATTAAGAAAACTATTCAACATTCATTTGAAAACAACATCATAATAAAAGCACAATGAAACAGAAAAAAAAACGGAATTTGGTTAATTTGCTTCGTGTGCTGCGCAGGTTTATAGAGCTTCTCTTAGCATGTTTTAATTAGCTTCATAATCATCTCCAAGTAACTAAGAATACACACAACGTAGCTGGGAAGAGAAATACTAGCGTTGTGCAACAAGTAAAAAAATTGGGCTGGGGGACCTTGATCAACACTTTGGACCCTTAATCAGTGGTCGGTTCCTATTGGTTCCGCCCAGTTCCAGCAACCAAGGCCTGCCACGCCTACAAAATAGTTCTCCCGTCTCTCTCTCTCTCTCATCTTGTTTTTTTGCACACGGGGCGCAGGCATAAGCAAAACCGTAGTAGCGACTGCCAGAACCCACCCCTGCCCCTAATCCTGAACCAACCAGATTTTGCTGGGGACACAAAAGAATGCGGACACACTAGGACAGTGGTGGGTTGCAGGCGGTTCGCCCCAGTACTGCCGGGAGCACCGGGTACCATTCCGGTATGGTGCTCCGGAAGGCCCATCTGACCTCCTTACCTGTATTTGAGCTCTTCGGCACTTCCACGTACACGCACAGAGCGTACGCCGCCTGCGCGATGCTCCGGCAAGCAACGAGCATCGCAGAGGCGCCGTGGAGGTAAGGACGCATGCGCATGCTGTGAGGAACACCGGGCCTCGTTGCACCGTACCGATTGCAACGGGATCTGGAAGCCACCACTGCACTAGGACCACTGGTGCTCTCTGAGCTTGCTTGTTTTCTTGCAGACGTTTCATTACCCAAACTAGGTAACATGATCAGTTCTAGTGTTGGCAGAAATGTCCTTCTGGATTCGGCTCCAAGTGGGGCAAAAGACACTGGAAATATGGAGGCTGCTTGGAAAGATGGTTTTAATGGTGGACAGGACCACTGTGGAACAGCTTGCCTACAGAAGTTGTGAATGCCCCAACACTGGAAGTCTTTAAGAAGATGTTGGATAGCCATTTGTCTGGAACGGTATAGGGTTTTCTGCCAAGGCAGGGGGTTGGACTAGAAGACCTCCAGGGTCCCTTCCAACTCTGCTATTGTATTATACATGGTTTGAGGTCCTGGGCGGAAGGGTGATCACATGCTTCAAGAAGTTGAGTGAAGAAGAAAAAGAAGAAAGTTGCTGAAAATTCCTGAATTTTTTATATTCTGTTTGGCCCCACCTCTCTGTTTCCTGTTCCTGTGTAAGAAATGTATTCTGATTGGTTGTCAGACTCCCATGGGGCCATGCAGGGGCAACCATCTAGTCTGTGTTTTGAGTCCACGTTTGGTTGAGCATTGCTTCTTCCCAGGTGCCCTGTAGTGAGATGAGTAAAGGGCTGATACTATCATGCCTTAATCCCATCACCCTGGAGCTGAAAGGGGGAGATCTTTGTTATGTAGAACAGACTGGCTCAGGCATTTTAATGGCCCATTGACAAAGGTGGGGGCTATTGAGAGTGAGTCTGTTTCCTGCCTAAAAACATGTTTCTCCATTTCCTATCCAGGGAAATATAATATTCTGCCTTTTCAATATTTCCTAGGATATTTCATTCTTGTAGGATTGCTGGCAGTTTATTTTCTTCTGGCTTACCAGTATTGGTGGGGATTGCCTTAAGGATTCTTGGGTTGAGGGGGGGGAGGATCCAACGTTGCAACGATATGGACATGCCAATACTTTTACCGCTGGGTGGTCCAATCGGACCTAAACCGTCCTGCAGAGATGGTGAACAGGAAGAATACGTCTTGCTAATATCAGGGACATCGCAAAGTCCCTGATCGATCCAAGAGAAGTTCTTCAAGCCGGTGACAAAAAATCCAGCCATTAGGCTGATGAAGTCGGGGTGGCTCCAAAATGGAAGGATACGGAAAGAGAAAGTGTTTCCAGCTGGTGAGGAATTTTTACTGTTTTAAAAGAGACAGCCTATAAAAAACCTAAAATTAATTTAAATTGGAGAACAGAAGAAATAAGCAGCGGAATTAAATTTGGAATGGTTTTGGACAGTAGGTTATCTTACTTTTTAAATGCTATCTTTAGGGATAGAATTTATGCAAGTCTTTTAAAATGAATGGATTAAGTTTCCTTCTATTTTTTTTTCTTTTACTATTCTTTGTAATCTATGGACTAAAATTCTCCTCTTTCATTACGGTGGGTGTTTTTCTAACTCATTCAAGAACCGGACTTTTTTTAACTTGAAATACAAAAAAGATACAAAATGAAACAAAGAAAATTGCAACAATAACACTGCTACTCAGAGGCTGGAGGTTTGTGCATTGGAAATGAAACATATTTACTTTTCTTACTGATTATCCTGGCTTGGCACTCCAAGGTCTCACTGCTTGTTTATAGAGAGTGATAAGAAGAAAAGTGAAAATAAAACTTTATGGTGAATCTATGCTTAATCTTGTAAAAACCTTCCAAGCTAGAGCAGCAGTGTTTGTTAGCTGGAGATAATGGAACAATTTCAACAGCAGAAAGAAACTTTAAGTCTGCAAAAGATATTCTTAGAAATTCAGAAATTACCAAACATATTTGAGAGGACAGAGAAGAAGTTGGAAGACTTAGAGCATCTAACAGTAAAATATGATGAAGAAGTTGGAGATGTTTATCAAGTGGAAAAAGTGGAGGTTAGAATCCCAAAAACCGAAGAGGAAAATGGCCATAAATTAAATTTGCTGATATTTATGGTGATTGGTTTGTTTCTGTAAATGGAAAGAGTGGAATACTGAAAGAGGAATTAAATGGAGGGGAACTCTACCCCAGATGGCAAGACACAGAAGAAAAAAAACAAAAGAATTTATGAATTTAAAGAGAGAAATTTTATTAGCAACATCATTGATAACACTACTGACAATCAAAGATAAGTTGATTAAGGAAACAGAAGAAGGGCATCGAAATTACATGAGAGATTTTATAAGCAAGGAGTTGCTAAAAGGAGTCCATACAAATTTGATTAAGGAGATGATTAGAGGACTGGCACCACAAATGGCAGAAGACATGAGACTGTTTTGCTACTGGAAATATACAGGTTGATAGATGGAAGTGAATAATTTAAAACTAGTTAAACATAGTGAAATTTAGTGACAATAGATATAGTTAAATAAATAATTGATAATGATAATAATGTATACAATGTGTAGTATTATGATAAATAATAATTGGATGTGAATATTGAATGGTACCCATGAAAGGAAGATTAGAAATCCTTTTGGATTATATATAAAGGTTAATTAAAAAGAACTAAGGTTCAATTAAGCCTTGATTATTAGGGGGGGAAATGTTATGATACAGGATATAGTCAAATAAAGGAGGGATACTGATAACAACGTATATGTGTGTGTGTGTGTGTGTGTGTGTGTGTGTGTGTATGTATGTATGTATGGATACAACATAAGGAAACTGGATTTAAATTGTAAAGAGTGATTTGGAAAGGAGGATTATAAAATGTTGTTATTAAATATTATGGATGTTTAGCTAGAATAGGACATAAGGATTCAGTGTTATTGGAGGATTTTAGAAATAGTAAATGAAATGCCAGTATGTGGTATTGTATTAAATCTTGGTATATTCTATGATGAAAGATGTTTAAACAATTATAGTCAAATGAAAATGGAGATATGATGATGGTAACATGTATAAATATCTGAGTTAAAATATTGAGTTAATATGAATTATGTTTGTTGACTGTGGAAGAGATGCACGAAAGCCTTTTTGTAACCAACTGATACACTTTCTACAGTATGTAAAGAAGGAAGATTTTATGTGTTGTGTTTGTTTTGAAAATGAAAAATGAAAAAAAGATTATTTTAAAAAAAGGATTCTTGGGTTGGTCTGTTTATTGTTGGCTCTTTGGCACTTTCTTGATTGGGGTGTTATTTACTTGACTATTAACCTTGGTGTGACTCTATACTAATCTGGGTGCCGATTGCTAGCCTGCAATGTGTTGCAATTGCCAAAAAAGCCAACACAGTTCTAGGCTGCATCAACAGAGGGATAGAATCAAGATCACGTGAAGTGTTAATACCACTTTATAAGGCCTTGGTAAGGCCACACTTGGAATACTGCATTCAGTTTTGGTCACCACGATGTGGAAAAGATGTGGAGACTCTAGAAAGAGTGCAGAGAAGAGCAACAAAGATGATTAGGGGACTGGAGACTAAAACATATGAAGAACGGTTGCAGGAACTGGGTATGTTTAGCTTAACGGAAAGAAGGACTAGGGGAGACATGATAGCAGTGTTCCAATATCTCAGGGTCTGCCACAAAGAAGAGGGAGTCAAACTATTCTCTAAAGCACCTGAGGGCAGAACTTTACTTTACTTTTACTTTTATTTAGACTTTTATACCGCCCCCTCTCCCCAAAGGGACTCGGGGCGGTGTACAGTCAGATAAAACACATCAATAGATAGAAAATACAAACATAAATACAAACATAAAAGAGGAGGCAATAAAAAACTGTACAAAAAGCAAAGCAGTTAAAACACTATTTAAATAACCCTAAAAATACCCAATTAAAATATCTGCCAGGAGGTAGAATAAGCTATGAATGGGCCAGGCCGGCTAAACGGAACAGGTGAGTCTTCAGTTTTTGTCGGAAGGAGCGGAAGTCGGTGGTTGTTCTGATATCGGGGGGGAGGTCATTCCAGAGGGTTGGGCCCATCACCGAGAAGGCTCTACTCCTAGGTGCCTTCCTAGAGACGGGCTAAGAAGCAATGGGTGGAAACTGATCAAGGAGAGAAGCAACTTAGAAGTGAGGAGAAACTTCCTGACAGTTAGAACAATTGATCAGTGGAACAGCTTGCCTCCAGAAGTTGTGAATGCCCCAACACTAGAAGTCTTTAAGAAGAGATTGGATAACCGTTTGTCTGAAGTGGTGTAGGGTTTCCTGCTGAGCAGGGGGTTGGACTAGAAGACCTCCAAGGTCCCTTCCAACTCTGTTATTCTGTTCTGCTAGTGGAGAAGTACTTGGGTTTTTGTTCCCTTTTGGTCTGGTTGATTATCTCTTTTGATAGTCTATAGATCAGTGATGGCGAACTTATGGCACACATGTCAGAGGTGGTACGCAGCGCCCTCTCTGTGGCCAGTCAAGCTGTCACCAGAGCTTAGCTGTGCCACGCATACGCGCATGCCTCCTACCAGTCACCTGGTGTTCAGGTCTCTGCCACGCAGGCATAGGGAGCAAGGTGCATGCAGAGGGGCCACATGCACATGCAGGGGCGCATTAGAGGTGGATTTCTGCCTGTTCGGCATGGATCGGGCGAACTGGTAGTGGCGGTGGCGGGAGGCTCCACCCACCCAGCTGGATGCAAGCAGACAAGAGCGAACCGGTAGTAAAAAAATGTAAACCCACCACTGGAGTTCATGGGGGGAGTGGGGCACGCATGCGCAGGAGTAAGAAGAGTGCATGTGGGTGACGGGGCAAACAGAAGTTTTCTTCCCTGAAAAGTAGTACCTTCTGAATTTCTCTTGGTGAGGACCAAAATATATGCCAGCTTCTTCTAGATCCAAATGTCCCTGAGACAAACAGTGCCTAAAGAAACAAGATTGAAAATAAAGGAAGCTCCATAGGTGTAGCATTAGGTGGGGGTGAAATTCAGCAGGTTCTGACAGGTTCTGGAGAACCGGTAGCGAAAATTTTGAGTAGTTCGGAGAACCGGCAAATACCACCTCTGGCTGGCTGGGGATTTTGCAGTACCCTTCCCTTGGAGCGGGGTGGGAATGGAGATTTTGCAGTATCCTTCCCCTGGAGTGGGGAGAGAATGGAGATTTTGCAGTATCCTTCCCCTGGAGTGGGGAGGGAACGGAGATTTTGTAGGATCCTTCCCCTGGAGAGGGGAGGGAATGGAGATTTTGCAGTATCCTTCCCCTGGAGTGGGGAGGAAATGGGGATTTTGCAGTATCCTTCCCCTGGAGTGGGGAGAGAATGCAGATTTTACAGTATCCTTCCCCTGGAGTGGGGAGAGAATGCAGATTTTGCAGTATCCTTCCCCTGGAGTGGGGAGGAAATGGGGATTTTGCAGTATCCTTCCCACACGAGTGGGGTGGGAATGGAAATTTTGCAGTATCCTTCCCTTGGAGTGGGGTGGAATGGAGATTTTACAGAATCCTTCTCCTGCTACGCCCACCAAGCCACGCCCACAGAGCCAGTAGTAAAAATATTTGCATTTCACCACTAGCTACCATTATATGCATCTGGCATCTCCTTGTACTTTTGAGTTAGTGTTGACCCTCCTGGTGGACCCATATTCTCCTAGAAGCAATGGCATGTGGGAACTCCATCTTTGCGAGTCAGCTCACAGTCAGGTTTGGGACGTCAAATGTTCTATTTCTCCTGAGATATCTGCTCCCAAGAAGATATGAAGAACTCACATGGACGTCATCTGACTGTAGTTCTATCTGTATTCTGCTCATACTGACCAGCCTTCAAAAACCTTAATAGGAGACCTTGATGGGAAGTGACTTTTCCCAATATTGTTGTCTCGCAAATTCCATTATAGTGGGGTCCTTGATGCTCTCTGAGTTTGACTGTTTTCGTGCAGATGTTTTATTACCCAACTAGGTAACATCAGTGTACAAGGGAGTGATGTTTGCTCTCTGATTATTGTTGTTCAGTCATTAAGTTGCGTCCAACTCTTTGCAACTCCATTGATCATACTCCCTTCTCCTACACTGTCTTCCGGAATTTGCTCAGATTCATGCTGCAAGGAACATGCATCACATGTTTTTTGCTGTTTATATACAGAAATTACCTGTGTTCCCCTGAAAATTAGACAGGGTCTTATATTTTTTTGACCCCCAAAATAAGCACTTGGCCTTATTTTCGGGGAGGTCTTATTATTTTTGAGGTGCAGGAGGCGGCGAGCGTGATCACCTCATGGCTGCGGCTGTGTTGCAATATTTTTGGAGGGCTTATTTTTGTGGAAGGGCTTAATTTAAGCACATGCACTCAAAACCCCGATTGGGTTTATTATCTGGGGAGGTCTTATTTTCAGGGAAACAGGGTAACCCAATACATCAATCAAGGAACTACCAGTTCAGTAAACAACAGCCTAATCAAGATACCACCAAGAACAGTCTCACTAACATTGATAGGACAAACCACTTGCATATAAACAAGGAGCAAAGTTCAGAGAGCACCAGAAACCTCACAATCCTCCTCCCTCTCTTCTTCTTCTGCCTCCTCCTCTCCACAAACCCCACTCCCTTCTAGCACTGATGATGATACCTAGTTGGGTAAAGAAACATCTGCAAGAAAACAATCAAGCTGAGAGAGCACCACAGTTCAACCCTGAGCTACCAATATTCTCTTCCATTAAATTTCATTACAGTTCAATCAACTTCAGAACCAAGGATCTTCATGATTAATAGCTATCAAGAGACTATTAATTGCAGGCAGTTGGCATCATCTGATATTTATTTTGCCCTCCTAGATATTCCAGAACATAAAAATATACAAATCATTTTGTTAAATGAGGCCAACATCCATCTTAAGGTAAAGGTTCCCCTCGACATATGTGCTAGTCATTCCTGACTCTAGGGGGCGATGCTCATCTCCGTTTCAAAGCCGGAAAAGCCAGCATTGTCCGAAGATGTCTCTGTGGTCGTGTGGCCGGCATGACTAAACGCTGAAGGTACACGGAACGCTGTTCCCTTCCCACCAAAGGTGGTCCCAATTTTTCTACTTGCATTTTTACGTGCTTTCGAACTGCTAGGTTGGCAGAAGCTGGGAGAAGTAAGGGGAGGTCACTCCGTTAGGCGGTGCTAGGGATTCGAACCGCCAAGCTGCCAACCTTTCTGATCGACAAGCTCAGCGTCTTAGTCACTGAGCCACCGCGTCAATCTTAATCATCCATCTTAGCCTGACACTTAATTCTCACATTGGCCAATCAAGTGCCTTTGTGATACTTCAGGTAGGAAGTAAGAATCTACCCTCTCTTCTATTCCTTTTGTGCAACTGATATTGGGAGTCACACTAGCCTCAAACTAAAGACAACATCAACCAGTGGTGGGTTGCAGGTGGTACCCCCCAGTACTGGCGTACCGGAGCCAGCCCGGAGCACCGGATACCATTCCGGTACAATGCTCCGGAGGGCCCGCCCACCCGCCCCGCCCACCCGCCCGAGCTCCTTACCGTGTTTTAAAGTTGTCGGCTCTTCCGCGCATGCACATGGCAAATACAGCACCTGCGCAATGCTCCGCTGAGCAGCTGGAGCATCGCGGAGTATTGCGGAAGTGTCATTTCCAGCTACAATGCATGTGTGCACTGCACGCATGCATGTAGGTGACGCCGGGGCCGTTCCAAACGTACCAGTTGGAACGGAATCCGGAACCCACCACCCACATTGACTCTTCAAGACCATACTCCTTGGCACGTAGGCCTACCACAAATTTATCCAATCTCAGAGAACCAACCTGTTAAGCTACCAGGCCAGAAACTGGGAGAACATGAATTCTTGTCCTGCCTTAGATGCATTGGGGGGAGTCACTCTGTCCCAGCCCTAGGAACAACTATGACCATTTTTGATAGAGTTGTTAAGTGAATCAGTGAAGGTGTTCAGTGGTCATTAAGCTCCAGAGGACCACAAGATGGTAGCAGCATGTTCATTATCTCTATTTTTGATGGCGTCTCTTGGTCATTTGGAGTTTTGCAGCCCAGATGTGTTAGCCCTGCAGTTCTTGATATTCATCAACTTCAACATGATGTCCTACAGATGTTTTGGGAACAAAGCTTACAGATTTCCCAGTTCTTCTAGGAATTATGACACCAATACGTATAGGTGAGATGGCTGGCATATACAATAAGTTGAATAAATAGTTAAATGAAATAAATATATTTTATATAAAAAAGATGTTGGGACTCTAGAAAAAGTGCAGAGAAGAGCAGCCAAGGTGATTAGGGGACTGGAGGCCAAAACATATGAAGAATGGTTGCAGGAACTGGGCAAGGCTAATCTAGTGAAGAGAAGGACCAGTGGAGACATGATAGCATCTTCCAATATTTGAGGGGCTGCCAGAGAGAGGAAGGGGTCAAGCTATTTTCCAAAGCACCTGAAGGTCAGACAAGGAATAATGGATGGAAACTGACCAAGGAGAGATTCAACCTGGAAATAAGGAGAGATTTGCTGACAGTGAGAACAATCAACCCATGGAACAGATGTTGCCTTCAGAAGTTGTGGGAGCTTCATCACTGGTGGCTTTCAAGAAGAGATTGGACTGCCATCGGTCAGAAATGGTGTAGGGCCGTGATGGCAAACCTATGGAGCCATATTGGTGGCATGTGAGCTCAGCTCCGGCGCATGCATTTTTGGGCCCATCAGACGTCAGGGAACAGGCTGTTTTCGGCCTCCAGGGGGTCGGGGAAGGCCATTCTCGCCCTCCCCAGGCTCCTAGAAAGTGTCTGGAGCCTGGGTAGGGCAAAAAACGGCTCCACTGTGTTGTGTTTGTTTTGAAAATGAAAAATGAAAAAAAGATTATTTTAAAAAAAGGATTCTTGGGTTGGTCTGTTTATTGTTGGCTCTTTGGCACTTTCTTGATTGGGGTGTTATTTACTTGACTATTAACCTTGGTGTGACTCTATACTAATCTGGGTGCCGATTGCTAGCCTGCAATGTGTTGCAATTGCCAAAAAAGCCAACACAGTTCTAGGCTGCATCAACAGAGGGATAGAATCAAGATCACGTGAAGTGTTAATACCACTTTATAAGGCCTTGGTAAGGCCACACTTGGAATACTGCATTCAGTTTTGGTCACCACGATGTGGAAAAGATGTGGAGACTCTAGAAAGAGTGCAGAGAAGAGCAACAAAGATGATTAGGGGACTGGAGACTAAAACATATGAAGAACGGTTGCAGGAACTGGGTATGTTTAGCTTAACGGAAAGAAGGACTAGGGGAGACATGATAGCAGTGTTCCAATATCTCAGGGTCTGCCACAAAGAAGAGGGAGTCAAACTATTCTCTAAAGCACCTGAGGGCAGAACTTTACTTTACTTTTACTTTTATTTAGACTTTTATACCGCCCCCTCTCCCCAAAGGGACTCGGGGCGGTGTACAGTCAGATAAAACACATCAATAGATAGAAAATACAAACATAAATACAAACATAAAAGAGGAGGCAATAAAAAACTGTACAAAAAGCAAAGCAGTTAAAACACTATTTAAATAACCCTAAAAATACCCAATTAAAATATCTGCCAGGAGGTAGAATAAGCTATGAATGGGCCAGGCCGGCTAAACGGAACAGGTGAGTCTTCAGTTTTTGTCGGAAGGAGCGGAAGTCGGTGGTTGTTCTGATATCGGGGGGGAGGTCATTCCAGAGGGTTGGGCCCATCACCGAGAAGGCTCTACTCCTAGGTGCCTTCCTAGAGACGGGCTAAGAAGCAATGGGTGGAAACTGATCAAGGAGAGAAGCAACTTAGAAGTGAGGAGAAACTTCCTGACAGTTAGAACAATTGATCAGTGGAACAGCTTGCCTCCAGAAGTTGTGAATGCCCCAACACTAGAAGTCTTTAAGAAGAGATTGGATAACCGTTTGTCTGAAGTGGTGTAGGGTTTCCTGCTGAGCAGGGGGTTGGACTAGAAGACCTCCAAGGTCCCTTCCAACTCTGTTATTCTGTTCTGCTAGTGGAGAAGTACTTGGGTTTTTGTTCCCTTTTGGTCTGGTTGATTATCTCTTTTGATAGTCTATAGATCAGTGATGGCGAACTTATGGCACACATGTCAGAGGTGGTACGCAGCGCCCTCTCTGTGGCCAGTCAAGCTGTCACCAGAGCTTAGCTGTGCCACGCATACGCGCATGCCTCCTACCAGTCACCTGGTGTTCAGGTCTCTGCCACGCAGGCATAGGGAGCAAGGTGCATGCAGAGGGGCCACATGCACATGCAGGGGCGCATTAGAGGTGGATTTCTGCCTGTTCGGCATGGATCGGGCGAACTGGTAGTGGCGGTGGCGGGAGGCTCCACCCACCCAGCTGGATGCAAGCAGACAAGAGCGAACCGGTAGTAAAAAAATGTAAACCCACCACTGGAGTTCATGGGGGGAGTGGGGCACGCATGCGCAGGAGTAAGAAGAGTGCATGTGGGTGACGGGGCAAACAGAAGTTTTCTTCCCTGAAAAGTAGTACCTTCTGAATTTCTCTTGGTGAGGACCAAAATATATGCCAGCTTCTTCTAGATCCAAATGTCCCTGAGACAAACAGTGCCTAAAGAAACAAGATTGAAAATAAAGGAAGCTCCATAGGTGTAGCATTAGGTGGGGGTGAAATTCAGCAGGTTCTGACAGGTTCTGGAGAACCGGTAGCGAAAATTTTGAGTAGTTCGGAGAACCGGCAAATACCACCTCTGGCTGGCTGGGGATTTTGCAGTACCCTTCCCTTGGAGCGGGGTGGGAATGGAGATTTTGCAGTATCCTTCCCCTGGAGTGGGGAGAGAATGGAGATTTTGCAGTATCCTTCCCCTGGAGTGGGGAGGGAACGGAGATTTTGTAGGATCCTTCCCCTGGAGAGGGGAGGGAATGGAGATTTTGCAGTATCCTTCCCCTGGAGTGGGGAGGAAATGGGGATTTTGCAGTATCCTTCCCCTGGAGTGGGGAGAGAATGCAGATTTTACAGTATCCTTCCCCTGGAGTGGGGAGAGAATGCAGATTTTGCAGTATCCTTCCCCTGGAGTGGGGAGGAAATGGGGATTTTGCAGTATCCTTCCCACACGAGTGGGGTGGGAATGGAAATTTTGCAGTATCCTTCCCTTGGAGTGGGGTGGAATGGAGATTTTACAGAATCCTTCTCCTGCTACGCCCACCAAGCCACGCCCACAGAGCCAGTAGTAAAAATATTTGCATTTCACCACTAGCTACCATTATATGCATCTGGCATCTCCTTGTACTTTTGAGTTAGTGTTGACCCTCCTGGTGGACCCATATTCTCCTAGAAGCAATGGCATGTGGGAACTCCATCTTTGCGAGTCAGCTCACAGTCAGGTTTGGGACGTCAAATGTTCTATTTCTCCTGAGATATCTGCTCCCAAGAAGATATGAAGAACTCACATGGACGTCATCTGACTGTAGTTCTATCTGTATTCTGCTCATACTGACCAGCCTTCAAAAACCTTAATAGGAGACCTTGATGGGAAGTGACTTTTCCCAATATTGTTGTCTCGCAAATTCCATTATAGTGGGGTCCTTGATGCTCTCTGAGTTTGACTGTTTTCGTGCAGATGTTTTATTACCCAACTAGGTAACATCAGTGTACAAGGGAGTGATGTTTGCTCTCTGATTATTGTTGTTCAGTCATTAAGTTGCGTCCAACTCTTTGCAACTCCATTGATCATACTCCCTTCTCCTACACTGTCTTCCGGAATTTGCTCAGATTCATGCTGCAAGGAACATGCATCACATGTTTTTTGCTGTTTATATACAGAAATTACCTGTGTTCCCCTGAAAATTAGACAGGGTCTTATATTTTTTTGACCCCCAAAATAAGCACTTGGCCTTATTTTCGGGGAGGTCTTATTATTTTTGAGGTGCAGGAGGCGGCGAGCGTGATCACCTCATGGCTGCGGCTGTGTTGCAATATTTTTGGAGGGCTTATTTTTGTGGAAGGGCTTAATTTAAGCACATGCACTCAAAACCCCGATTGGGTTTATTATCTGGGGAGGTCTTATTTTCAGGGAAACAGGGTAACCCAATACATCAATCAAGGAACTACCAGTTCAGTAAACAACAGCCTAATCAAGATACCACCAAGAACAGTCTCACTAACATTGATAGGACAAACCACTTGCATATAAACAAGGAGCAAAGTTCAGAGAGCACCAGAAACCTCACAATCCTCCTCCCTCTCTTCTTCTTCTGCCTCCTCCTCTCCACAAACCCCACTCCCTTCTAGCACTGATGATGATACCTAGTTGGGTAAAGAAACATCTGCAAGAAAACAATCAAGCTGAGAGAGCACCACAGTTCAACCCTGAGCTACCAATATTCTCTTCCATTAAATTTCATTACAGTTCAATCAACTTCAGAACCAAGGATCTTCATGATTAATAGCTATCAAGAGACTATTAATTGCAGGCAGTTGGCATCATCTGATATTTATTTTGCCCTCCTAGATATTCCAGAACATAAAAATATACAAATCATTTTGTTAAATGAGGCCAACATCCATCTTAAGGTAAAGGTTCCCCTCGACATATGTGCTAGTCATTCCTGACTCTAGGGGGCGATGCTCATCTCCGTTTCAAAGCCGGAAAAGCCAGCATTGTCCGAAGATGTCTCTGTGGTCGTGTGGCCGGCATGACTAAACGCTGAAGGTACACGGAACGCTGTTCCCTTCCCACCAAAGGTGGTCCCAATTTTTCTACTTGCATTTTTACGTGCTTTCGAACTGCTAGGTTGGCAGAAGCTGGGAGAAGTAAGGGGAGGTCACTCCGTTAGGCGGTGCTAGGGATTCGAACCGCCAAGCTGCCAACCTTTCTGATCGACAAGCTCAGCGTCTTAGTCACTGAGCCACCGCGTCAATCTTAATCATCCATCTTAGCCTGACACTTAATTCTCACATTGGCCAATCAAGTGCCTTTGTGATACTTCAGGTAGGAAGTAAGAATCTACCCTCTCTTCTATTCCTTTTGTGCAACTGATATTGGGAGTCACACTAGCCTCAAACTAAAGACAACATCAACCAGTGGTGGGTTGCAGGTGGTACCCCCCAGTACTGGCGTACCGGAGCCAGCCCGGAGCACCGGATACCATTCCGGTACAATGCTCCGGAGGGCCCGCCCACCCGCCCCGCCCACCCGCCCGAGCTCCTTACCGTGTTTTAAAGTTGTCGGCTCTTCCGCGCATGCACATGGCAAATACAGCACCTGCGCAATGCTCCGCTGAGCAGCTGGAGCATCGCGGAGTATTGCGGAAGTGTCATTTCCAGCTACAATGCATGTGTGCACTGCACGCATGCATGTAGGTGACGCCGGGGCCGTTCCAAACGTACCAGTTGGAACGGAATCCGGAACCCACCACCCACATTGACTCTTCAAGACCATACTCCTTGGCACGTAGGCCTACCACAAATTTATCCAATCTCAGAGAACCAACCTGTTAAGCTACCAGGCCAGAAACTGGGAGAACATGAATTCTTGTCCTGCCTTAGATGCATTGGGGGGAGTCACTCTGTCCCAGCCCTAGGAACAACTATGACCATTTTTGATAGAGTTGTTAAGTGAATCAGTGAAGGTGTTCAGTGGTCATTAAGCTCCAGAGGACCACAAGATGGTAGCAGCATGTTCATTATCTCTATTTTTGATGGCGTCTCTTGGTCATTTGGAGTTTTGCAGCCCAGATGTGTTAGCCCTGCAGTTCTTGATATTCATCAACTTCAACATGATGTCCTACAGATGTTTTGGGAACAAAGCTTACAGATTTCCCAGTTCTTCTAGGAATTATGACACCAATACGTATAGGTGAGATGGCTGGCATATACAATAAGTTGAATAAATAGTTAAATGAAATAAATATATTTTATATAAAAAAGATGTTGGGACTCTAGAAAAAGTGCAGAGAAGAGCAGCCAAGGTGATTAGGGGACTGGAGGCCAAAACATATGAAGAATGGTTGCAGGAACTGGGCAAGGCTAATCTAGTGAAGAGAAGGACCAGTGGAGACATGATAGCATCTTCCAATATTTGAGGGGCTGCCAGAGAGAGGAAGGGGTCAAGCTATTTTCCAAAGCACCTGAAGGTCAGACAAGGAATAATGGATGGAAACTGACCAAGGAGAGATTCAACCTGGAAATAAGGAGAGATTTGCTGACAGTGAGAACAATCAACCCATGGAACAGATGTTGCCTTCAGAAGTTGTGGGAGCTTCATCACTGGTGGCTTTCAAGAAGAGATTGGACTGCCATCGGTCAGAAATGGTGTAGGGCCGTGATGGCAAACCTATGGAGCCATATTGGTGGCATGTGAGCTCAGCTCCGGCGCATGCATTTTTGGGCCCATCAGACGTCAGGGAACAGGCTGTTTTCGGCCTCCAGGGGGTCGGGGAAGGCCATTCTCGCCCTCCCCAGGCTCCTAGAAAGTGTCTGGAGCCTGGGTAGGGCAAAAAACGGCTCCACTGTGCCATCACATCCCCAAAGCAGGGGGAGCACGGGGTGGTGGTAGTGGTTTGTGCATGGTGGGGGGCAGGCACATAGAATTATGGGTGTGGGCATGCATGACGTCCCCCGCTCCCCCCGATTTTGGCCCGCGATGGCAAAAAGGTTAGCCATCACTGGCTGTACGGTCTCCTGCTTGGGCGGGGAAGGGTTGGACTGGATGACCTAAAAGGTCCCCTCCAACTCTGTTAAACTGTTAAAAAATATATAAAAGGCTATTTTATGAAGCTGATACCAGACATTCTGGCTGTCAAATTCCAGGACAGTAGGAACCAGGAAAAGGGGATTTGTTTAATGAAGGAAGAGGCCCCAAGGCCAGCAAAGGATGATGGGGCTATATAAGCAACAAATAATAATGTTATCTTTTAATTTATTTTTATCTTGTGAATGACTGTGCTTTGCGATGCAATAATTCAATAACCAGAGAGGAAGAGTGTGAATGATGATAAATAAATAAATAAAACACTGCTGCTAATGTGTAATCTGCAGCTTGGCTTAATTTGCTTTTGTTATTAACATTTTAATAGAAAATATAATTTGATGGCATTTTAAAAAGCCGCATTTGATTCTGGCGCTGATATGGAAATATTATGAATCATAAGCAAAGGTGTCTAATATACCAGCCAGCCGTTTTAATATGAGGCTTTATTAGTCAGATGAATATTTTTAATATTGTTTTTTTTTTTTCCCATCTGCTAATTCAAATCACCTGATGCCTCTCCAAAGTCAGTAAATAGAATTGCTGCAACTTGCTCAAGCGTTGGGCTAGAACGGCATAAACTAATAAAGGAGAATCTTTCTAACTCAAGGTTGACATGAGGGGTTCTTGGTGCTCTCTGAGTTTGGCTGTTTTCTGGCAGACATTTCACTACCCAACTAGGTTACATCATCAGTGCGAGCAGAGAGACTCCTACATTACCTAGCTGGGTAATGAAACGTCTTCCAGAAAACAACTAAGCTCTAAGAGCACTATTGAATGGTCAAAAATGGTGTGGGGTCTCCTGCTTGGGTGGGGGGTTGGACTAGATGACCTTTCCAACTCTGTTCTTCTGTTCCTGTACATTTATATGTAAGCACCAAGGACCCCTCACTGAATAAACTGCATCAATGAGAGAAGGCAATCACAAACACAAACTTTAAAACAGTGGCTCTTATATTCTACTTTATTTATTTCCTAGCTGGATACTCGTGCTTCATGACAAAACTATATGGTCGGGCAATGCAGGAGAAATCCGGTTCACTCTGGTTCAATCCGTTGACTCAGTGGTGGTCGGTGATTGAAGCGCATAAGGGAATATCGTTCCTGCCCCCTTGAATCTGGAAGCAGTTCCATAGGTGGGAGGCGTAGACATTTGGTGAGGTACTGACATTTAGTACTGTAAGGAGCTCCAGGCCACTCCTGAGTGAAGGAGTAGAACGTCTGCCAGTTTGAGCAGAGGTAACAGAATGTGAGGCAATTGGCAGTTGGAACAGAGTTCTTTTCAGGTGGGGAGGGGGAGTAGAATTCCTTAACATCAGAGCGTGTTAATTACTGTATAAGAAATACTAATGATCTGATGGTCATTTCGAAAAATCTTTTCTTAGCGAGCACCTAGAACCCAAGAGGAACATACAGGCCAAATTTCAAGTTTGTAGGCTTTACGGTTCTGGAGATTTTGTGATGTGTGAGTGGTATTTGGCTTAGATAGATAGATGATAGATAGATAGATAGACAGATAGATGATAGATAGATAGATAGATAGATAGATAGATAGATAGATAGATAGATAGATAGATAGATAGATAGATGATAGATGATAGATAGATAGATAGATAGATAGATAGATAGATAGATAGATGATAGATAGATAGATAGATAGATAGATAGATAGATAGATAGATAGGGTGGCAGGCAGGCAGGCAGGCAGGCAGGCAGGCAGACAGACAGACAGACAGACAGACATTTGTTATTGTGTATACAGCGCACTCCATCATCTTAACCCTTCTCCGAAGGTCTATTTAGTCAGTGCTGGAGTAGTTTGGTTCTGCATTATAGCACTAGCACTTATATACCATTTTATAGTGCCTTTACAGTCCTCTCTAAGCAGTTTACAGAATCAGTCTATTGCCCACAACAATCTCGGCCCTCCTCTCCTCACCTCGGAAAAATGGAAGGCTGAGTCAACTTTGAGCTAGTGAGGATTGAACTCCTGGCAGTGAACTGAATTAGCCTGCAATATAGCTTTCTAACCACTGTGCCACCACCATTACGTTTGTCCAGATTCTGATATTTGATAGACATTCAGCAAAAACAGACAGAACTTCAGGTGTGTTCACCTGCTGTGGTTAAGGACACAGGATCCTTTTGGAGAATGGAATAGAGTAGAGTAGAGTAGAGTAGAGTAGAGTAGAGTAGAGTAGAGTAGAGTAGAGTAGAGTAGAATAGAATAGAATAGAATAGAATAGAATAGAATAGAATGTCTAAAGGAAAAAGATTTCCAGCAACCTTCCTCTCCCTTTATAAGATTTTATGGTACAGTATCTTTCCTTTTTTTGGAAACTGCCAGGAAGCATCAAAAATAACCTTCTCTTCCCTTCTTCATCCATTTATCCTTTTCACTTCTTCATCCATTTATCCTCTTCACTTCTTCATCCATTTATCCTCTTCACGTCTTCATCCATTTATCCCCTTCCCTCCTTCATCCATTTATCCCCTTCCCTCCTCCATCCATTTATCCTCTTCACTTCTTCATCCATTTACCCCCCTCTCTCCTTCATCCATTTATCCTCTTCACTTCTTCATCCATTTATCCCCTTGTCTCCTTCATCCATTTATCCTCTTCACTTCTTCATCCATGTATCCCTTCCCTCCTTCATCCATGTATCCCCTTCCCTCCTTCATCCATTTATTCCCTTCGCTCCTTTATCATGTATTCCTTCCTTCCTTCATCCATTTATCCCTTCTCTCCTTCATCCATTTATCCCCTTCCCTCCTTCATCCATTTATCCCCTTCTCTCCTTCATCAATTTATCCTCTTCACTTCTTCATCCATGTATCCCTTCCCTCCTTCATCCATGTATCCCCTTCCCTCCTTCATCCATTTATTCCCTTCGCTCCTTCATCCATGTATTCCTTCCTTCCTTCATCCATTTATCCCTTCCCTCCTTCATCCATTTATCCACTTCTTCATCCATTTATTCCCTTTGCTCCTTCATCCATGTATCCATTCCCTCCTTCATCCATTTACCCCTTCCCTCCTTCATCCATTTTTCCTCTTCCCTCCTTCATCCATTTTTCCTCTTCACATCTTCATCCATTTATCCCCTTCCCTCCTTCATCAATTTATCCTTTCCCTCCTTCATCCATTTATCCCTTTCCTCTTTCATCCATTTATCTTCTTCGCACCTTCATCCATTTATCCTTTTCACTTCTTCATCTATTTATCCTCTTCCCTCCTTCATCCATTTATCCTCTTCACTTCTTCATCCATTTATTCCCTTCCCTCCTTCATCCATGTATCCCTTCATCAATGTATCCCTTCCCTCCTTCATCCATTTATCCACTTCTTCATCCATTTATTCCCTTTGCTCCTTCACCCATTTATCCTCTTCCCTCCTTCATCCATATATCCTCTTCACTTCTTCATCTATTTATCTTCTTCACTTCTTCATCTATTTATCCTCTTCCCTCCTTCATCCATTTATCCTCTTCCCTCCTTCATCCATTTATCCTCTTCCCTCCTTCATCCATTTATCCTCTTCACTTCTTCATCTATTTATCCTCTTCCCTCTGTCAGCGTTCTAAATACCATGCATGAAATCAATCAGAGACCAAGGCAGAATCATCCTTAAAGTTCCAATTTAATCATACAGGCATGTTAGCACATCTGTGGAATTCCAATTCTGATTATCTTCCTGGAATTCCACCCAGTTGAAAGTTCATGATCTAATCCCCACACCCATAATCCCATCACATGTTCCAATCATCTTCTTCCACGCTGGCATCTACACCCCTCTGCTTCCGGTCAGGTGTCGAGGTGCGGAGACAAAAGATGACCTTGAGCTTTTAGAAAGAATGACAACAAAACATTCCACAATTCTACTCCTTTCTATTCCCCCCTCCCAACTACTACACTAATGAAACACCATAAGAAAATAATAGAAAGTGTGGCAGGCCAAAGATCCTAAAAGGAACATAACTAAAGGCCTGACAGGCGGCCTCTCCTCAGAAGAAAAACTTCCTGAAAAGAGAATAACATAAAAATTATTTTATGTAAAAGTTATAGTAACACAATTAACCACCTCTTCTCCTCACAGGGGGACCCTTTGACTTATCGGGAAACTTCTCATGGAATTGCTTTACTAACTACAGGCCTGACACCCTCCTTCATCCATTTATCCCCTTCCCTCCTTCATCCATTTATCCTCTTCACTTCTTCATCCATTTGTCCCTTCCCTGCTGCTGGGTGGAGGAGAAAGTAAAGCAGTGGTGGGTTCCGGATCCCATTGCAACCGATATTGCCCATTGCCAGGGGCCTCCACATGAATGTGTGCAGTGCATACATGCGTCTTATCATCCAGTGGTAAGACCCATGCCTCCTTGAGCCTCCACGATGCTCCAGCTGCTCGGCGGAGCATCGTGCTGGTGCTGTATGCACTGTGCGCTGAAGCGCCAAAGACTTTAAAGACAGGTAAGGAGCATGGGCAGGGAGCACCATACTGGAATGATACCCAGTGCTCTGGGCAGGCTCCGGTATGCCCGTACCGGGGCGTACCACCTGCAACCCACCACTGAAGTGAAGATTGGCTGGGAAACCATCACAGAATGTTGGGAATGAAGGTCACATGACCACAGCAGCAGCCAGTAGCACCGAAGCAGCCCTAACCTCACCAAGTTTCCATGCAGTCATGGATCCTGGATTTTGGACACATTCTGAAAGTTAGCCAATTTTGAGGAAACCTTGGCCTCAAAACTTGCTGCAAAAATGATACACCATTTTGTCCCCTGTCACGACAAGGAGCGTTTTAATAGTAAATAGGTAACTGAAGTGTTCCCCTCAGTCACTGGGTTGGTAACACTCATAAAAAGAGAACGCTTAGTCTTGCATGAGTTGTTCAGCATGAATTCATGTCAGCTCTTGAACACTTCAGTCTATGCGCTCCTAGGACTTTGTCCAATGCTAATATCCAGCTCACATCAAACTGGTTTTATTCTTCAGTTTTCAAATGCTTATTTGAAATTTCATTGCGCTCTTACAAATGCTAATGTTATTTTGCAAACTGCATAGATTGGAAATGTAATAAAGCAATATTGAAATTGCATTTCACACTCTTTTAATTGTCTTAACGCTCAAGCTTAAGTCTTTTGAAAAAGAAGAGAGAACAGGAAATAAATATTGCTTTTAAAAACATTTGAGCTCCACTCAGATTTTAATGTTTTTGGTTAGCAATCGCCACATTATTTTATTTCAATTTTTTTTTAAATGCTTCCATTTCCAGTTTCCAATGTGCACACCTTGGAAAGATCTTTTTGTTTTAAAGGAAGGAAAATTTACAGTCAATTCCATGGCTCTGATTTAAAATATGCAATTATTTCCAGCAAGAAGAATGGCAGGCTAAGCCTACATACTTAAAAAAGGAAAGAAGAAAAGAAAAGAAGGAAAAAAAGAGAGGAAAAAGGTTGCACAACTCTAACTCACTACTGGAATCACATCTTCATGAGATCTAACCTCCCAAAATCTTTCCTGGAACAGAAAATCCTTCTTGTGGTTTTTTTAAATCTCTTCTTTCTTTCTTTAAATCTATCTAAGTGGCTATTGGAGTCAAAAACGATTTGAAGCAACATAACCAATCAATGCTTCCTTTTTACAATTTTGGAAGAAATGTGTTAATTGTTTCTGTTGGAAGTTAAAACCCACCCCTCTCCTAGAAAAATGAATTATTTTAGGATGTACTAAAAAGGCAGAATATTTCCCCTAAAAGAAAAGAAAAGTAGAAACTCAGAGAGGCAAAAACTAAGCTGCCCCTTCATTTGTCAATGGGCCATTAAGGCCTGAGCCAGTGTATTCTACAAAGCAAAGATCTACTCCCTTCAGGCGGACCCATCTAACAAACAGAACCTCACTCCATGGCACCTGGGAAGATTACATCAGCCAGCAAAGCAAACAAGCTTGGATCTCAGGACAGCAGTGGTGGGTTTCTATTGGTTCTGACCAGTTTGGCCAAACTGCTGGAACCGGCAGCGACCCAGGCCTGCCACTCCCCTGAACTGGTTCTCCTAGACCGCCACCAGCTTGATTTTTGGTTTTGCGCATACGCAGAACAATTTTCATTCGGTGCATGCAAACGTTTTGAGTGCACCAAACCGGGAGTAATGCTGACAGCAACCCACCCCTGCAGGACAGTCTGCAAAGTTAGCTAAGACCCCCACCCCCACCCCCTGGGAGTCTGACAACCAATCAGAATACATTTCTTACCCAGGAACAGGAAACAGAGAGATGGAATCCCAGAGAGGGCATAAAACCCAGGGACTCTCAGCATCTCTTCCCTTTTCTGCTCAAGAGCTCAAGCCATGTGATCCTGTCCACCGTTAAATCATCTTTCCAAGCAGCCTCCGTGTTTCCAGTGTCTTTTCCCCCACCTGGAACTGAACCCAGGTGGACATTTCTTCCAACAATTGTCAAATAATTGCATTACGTTTTACAAAACATAGACATTTAAAAAAAAAACCTCCATAAACTAATCATCAAGGGAAACGCTAAAGAATAAAAAGAGAATAGGGATAGAAGTATGAAAAACTATAAAGAAAAAGAAAGGAAACTACAAATATATACAAAGAGTGACTTTGGACATTTTCTTTCAAGGATATAAAAAACGCTTACTTTCGACTTTTAGTTTAAGCTTATAATAAAATATCCATTTTCCCTGCAAAGGAAAAGGGATTTTTTTTTTAAAAAAAAAATCTTCTTTTCCTTTTTTACGGTTTTTTAATAATCGTCAAATCCATGTCAAATTTTCACTTTTTTCCCTCCTCCTGCAAAAGTCCACAAAGGGCTGCTAATCATAGAAGAATTTCTTCAGTGATTTTTCTCTCTATCATTGCCAATTCTCTCATTTTTATTATATTCCTCTGTTGTGGGTGTTGGAAGTTATCACCCAGCCCTCTCCCAGAAAAATGAAATATCCTAGGAAATATTGAAAAGGCAGAATATTATATTTTCCTGGATGTGAAAAAGGGAGAAACACATTTTAAACACAAAGTAAATTCCTGCAGCTTCCGGCCCATCCCCACTTTGTCAATGGGCCATTAAGAAGGCCAAGCTAGTCCACTTTTCCCCCTTCAGCTCCAGGGGGATGGGAATGAAGGCATGATAATATAAGCCTTTACTCAACTGACCACATGGCATCTGAGAACTCAACCAAACCTAGATTCAAAACTCAGCCTAGAGGGTTGCCCTTGCATGGGACCATGTGAGTCTGACAGCCAATCAGAATACATTTCTTACACAGGAACAGGAAACAGATAGGTGGGGCCGAACAGATTATAAAAAGCCCTGCAAGCCCTTCTTCACCCCTTCCTTTTGCCTTCTCTTCTTCTCCACCAACATTGAAGCATGTGATCACCTTTTCTGTTCAGGACTCAAGCCATGTGGTCCTGTCCACCATTAAAACCATCTTTCCAAGCAGCCTCCATGTCTCCAGTGTCTTTTTCCCCACTTGGAACTGAACCCAGAAGGACATTTCTTCCAACAATTGTCATAGTTTCTTTCCAATGATGAACGTAAAAAAAGTTGTACTGCCTTTTTTCCTATATAATAATAAAACACTATGGGATTCTTTCACTGTTTTATCCATAAGCCCTAAAAGTAAAGTATCTGGTCTAAAGTGTACATTAATTTTCAAAGTTTTTTTTTTGAATTACATTACTAATTTCCACCCAATACTGCTTAGTGCTCTAAAGCACTACCAAAAGGTGTTTAAAGTTTCCTATTTGAATCTTAAATTTCCAGCATCTATTTGGGGAACTTTTATATAGATATTTATAGTATATGTATAAATACAAATATATATTTATAGCCACTTTGTATATTTACTACTATACTTTAGCTATATCTAGCTAATTTATCTGGGGATAAATACCATTCTGTATCAGTGACGTGCAGTCAGTGGAGGCAGGGGAGGCGGAGCCTCACCACTCTCATCATGAAAATAAAAAAGAATTACTCCAGGAAGCTGTGAAAGTGGCTGGGAGAGGCGCGCTGCTTGGTTTAGCCTCCCTGGACATCTCAGCAGCAGCCCCAAGTGTGCCGATCTCGCCATTTTTTACATCGGGCGAGCCCAGGATCCTTGCAAGGGGAATGGGACATGTGCAGGAGGCTCCTCAGCTCCAGCCTCAATCAGCGCAGCCGCGGTCCCCTTCATCTTGCCTCAGGAAGGAGGGGAATGGGACCACGTGTGCAGGGGAAGGGGATCGCGGCTCTGCTAATCTGAGGCTGTGCGCTGAGGAGCCTCCTGCACACTCAGAAGAGTCAGTGAATGGCACTTTTCCCGGCTGGAGAAGGGATTTGCCGGGCGGCTGCTCGTGAGCATGGTTACCTCATGGCTGCTTCGCCCCTGAGGCTGTGCCCGGCTCTTCGGGAGCCAGTTCACAAGAGAGCAGCCGCCCGGCAACTCTCCCCTCTGGTCGGACAGAACACCACTCCCCAACCTAGCGGTATACCGAAGGCGGCAAGCAACGTAAGCACTCCCCCCACCCCCGGCTCCTGTAACTTGGCGCTTTCGGGATAACGCTAGGTCAGTGAGCACGGGACAGGTTGTATTTTCGGGGAAACATGGTACCTAGGCATTTTTTGCATCGGGCGAGCCCGGGATCCTTGCAAGGGGAATGGGACCACGTGTGCAGGCGGCTCCTCAGCGCACAGCCTCAGATTAGCAGAGCCGCAATCCCCTTCCCCTGCACACGTGGTCCCATTCCCCTCCTTCCTGAGGCAAGATGAAGGGGACTGCGGCTGCGCTGATTGAGGCTGGAGCTGAAGAAACCTCTCCGTTTGGGCTGCGCCCGTGCGATCGGAGCAACCACGTAGTTTGATGACGTCACCAGCCTCACCAGTCATAAACCTCACTGCACGTCACTGTTCTGTACAGAATTTAATTTGTTAATTCTTGTCATATCAAAAACTGAGCCAAATTCCAGAAAGTTGTTTGCTATATAATCAAATACTAAATCAGAAAAATCACCTCTAATACATTTTTGACAGCAATAAGCGACAAAGGTGCCACCAATTAATGCCAACACTGTTAGGCAGAGTTAAATAGAGATAGTCCTCAATTTATAAACAGTCGTTTAATGGACATTTGAAATTATGACCAAGTTCCCTGTGGTTACTTACGATCCGGTGGTGAAGTTCCAACATTGCAACTCCATCTTGATCGTGTGACTGCATTTTGGATGTTCGATAACTGACACACATTTATGGCCGTTTGTGGCATCCTGTGGTCAACATTTTCACTACAATACTGGAAGCAAAAACGCTCCATAGAGAACTATTGGTTTGCTTAATGGCCATGGCATTCACTTAATAACCACTGTGAAAAAGGTTGCAAAATGAGTCCGGTCACATGATGATCCATTTTAGACCATTATGAGTCACGATTATGATGGTCAGGCTCCATTACATTCAATTTTGCTGCTACGAAGATTGTTGGATGAGCTGGCACAAAAACAGCCAGGGAGATGATTGAAGCCTGGGAAACAGGCCCATTGTCAATCAACAGGTGGGCTGACTTACAATCCAGCTTATCAAGTATTTAGAAGACTGTGGCTGGGCAACACAAGGAAACAACAGCCAACAACATAATAGCGAGCAATCAACACCTCAATCTACATCTAAAAAGCTACGCACAGCAGCTACCATAAAAATTCCACACACAGAACAGTTCCAGCATGAATCCAAAAGCTCAGAAGACAAAACCTCTGGTCCCAGTGACCAAACCAGATTGGATCCTGCAGGCTCCATTATGGTCGTAACTCGAGGACTCGCTCTCTATAACGGAAAGGAAGATGGACATTTTTTGGTCTATTTTTTAATCCTTCCCATCAGCCTGTCTATTTGTTTAGTTATTTGTCAGGAAAGTTGTGTTTTAATACCCATTGCGCAGTAGTCCAGGGGGAGGATCTTCCAAAGTTTGGTTCCTGCTCATTGATTTAGTATTTGGAGTTTAGAATTTATGGAGGCGGCTTCCACTTCTGGAACATTGATCAGAAAGACTCGAGAGAGAGAGGAGGAGGAGGGGGAAAAAATTAAAAACCTGTTTATGGCCCTGCTTGCTCTAGGCGTCTTTTAGTTTATTGTTCAGCTCAGTTCATTCCGGCATTTCAATTTGAATGGTTCACTTATTTGCTGGGGCTTAAGAGGGGGAAAAAAAAACTAAATTAAAAACCATAAGGAAACCTATTTTTAAAAAAGGGGAGAAGTGAAGACTTGTGGGGTTCGAAGATCACCTTGGAATTTTGCAGGGTATTGAAGGATAATTTAAGGCGCGAAAGATAATTTTCTTGCCTAAAATGATGTGTGGTTTCCATTTGGCACTTGGAGGTGGGGAAAGGTAGTTCAAAAGACCCACAATGCAGGGGGAGAGATCCAGGTTTGATGCCTTTATGAGCTGGGATCAGGCAAGCAACAGAGGTGATATTCTCCAAACCAGTTCGGACCGGCTCGCCCGAACCAGTAGCGGAAATTACCGTATTTTTCAGAGTATAAGACGCATCAGACTATAAGACAGACCATGGTTTTGAAGAGGCAATTTAAAAAAAAAAGTTTTTACACTCTGTAAACCTCCCAAAAACGGCTCATTTTTCACTAAAAAGGGCCCGTTTTTTTTAAGGGCATGAATAGCCCTTAGGAGGCTTGTAGAGTGTTCCTGGGAGATGTGGGGGGCAGAATTGAGCAAAAAACAGTCCATTTTTTGCTCATTTCTGCCCCTCCCCCAGCCCCCAGGAGCTCTCTGAAAGCATCCTACAAGCTATGCACGGTCACTTTGGTGAAGGGGGCGGGGTTTCAGGAGGCAAAAAACCCGACGTATTCAGTGTATAAGACGCACCCAGATTTTCAGCCTCTTTTTAGAGGGAAAAAGGTGCGTCTTATACTCGGAAAAATACGGTATGTGTGGGCCCGCCCACCTGCCCTAGCTCTATTTTGTCCTGTTTTGAGCCAAGTGCATGTGTGGAAGGTCGGGTGCATGGATGAATAAGATTTGGGCGAGCGAAGCGAGCGCATGCACGCACACACACATTTTGAACCGGGAAGGTAAATGAAAACCACCCCTGGCAACCAGAAGCAAATAGGAGAAGACACATATATGCAGGTAATCCTTGATTTATGACGGATCACTTAGCCAGCATTCAAAGTTATGCCCAACACCCAAAAATGGAAAATATAGTCCGAATATGATGTTATGATATCTTCCCACCCATCTCTACAGTCGGCATTTTAGATGTGTGGCAAGTGGCCCATTTATTTCCAGTAAAGGCAAGTAACAGGGTCCTCCTAACCCAGGGGTGTCCAAACTTGGGAACTTTAAGACTTGTGGACTTCAATGCCCAGAATTCCCCAGCCAGCCATGCTGGCTGGGGAATTCTGGGCGTTGAAGTCCACAAGTCTTAAAGTTCTCAAGTTTGGACACCCCTGTCCTAACCCATTCTGAACTCCGCCCCTGGCTACACAGCGAAGGGATTCCTGGAATATGTGAGTGGGTCTGGGTGGTAGTTACCTCCTCCTTGAAAGAGGGAGTGGGCAGTGGTGGGTTTCATATTTTGTTACCACCAGTTCGCCGCACGCCCCTTCCACACATGCACCCAGCTTTCCGCGCATGCGCTTTGCTCACGCGCATGCTTTCCATGCATGCAACCAGCCTCAAAAACATGCCTAAATAGCACAGCATAGAGTCGGGGCGGTGGCCAGTCCCACCTGCGATTTTCTCTACTGGTTCAGGTGAACCGGTCCAAATCGGCTGAATACCATCGCTGGGAGTGGGGTTCCCTCAAGTCCCTGCACGGCAATTCTCGAGTCCTTCTGAGCATCTGCTGGAACCATCTCACGAAGTTGTAACTCTCCGTGGGAGGCCAGTCAATTAGGGCAAATTGAGTTATTTCATTTCTGTCTGGAAAGGGCTTCCCCTTACACCACCCATTAATCTAATGATCATATCTTTTACTAATCGTACTGCAATCTGGGTGATCTTAGATCTAATTAGGTTTAAGATTAAGACATCCTTTTGCAGGCAATTGTTGCGGCCACGGTTTTGTGGAATGAAAAGAGAGTGTTGAAATATTGAAGAGAAAAATGTAGAAGAGAGGTGCGAGGTGATTAAGCAAGGCACTCTGTTTTTTTTTTTCCCCTTCGGTCAATTATGATACTAAGATGATACTAGGTCTATTTGTAACAACAGACAGAGTTTGAAGCATCTGCGTGCTGGGATTATGCAAGGCAAGGGTATCCACCATATGTCAGCCCTGAAGCTGGCCCGACTGAGGCCATTTTCAGACTTCAGTACTGACCCACTGGAGCTGAGGGATAGGGAGGGACGAATAGAGATAGTTGCGGTTTGTAGTCAAAACAAAATGCTTTCTCTTGGGAACCAAGGACATTCCTGCAGGTGCTCAGAAGGAGGGGACAGGAGTCCCCTAGCAACTGGACAGTATCCTGATGGGACCATGTGACTGATTGTTTTGAGAAAGTGAAAAACTTTTACTTTTAATTAGGTGAAAACCGCGGGAATGCTCAGAGTTGGTTTTCGCCAGCCTGTGCCAATATGACATATCCAATAAACTTATTCTTTGAGGAATCTACCTGCCTCAGAGTTTTGTTTGCTACTGGTATGTTACTTGGAACCCTGACACTGTATCTGGTCAAAAAAGTCAAGACAATGTTCATGATGGTGGGATTGAGGCTCCACTGTTATTATTATTATTTTTTATGTGCAACACCCATTAAAAGTGGAGCTCTGATTCCCTCCAACATAGGTATCAATTTGGCCTTTTGACCATATCCTTTAGATGTCTAAGGAATATCTCTTTTGGGTTCCTTTCAGTGGTGAAATTCATTTTTTTTACTACCACTTCGGTGGGCATGGCTTGGGGGACTTGGTGGCTTGGTGGGCGTGGTTTGGTGGGCATGGCAGGGGAAGGATACTGTAATGGAAATCCCCATTCCCTCCCCACTCCAGGGGAAGGATACTGTAAAATCCCCATTCCCTCCCCACTCCAGGGGAAGGATACTGTAAAATCCCCATTCCCTCCCCACTCCAGGGGAAGGATACTGTAAAATCTCCATTCCAACCCCACTCCAGGAAAAGGATACTGTAAAATCTCCATTCCAACCCCACTCCAGGAAAAGGATACTGTAAAATCTCCATTCCAACCCCACTCCAGGGGAAGGATACTATAAAATCTCCATTCCCTCCCCACTCCAGGGAAAGGATACTGTAAAATCTCCATTCCCTCCCCACTCCAGGGAAAGGATACTGTAAAATCTCCATTCCCTCCCCACTCCAGGGGAAGGATACTATAAAATCTCCATTCCCTCCCCACTCCAGGGGAAGGATACTATAAAATCTCCATTCCCTCCCCACTCCAGGGGAAGGATACTATAAAATCTCAATTCCCTCCCCACTCCAGGGAAAGGATACTGTAAAATCTCCATTCCCTCCCCACTCCAGGGAAAGGATACTGTAAAATCTCCATTCCCTCCCCATTCCAGGGGAAGGATACTGTAAAATCTCCATTCCCTCCCCACTCCAGGGGAAGGATACTATAAAATCTCCATTCCCTCCCCACTCCAGGGAAAGGATACTATAAAATCTCCATTCCAACCCCACTCCAGGGGAAGGATACTGTAAAATCTCCATTCCCTCCCCACTCCAGGGGAAGGATACTGTAAAATCTCCATTCTCTCCCCACTTTAGGGGAAGGATACTGTAAAATCTCCATTCTCTCCCCACTTTAGGGGAAGGATACTGTAAAATCTCCATTCTCTCCCCACTCCAGGGAAAGGATACTGTAAAATCTCCATTCCCTCCCCACTCCAGGGAAAGGATACTGTAAAATCTCCATTCTCTCCCCACTTTAGGGGAAGGATACTGTACAATCTCCATTCTCTCCCCACTCCAGTTGAAGGATACTGCAAAATCTCTATTCCAGGGACGTGCGGTCAGGGGAGGCAGGGGAGGCAGAGCCGCACCGCTCTCATCATGAAAATTAAAAAAAAAGGGAAAAGGGAAAAGGCGGTGAGGAGCCTTCTGCACACGTGGTCGGGAATGGGAGCGCTCCGTGGTCCCCTTCATGTTGACTCAGGAGTCAGGAAGGAGGGGAATCCCATTCCCCGCCTTCCTAAGTCAACATGAAGGGGACTGCAGAGCGTGAGCCGCGGTCCCCTTCATGTTGACTCAGGAGTCAGGAAGGAGGAGAATGGGACCACATGTGCAGGAGGCTCCTCTAGCCTCAGCCTCCCTCTTGCGCACGTCCCATTCCCTGCCTTCCTAAGTCAACATGAAGAGGACCATGGAGCGTGAGCCACGGTCCCGCGGAGCGCTCTCCATGGTCCCCTTCATGTTGACTTAGGAAGGCGGGGAATGGGACGTGCGCAGGAGGGAGGCTGGAGGGATCGCGGAGGAGGGATCGCGGAGCATGAGCCGCGGTCCCCTTCATGTTGACTCAGGAGTCAGGAAGGAGGGGAATTCCCCTCCTTCCTGACTCCTGAGTCAACATGAAGGGAATCGCAGAGTGTGAGCCGCGGTCCCACGGCTCACGCTCCGCGGTCCCCTTCATGTTGACTTAGGAAGGCGGGGAATGGGACATGAGCAGGAGGGAGGCTGACGTGGTCCCATTCCCCTCCTTCCTGAGTCAACACGAAGGGGACCGCGGCTCACGCTGATGACGTCACCAGCCTCACCAGCCGTAAAGCTCACCGCACGTCACTGCTCTATTCCCACCCCACTCCAGGGGAAGGATACTGCAAAATCTTCATTCTCTACCCACTTTGGGGCCAGCCAGAGGTGGCATTTTCCGGTTCTCTGAACTACTCAAAATTTCCAATACCGGTTCTCCAGAAGCTGTCAGAACCTGCTGGATTTCACCCCTGGTTCCTTTAGCAAGAAAAGCTATTGTTGAGCAAAAAAAAAATTGCAAGACCAACTATGGGCTGCCAATGAGACTTTTAACTGGCTCAGAGTTTTTTATCATTCTGAGAATGCAAAGAATAATATAATAATGCAATCTACAAACAACTGGAGAATCCCCGTCAGTCAATTGCAAAAGGCAGCTCTACTTGGAAGAGCTTACATCCTGCGACAATACCTTAACACTCATCAAAACATCTCCATCTGCCTATGCCAGGTCCTTGGGAGGGATTCAATAGCTGGATAAAAATCTTCAATAAGGATTTACAATTCAGTTTAAACTGGAGCGCTGTCAAATCTTCAACCTCCAGTGGGAGATCTAAAATGTAATTTCCCACATTCTTGGGACATTCAATAAGAAAAATATCAATCCTCACCATCAAGATTGCATTGGGGGGAAAAATGCCTCCATATACAGAAAGTATCACCCAGGTAATATAGCTTTAAAGAACTCATACAATCACCTTATCTGCAGAGACCTTAGCTGGTATCCTCAATCAGAATTGAGCTGGAAGGGACCTTGGAGGTCTTCTAAACCAACAGCCTGCTCAAGCAGGAGACTTTATACCACTGAAATCTTGAAAATGTCCAGCGTTGGAGCACTTACAATTTCTGAAGACAAGGTGTTCCACTGTTAGGAAGCTTCTCCACAATTCCAGGTTGATTTTCTCCTGGATAAGTTTCTATCCATTGTTTCCTGTCTGGCCTTCTGGTGCTTTGGAAACCAAGTTGACCTCCTCCTTTTTTGTAGCAGCCCCTCAAATACTGTAATATTGCTATCATTCCACCCCTGGTCCTTTTTTTTTCTAGACTGCCCCATACCCAAGTGTTCCACTATCTCAGGGGTTGCCACAAAGAAGAGGGAGTCAAACTATTCTCCAAGGCACCTGAGGGTAGAACAAGAAGCAGTGGGTGGAAACTAATCAAGGAGAGAAGCAACTTAGAACTGAGGAGAAACTTCCTGACAGTTAGAACAATTAATCAGTGGAACAGAAGTTGCCTCCAGAAGTTGTGAATGCCCCAACACTGGAAGTCTTTAAGAAGATGTCAGATATCCATTTGTCTGAAACGGTATAGGGTTTCCTACCTAGGCAGGGGGTTGGACTAGACGACCTCCAAGGTCCCTTCCAACTCTGCTATTATACTGTAAGTCCTGCAACCATTCTTCATAAGTTTTTGACTCGAGGCCTTTCATCTTCTTAGTTGCTTTTCTTTGCACTTTTCCCAAAGTCTCAACGTGTTTTTTGTAATGTGGTGACCAAAACTGGACGCAGTATTCCAGATGTGGCCGTACCAAGGTTTTATAAAGCGGTACTAATATGTCCTGTGATTTTGATTTTATCCCTCTGTTTCTACAACCAAGGATTGCGCTGACTCGTATTTAAATGATTGTCCACTCGGACTCCAAGGTCCCTCTCAGGGTTACTGTTTTTGAGCCAGACACCTAATCTCTACTTGAACCTTTGGTTTTTCATGCCTAAGTGTAAAACCTCGCTTTTTTTTCACATTAAATTTTAATGTGAGAGGGACCTTGGAGTCCTAGTGGACAACCATTTAAATATGAGCCAGCAGTGTGCAGCAGCTGCCAAAAAAGCCAACACAGTTCTAGGCTACATAAACAGAGAGATAGAATCAAGATCACGTGAAGTGTTAATACCACTTTATAATGCCTTGGTAAGGCCACACTTGGAATACTGCATTCAGTTTTGGTTGCCATGATGTAGAAAAGAGGTGGAGACTCTAGAAAGAGTGCAGAGAAGAGCAACAAAGAGGATTACCCTGTTTCCCTGAAAATAAGACCTCCCTGGATAATAAGCCCAATCAGGCTTTTGAGCGCATGCGCTCAAATAAGCCCTCCCCCGAAAATAAGCTCTCCCTGAAAATATTGCAACACAGCAGCAGTCATGAGGTGACCACGCTCGCTGCCTCCTGTACCTCAAAAATAATAAGACCTCCCCGAAAATAAGGCCAAGCACTTATTTTGGGGGTCAAAGGAAAATAAGACCCGTCTTATTTTCAGGGAAACATGGTAGGGGTCAGGGGGCTAAACATATGAAGAATGGTTGCATGAACTGGGTATGTCCAGTCTTTTATGAAAAGAAGGACTAGGAAAGACATGATAGCAGTCTTCCGATATCTCAGGGGTTGCCACAAAGAAGAGGGAGTCAAGCTATTCTCCAAAGTAACTGAAGGGTAGAACAAGAAGCAACGGGTGGAAACTAATCAAGGAGAGAAGCAACTTAGAACTGAGGAGAAATTTCCTGACAGTGAGAACAATTAATCAGTGGAACAGAAGTTGCCTCCAGAAGTTGTGAATGCCCCAACACTGGAAGTCTTTAAGAAGATGTTGGATAGCTATTTGTCTGAAACGGTATAGGGTTTCCTGCCTAGGCAGGGGGTTGGACTAGAAGACCTCCAAGGTCCCTTCCAACTCTGCTATTGTATATTGTATTGTATTGCATATTTTGTTTGATAGGACCCATTGTTCATGACTGCTAAGATCCTTTTGGGCCTTGAGCTTATCTTCTGGGGTGTTTCTGCCATCTTAGTGTTATCCTTTCCCTCATTCTTTTCTTGGTGTCTCTCTCTTCCTCTCTCTTCACACACACACACACACACACACACACACACACACACACACACCAATAAACTAAAGATTTCAAAAGCATGGGATATATTTAATCATTTGCCCAAAGGAACCCCTGTCAAACCAAAATCTCTGTAGTGGTTTTTTCCCCCTTTCCTGGCTTATTTCTTTGTTAATTTGGTGCTGTTTTCTGCTCACAGACAGTCCTCGACTTACAACTGTAATGGAGCCTGTCTATCATGGTTGTAAGTCATGATGGCTGCAAAGCACGTCACCATGTGACTGGACCCAATTTTACGACTTTTGCGATAGTCATTAAGCAAACACCAGGAAAGTTAAACTCATTCTTCTCTATAAGATGTTTTTGCCAAAACCCAGAGTTGCATGTTAATTTTCAGCAAAAATGTTGTAAATCATGGTCGTCTGTAAGCTGTCATAGTTGTGGACTAGTCGCTGAGTGCCCAACATGACCATGGGGAGGAAGTCTAGCCATAAAAGATTTCACATTTTTCAAGCTGCAAGACAAAACCTGAAGTTTGGCCTTCATAGTGGTTTTTCCCCCCAAATACCATATTTTTCGGATTATAAGACGCACTGGAGTCTATAAGACACACCAAGATTTCAAAGATAAAAACAAGAAAAAAATAGTTTTTGGCCTCACCGCATCCGGTTTTTGCTCTCCCCAGCCCTCAGAAGCATTCTGCAGGCCTCCCAAGTCTTCTTCGCACCCCGTTTTTGCCCTCCCAAACCCCCCAAGCATGTAGTTTTTGCTCTCCCCAGCCCCCAGGAGCACTCTGCAGGCCTTCCAAACCCTCCACGTGCCCCGTTTAGGCCGAAAATGGATGCATGGGGCGGAGTTTTGGGATCCCAAAAATGGCCGTATTTGGTGTATGAGATGCACCAACATTTCCACCCTCTTTTAGGGGCAGGGGGAGTGCATCTTATACTCCAAAAATTATGGTATTTATCTATGATTTTATCACTGGCATAGTAGGGAAGAAGCAAAATATGCTTCCTAATTTATCACAAAGCCAAAAGAAAGAGAACGAGAAAAAGAAAAAAAATTGGAAGCTCTTTTCATCAAAAAGAGTTATCGAATTACCTAAAAAGGCTCCCCTGTCCCCCAAGAGAACAAAGGAAGTTAATTGCTAGATGGTACCCTTAATTGAAAATTATAAATCTGCAATTACCTTCCTTTCGGCCTACATTTCTGTACCACATTCAACTTAAAGTGCTATTTTGGGCTAGATTATCGTCCTGCATTAAAATCTGCACCAGCCTCACTCAATCTGGTGCCCTTCAAATTGCCCTTAGAGAAGACAGGGAGGTTTAAGAAGAAGCATCTCCTCCTTTCAGAGTTTGCATCATTGAATCTGTGTAGCTCAAGGATAGAATAGAATAGAATAGAATAGAATAGAATAGAATAGAATAGAATAGAATAGAGTAGAGTAGAGTAGAGTAGAGTAGAGTAGAGTAGAGTAGAGTAGAATGAAATAGAATAGGATAGGTATAGGGAGAATAGAATAGAATAAGAAATGGATAAGAAATGGATAGGATAGGATAGGATAGGATAGGATAGGATAGGATAGGATAGGATAGGAATAGGGAGAATAGACTAGAATAGAATAGAATAGAATAGAATAGAATAGAATAGAATAGAATAGAATAGAAAACGCCGTTCATGGGCTGTCTTGAAAAATACAATTAATGTCAATCTCCATTCATGAGACCAATGCATCTGATCTTGTTAAGAAAGGCACTAGAACTGCAGTGGTGGGTTCCGGATTCCGTTCCAACCGGTACGGTTGGAACGACCCTGGAGTTACCCACATGCACATGAGCGGTGCGTTCTAGTGCCAAATGACACTTCCGCAAGCCTCCGTGATGCTCCAGCTGCTCCGTGGAGCATCGTGCAGGTGTTGTACACCATGCGTGTGCGCGGAAGCACCAAAAGCATAAAGCACAGGTAAGGAGTGTGGGCAGGTAGGTGGGCCCTCCAGAGCACCGTACTGGAACGGTACCCGGTGCTCCGGGCAGGATCCGGTACGCCTGTACCAGGGCATACCGTCTGCAATCCACCACTGGTGAACTGGGATCTAAACCATGCAGAATAAACTAGAATTCTCAAAGGTGCTTTTTTCAAGAAGCAACTGGACTTTCTTATTTTTCTTCGAAGACGTTTCCCTTCTCATCCAGCAAGCTTCTTCAGCTCTGACTGGATGGTGGGGTATAAAGGGATTTATATTCCTTGCAGACAGCTGGTCATTTTTATTCTTTTAGAGAGTCGTTGAGGCCATCTGGAGGTTTGTCTGTGTCTTCAGGGTCACCTGAGTGGTGCAAATTGGTATGGAGTCTTCTTCAAACTGTTGAAAGGACTGTCTTGTAGACTAGAGATAGATGATGTCATACGCCTCCCCCTCTCTTGAGAGAGGGCTGCACAATTTTGACATAATGGCCTCTTTGATCCCTCTTTCAAACCAATGGTCCTCCCTGCCCAAAATGTGGAGTTTGCTCTCTTCAAAAGAATGGCCTCTGTCTTTTAAACGCAGGTGGACTGTTGAATCTTGTCCTGATCGGTTTGTTCTCCTATATTGTGCCATGCATTTGTGAAATGGTTGTTTTGTTTCCCCAGTATATAGATCTACACTGCATGTCTCACTGCATTGTACTCAGAGGTGGTATGCTGCCAGTTCGCACCGTTTTGGGCGAACCGGTAGTGGCGGCAGCTCGAGGCTCCGCCCACCCACACTCACATCATCAAGGACCTTCTGCACATGCCCAGATGTTACTGCTACCGCTACTGCACCGGTAATGAAGAAAATAGAATACCATCTCTGATTGTACTACATATACCATGTGGCTCAGTTTGTGTTTGGGTGTTTTTTCCTTGGGGTGGACAAGCTTCTGCCTTAATCTATTCTTGCATGTATGTTCTGTTGGCATATATATCAGTGTAGCTTGAAATGTTAAACCTTTGCCAGACCAATCCTCGAATACAGCTCGTCTGCCTGGAATCCACACTGTATATCGGACATTAATACAATTGAGCAGGTCCAGAGGTATTTCACCAGAAGTGTACTCCACTCCTCTGCTCACAATAGAATCCCTTATGCCACCAGGTTTGACATTTTGGGCTTGGACAACCTGGAACTAGGCCGCCTACGGTCTGACCTAAGCGTAGTACACAAAATTGTCCGCTACAACGTCCTACCTGTCAACAACTACTTTAGCTTCAACCTCAATAATACACAGGCAAACAATAGATACAAACTCAAGGTAAACCATTCCAAACTCAATTGCAGAAAATACGACTTCAGCAACAGAGTGGTCAACGCCTGGAATGCTCTACTTGACTCTGTTGTTACAGCCTCAAACCCCCATAGCTTCAACCTCAAAATGTCTACCGTGGACCTCCCACCATTCCTAAGAGGTCCGTAAAGGGGGAGTGCATAAGCGCATCAACGTATCTTCCGTCCCTGCCCTACTGTCCCTATTTATTTGTACTCATTTCCTTTGCTCATGTCCATGTTTATACTTACACCTGTTATCTTATACACGTTTGACAAAGTAAATAAATAAATAAAAATAAAATAAAGCATTGTCCGGTTAGTTACGTCTATATTTTTAATGAAATTATTCTTGAAAAAAAGGAATAACCCTAAATTAATTCACTTCCAAAATTCAGAGCTATTAAATACTGCACCATACTTGGTATTCTTAACTGGGAGTAAGCTGAATAGCTAATAACAATCCCACTTGACAGTTCGGTTTGCAAGCTATGCCCAGAAATAGCCACCTGAAAAACATACAAATAACGTTGGGATAAAATGTTTGGGATAAATGTTTGGGATAAAACATTATTTCAACAGTTCTCTATTCGCTGAGCTCAACATACTGTTAAATTAGCCTACCCCATCCTCTCTGGGGATGAATTGATGGCAACCTTTGTATGAATGTTAAGAATGCCAAATGAGAGGGGGAAATGCCACGGCCATTATTATAAACATTTCAAATGCGCTGCTAATAATAGTAATAATAATAAAGAACAATCATAGGGTTTCCCCCCCAAAAAAGATTATTGTGACACCACTTGTTGTCTTGGCCATCCCTCTGTATTAGCTTTTATTTACGGCCCATGCCGGCTTTAATGCTTTAATGGCATTTAGCAACACGTAATTGTGGGAGAGGAATGAGGATTGAAGGAAAAGCTGCAAGGGAAGCTACCGCTGATCATATAAACAATTAGACCTTTATCTATCTTGCCCAACAAGGTCCTTTATCTGATGACAACCTCTATAGAACTGAAAAGGACTCGCTGCCTCCCTCTGGGGCCATCTAAACCTTTCAATCAATTCCACTCAATTACTAACAAATCTAAATGTGATTTATCTACCTCCAAATCATTCCAATATCAGGCGAAGATCTATCAATATAACCCCCAGAGGCAATCTCCCAAACCCCCCACCTCTTTCTTCTTCTTCCTGGAGCTGCCAATAAGAACATTTGGGGGGGCTCCAAAGGAAAGACTGGGCGATGGGAGAAATTTTTGCTTCCAGCCCCCACCTCTTTCTTCTTCTTCTTTTGATGCACTTAATTAAGTAGACAAGAACCTGTCAAGGGTAATTTTGAAAGCACAGGGCCTGAACAGCTGACATTTGATAATATTACACTCCGGGTTGATTGAAATTGATTTTTTGGTAGTAAGTTTTGGGGGGCAGGGGGAGGGGAGGGGGGAGGAAAGAACAGGGCGGTGGGAGTGGTGAGGAGGAGGAGGAGGACTTGACTTGGGGAACTTGACAAGTTTCTTGCCCAATCGTTCAAGGACGGGAGGCTGTGTGTGTAAGGTCACGGGCGACAATAGGACGGCGGGTTTTTAAAAGCAGTGGAGTTTAACAATCTTAGAAGAGGGGAATGTGTTACCCAGCGTCCATAAAACAAGTTTCGCCCCTCGTAAGACAAATAGAAAACCATTGGTATTAGGAATTATTGACAATGTCTATATACAGATAGTTCCCGACTTACAACAGTTCATTTAGTGACCGAAGTTACAACAGCACTGAAAGAGTGACTTGTGACTGGGTTTTTTTTTTTCTTCACACGACCATTGCAACATCCTGGTGGTCATGTGATCAAAATTCAGATGCTTGGAAACTGGAATGTATTTGTGACGGTTGCAGTGTCCCGGGATCATGGGATCACCCTTTGTGGCCTTCTGACAAGCAGTCATTGGAGAATCCAGATCCGCTTAACAACTGCGGTACAAACTAAACAAATGCAGTGATTCACTTAACAAGGGTGGTGAGAAAGCTCGTAAAATGGGGCAAAACTCACTTAGCTGTCTTGCTTAGCAACAGAAATGTTGGGCTTAATTGTGGTTGTAAGTGGAGGATTATCTGTATGATTTCCAGTCCAAGGAAAATAACATCCTCGTCCCCTGTCAGATAATTCGAGACTTTTCCTTCTTCGTTGAAACATAACCTGTTAAACCTTGAAGAGGATAAAAGTTCCCTCCCCTTTCCCCAACTATCCGTCTTTCAAAATGCGATGGATCAGGAGTGTCCACAGAAGGTCAGAGACAGCAAGAAGGTGACTGTAACCACATGACGGAAGCCTGTCATGATCACATGGCTTGATTTCTTTTAGCCTCCCTGCGGACAATTCTGGTAAAATCTATTTTCACTTCCAGTTCAAGCCTCATATCTTTTCTTCTTCTTCAAGATCAGACACATTATCAGAACCTAAATGGAAAGCTTGTAGTAGGTAAAGGAACATCATCAGAAGAAAGAATGGTCAATGTTGGTTTGCAAGCCAAAATCAACTAAAAACATGCTGGGCCACCAAAGTCACTTGAGTTTATAAATTTAATAAACTCAAACTTGAGATACCAGAAGATGAATGTAGAAGTCACTCCAGATCATGATTCATGTTTTGGGGGGAATGCAACTTCATCGGAGAGAAGACATTTACCCCGTTCCCATTTCATTTCATTTCATTATTATTTTATTATTTATTTTATTATTTATTTTATTATTTTATTATTTTATTATTTTATTATTTTATTATTTCATTATTTCATTATTTCATTATTTCATTATTTCATTATTTCATTATTTCATTATTTCATTATTTCATTATTATTTTATTTCATTATTTCATTATTTCATTATTTCATTATTTCATTATTTCATTATTTTATTATTTTATTATTTTATTATTTTATTATTTTATTATTTTATTATTTTATTATTTTATTATTTTATTATTTTATTATTTTATTATTTTATTATTTTATTATTTTATTATTTTATTATTTTATTATTTTATTATTTTATTATTTTATTATTTTATTATTTTATTATTTTATTATTTTATTATTTTATTATTTTATTATTATCATTTTATTATTTTATTATTTTATTATTTTATTATTTTATTATTTTATTATTTTATTATTTTATTATTTTATTATTTTATTATTTTATTATTTTATTATTTTATTATTTTATTTTATTCTATTTTATTATTTTATTCTATTTTATTATTTTATTATTTTATTAATTTATTATTTTATTCTATTTTATTATTTTATTCTATTTTATTATTTTATTATTTTATTAATTTATTATTTTATTCTATTTTATTATTTTATTAATTTATTTTATTTTATTTTAATTATTTATATTTTTATATCATATATCATATTATATTAGACTGGTATTTTATTGCATTGTGTTGCATTACATTGCATTGCATTGTGTTACGTTACATTACATTATGTTATATTACATTATTTCATTTCATTTCATTAAGTATTTTATTTATTTGTTTATTTGTTCCTTTTTCTATTTTATAGGGCCACCTACTCGCTCACAGCAATTCTAGATGGCTTACAAGCAATAAAAACACACTATAGAAAATAATAAATAATAAATCCCCACGTTCCCTCAGGGACAACACACAGTCGAATGAGCCATTTGATAGGCTTCATCCCACTCTGGATTCCCCAGGCCTTCTGGCAAAACCAAGCCTTATGGAAGAGTGCCAGATGCTGAGCTTCTGTGATGTCATCACTCTTTCAGGGTTAAACCCGGCATCATTTGGTCTCAGTCTGCAGGTAGGACTTGACCTTGTTCTAGGACCCATTTTCTCCTGGAGCTCCAAATCCTTGCATTTCTCTTGCCTCCTTCTTAGATGCTGATCAAGAGAGCATCTTGGCAGGATTCTTTTCTGTCTCTTCGCTTCAAATTTTCTTAACAATCAGTCATTGGGCAAGGGTTAAGTAGTTTTCACATAAGCCAGGTAAGAAGGAAGATCCAATAATATTAGGAATAAAATATAGGGCGTGGACTGAAGAGGATAACTGTAGCCTGAAAACGACCAAGATTTAGATCCAGAGCAGTCTTATCTTGGTTCCGTTTCAACGTTGACTTCATGAAGGAGGTTGAATAATCAGAGGAGGGCCTGACTGATTCTGAAAGGAGTCGTTTTTCGCTGAGTGGCTTTTGAGAGTCTCGTTTTCCTGGATTAACAGATCTTTTTTACTTGATTCTGCACTACTTGCTTGAGGTGGGGACTAGCATTGGGTTAAGAAACAGTGGGAAAGGAGCAGGGGTGAAAGCCTTAATTAGCATAAAGTGATATTTATTGAGTGAAGTCATCTATCCAGTGATAGGATTCCGCCAGTTTGCACCACTTCTGGAGAACTGGCTGTTCATTTTCTGAGCAGTTTGGTGAACTGGTTGTTGGAATAAATCATTAGGGCAGAGAACCGGTTGTTAAATTATTTGAATCCCACCACTGCATATATCATGTTGTTGTATAATCATGTTGTTGTATACCATCCTGGGAAATAGAAGCGCTGACACACTGAAGAAGAGGGATAGGGAGGGGGGGGGAGTGAGATAGTTGGGGTGTTGTAGTCAAAATAAAACACTTTCTCTTGGGAACCAAGGACATTCCCGCAGGTACTCGGAAGGAGGGGGCTGGAGTCACCTAGCAACTAGACAGCATTCTGATTGGACCAGGTGACTGATTGTTTTGAGAAAGTGAAAACCTTTTACTTTACTTATATGGTTAACCTTTTTGATGCTGAGTGCCCAAAGCATGCTTGTGTGCAAATGTATGTGCGTGTGCCCCAATCCCCAAAATGCAATGCGAGAGCTCCATACACATGTGCCCTGCTCCATGCATGCACCCTGCGCATGCGTCCTGCCCTCCGTTTTTGCTTCCAGGTTGGTGCAGCGGGGCTTTTCAGACCGAAAACAGGATGCGGGTGTGTGTGTGTCTCGCGATCTCTGCAGTTTCTCCCCAGCATGCCCAGGCTTTCTCCTCCATTTCTGCCATGAAGAGGCACCTGTAGGGGGTGGACCCTATGGAGATCAGGGAAGGCACAGGTGGCAGGAATGCAGGAGAAAGCAGGGGCACACGGGGTGGGGAGAAATGTAGGGCACACTGGGGGAAGGCCCTGCTCCTGCACATGGGAGGCAGAGACCCAAAGACCAGGTGGCTGGCGGGAGGTGCACGCGCATGCACAGTGGAGCTGGGCTGGGGCAATAGCTGGCATGCCCAGAGAGGGGACTGCGCATGCCACCTGTGGCACACATGCCCATAGGATCGCCATCACAGGTATAGGCAATGTGGTTTCTTTTTTTCTTTTGGTGCTGAGAGTTAGACCACAAGGGTCGAGAGTAGCTTTAATTTAACCTCTCACTTAAACCATTTGTTTGGGGGGGGGGGGTGATAACTAATAGTGCTTCTGCTTGTTTCTTTTAATGCTACATTTAGACATTTCTATTTTTAAAACACAGAAGAGCATTCAGATTAAATTACCCAGGAGAAACACCATTGAAGCCAGTAAGGCAATTAGTCATCATAACTAACTTTAACCAACATTAATTTCAATAGAAATTCATTATGATTAATTTTATCTGAGCATAACAATTCCGAAGGCTGTTCATGTATGCTAGAAACCATCAGCTTAGAAAGGCAGAATATAAATGTATTAATCAAATAAACATCATATATTACAGTATATTCCAAAGAGATACTGTTTAGAGAATGCTATTTAACAACCGTAGTATGATTAATTCTTGTAACCTAGTTTTTATCTTTCTATTTCTTATTGCTTTTCTTTGCTTTCCATAATGATGCTGACCTTGGAAGATAATAGCATGATGAGATATAGATGTGATAATTGAACATCATCTTTATTTGCCGAGTTATTTTGTCTTGTTGTGTTTTATTTTAGCTCACAAGGATGAGCAAAACATTGTCAGCTCAGCAAAAAGCAAAACAGGATTGTAACAGAAGAAAGGAAAGAATCTAAAAAGAAAAATAAATCCCAAATAGTATCCATCTTTAAAAAGGTGTAATTATAACAAGCTTTTCCTCTTTATAATCCCTTAAACGAGGGCTGCGCTATTATTGCAATTTTCTGACCTTTGAACTTCAATTCCCAGAATTCCTCAGCCTGCATGGAGTTGAAATCCACAGGTCATACAGTTGCTAAAGTTGCCCATCCCTGCCTTATAAAGATCTTTTGGAGAAGATGGAGCAAAATTAACGTAGTCAATGTTCATTCATTTCTGTTCTGTATTTTTGTATATTTGATAGAAAGTGGAATTTTCCTCCTGGAAGGGGCCAGTGTTGTGTTATGATTAAAATGTTGGACTAAAATTTGTCAGGCACAAGGAACCAAGGATGACACATTGATTTACTTAGAATAGTTTTCTTTATTGTTGCTCACCTATAGGCAGGAATCTTGCCGGACTAAAGCATAAGATGTAGGAGAAGAGCAGGCAGGGCGGAGTTAAGTGGATCATCAACTTAGAATCATTATGTTGCCACAAACAATCCGAGCCCAACTCCTTTTGGATTCCGTTGACCCTGATCTGGTGCCAATTTAATACTGAACTTTAGTCAACTAAATTCTTACATATAAAGGTAAAGGTTTCCTCACACATATGTGCTAGTTGTTCCCAACTCTAGGGGGCAGTGCTCATCTCCGTCTCAAAACTGAAGAGCCAGCACAATCCGACGACATCTCCGTGGTCATGTGGTCGGCATGACTAAACACCGAAGGCTCATGGAACGCTATTACCTTCCCACCAAAGGTGGTCCCTATTTTTTCTACTACTACTACTACTACTACTACTACTACTACTACTACTACTACTACTACTGTAATAATCAGTCAGTCATTGACCAATTTGTCATCAGTCAATTGCAGAAGGTGGCTTTACTTGGAACTGCTTCCATCCTGCGACGATAACTGCAACAGATTTGCCTATCTCAGGTCCTTAGTAAAGGATCGATACGCAGACAAAAATGCCAAACCCAGACTGAACATCTGGCTGACTGTGCGATTCCATCTATCTATGCTGGACATGGTGGCTCAGTGGCTAAGACACTGAGCTTGTCGATCAGAAAGATCAGCAGTTCAGCGGTTCGAATCCCTAGCGCCGCGTAACGGAGTGAGCTCCCGTTACTTGTTCCAGCTTCTGCCAACCTAGCAGTTCGAAAGCATGTAAAAAATGCAAGTAGGAAAATGGGGACCACATTTGGTGGGAAGGTAACAGCGTTCCATGCGCATTTGACGTTTAGTCATGTCGGCCACATGATCACGGAGACGTCTTCAGACAGCGCTGGTTCTTTGACTTTGAGACGGAGATGAGCACCACCCCCTAGAGTCGGGAACGACTAGCACATATGTGTAAGGGGAACCTTTACCTTTTAATTGACTGCAAGAAGGCAAGAAAAGATTTTCCTCTCATTTAGATCACCGCAATATTGAAAAAAGAAAAAAAGATCCCAATCAGAGCTCCCTCTCTCTCTTTCTCTCTCTGATAATCCCCGGTGACTTCCTATGCAGCAGAATTAACTGTATTTTATTTTACAGTAGGTATATTTCACTCTCTCCTTCTCTCTGGGATTACATAAATGTTTATCTCTCTGGCACCCATCCCTAACTTCTTCTTACTGATTTTGCAATATCTGGGAATGATAAATGTTCCTGCCGGGGGAAGAGGGGAAAAAAAAAACCCTGAACAATTTCATCACTGTCTCGCGAAGGTTTTATTGCATGGCTGCAGATTGGTTCCCACAGCAATTTACCACAAAATACTACAACAGGTCCCTGTCCTGACAGCGAGGAGCGCCCTAGCAGCGGCGAAGTGATGGAGAAAGGAAGAGCAGAGAGATTCTCACTTTATCTCTCGCCTCCTCGCCTCCCCGATAGGTGATAAAAATTGGTTGCAATGGAGATTAAGTAGGCTTTGGCTACCAATGAACTGGCAGGGACCAGAAGGTTTCGTGCTGGCCAGGGGTGTGGGGGGGAGATTTTTTGTGTGTGTGGGGGGGGAGATTTACTAGTTTGGGCTGGATTTGCATCCTTTTTGTAACATTTGGCTGCAAATAGGAATGACAGCCATTGTGCAACTACAGAAAATCCTCCACTTACAACATTTCCAACATTCGCCATGATGGGAAAAAAAGATGTGGAGACTCTAGAAAAAGTGCAAAGAAGAGCAGCCAAGATGACGAGGGGACTGGAGGCTAAAACATATGAAGAACGGTTGCAGGAACTGGTATGTCTAGTCTATGAAGAGAAGGACCAGGGGAGATATGATAGCACTCTTCCAATATTTGAGGGGCTGCCACATAGAAGAGGGGGTCAAGCTATTTTCCAAGGCACCTGAAGGCCAGGCGAGGAATAATGGATGGAAACTGACCAAGGAGAGACTCAACCTGGAAATAAGGAGGAATTTTCTGACAGTGAGAACAATCAACCCATGGAGCAGAAGTTGCCTTCAGAAGTTGTGGGAGCTTCATCACTGGAAGCTTTCAAGAAGAGACTGGACTGCCATCTGTCAGAAATGGTATGAGGCTGGGATGGTGAAACTATGGCACGCATGTCAGAGGTGGCATGCAAAGCCCTCTCTGTGGGCATGCATGCTGTTGCCAGCTGCTCTTCTGGTTTCTGGCATGCACATCCGTGGGCCCCAGAGTGCCAGAAAATGGCCCCAAAAACGGACTAAAATAGGCATGTGCAGACTGGTCAACTGGTCTTCAGGTTTCCAGAGCTTTGTTGTGTGCACATTCACACGCGTTCCAGTGTAGGCACTTGGTGCCGAAAAGGTTCGCCATCACTGGTATAAGGTCTCCTGCTTGGGTGAGGGGTTGGACTAGATGATCTACAAGGTCCCTTCCAACTCTGTTAATCTGTTAAGGAAGACCTGAACTTATGTACCTACTTTTCAATTCTGCCGCTTATTTCTCTATAAATTGGATGTGTTTTGGGGGGTAGGGAGACAAAGCTGTCATCTGGATACTTCTCCAAAACCTCAAATAAAATTGTCCCAAAGATGCTTTTTCAAAAGGCAACTCGACTTTCCTTTTTTTCCCTCGAAGGCATTTCACTCCTCATCCAAGAAGCTTCTTCAGTTCCCTTCCTCAGAACCGAAGAAGCTTCTTGGATGAGTAGCAAAATGTCCTCAAGCAAAAGCAAGGAAACTCCAAGTTGCCTTTTGAAAAAAGCGCCTTTGGGACAACCGTGACTTGGATGACTGAAAATCTCCACAGACACTCAAATGAAATTGTGCGGAATATAATTCCTGAGTAAATCAAGGCTTCTGAATTCGGAGGGGAGGAAACCCTGCTGTGTCCCACCAAGGGATTCGGCAATGAGTTTTCTTGGTGAACTTGTTTATTTGCGGCAGATTTTCAAATGCGTTTGTAATTAAAAATGAGAAATCAAATATTTTTATTAAAATCTCCAGTAGGGCTGCCTCGTGCTCGAAACAGCGGCGAGAAATTGGCAGCAATAAATGAGACTCTGAGCATTGTCAACTCCAATGGATAGATGACAAAAGTGATGCTTTTCGTGAGCTCCCTTGGGTATTGTTGGCACATAACACAGACAGGAGTGAATTATGATGCTTCTGGAGCAGCTAATGATTTTGCTTTCCTACTTTGGTGCAATCTGTCCTCTTCCACCTTTTCGCCCCCGTTTTCCCCCTGGAAGAGTTGCATTTTTAGCACCATCCAAATTCATATTGGCAAAATGATCTACGTTGTCTAATTCAACCAAGCCTATAATCAGTCACAATCCCAGGATCCTTCTCCTCCCCCCCCCCACCTTCCTTTTCTCCAAAGCTTGACTTCTTAGAAACAAGTGTCCAAACTTGTTCTGACCTAGGCTTCACAAAATCATGAAGCTGGTTCAGGCAAACCGGTAGCATTTTTTTTACTACCGGTTCTGGCGAACCGGTAACATTTCACCCCTGATCTTTGGAAAGTTTGGAATAAAGTGTGCCTTCACCACGATCAACAGGTTTTTTTCGAATGGAGCAAGAGTTTGGTTTTGCTTTCAGACATTTAGAACTGTGATGGGAGTTCTGAGCCTTGGGGGGAAATGATAAAATAGATCTCCCCCCTCCCCTATACTTGTTTGGATATGACCTAATTTATTACACATGGAGAAAAAGGGAAAGTTGATTCAGTTAGCTTCACTGAGCATCTCAGAGGGTTTCTCCTAGGTCTGCCCAGAATCTCCTGCAATTCCTCCAAGGTGCAGATGAGAAAATTAATCGAGCTTCAAAACATTTTATCTGGCCCCAAATAATACAGCTTTGGTTTCTGGGAGGAGTTTGATTCTGTTGCCCCCGAGGATTTGGACAGGTTATGTGGGCGGCTGCGAGCCACTACATGTTTATTGGACCCGTGCCCCTCCTGGCTGGTACTGGCATCCTGGGAAGTGACACGAGGCTGGCTCCTGGGCCTAGTGAACGCTTCATTGGGTGAGGGGTCCCTACCGGCCGCCTTGAAAGAGGCGGTGGTGAGGCCCTTACTCAAGAGGCCTTCCCTGGACCCGACGGAACTAGCTAATTATCGTCCTGTCTCCAACCTTCCCTTTCTAGCGAAGGTTGTAGAGAATGTGGTGGCACAGCAGTTCCCACGACACCTGGAAGAAACCGACTATCTAGACCCAGTCCGGTTTCCGACCCGGTCACAGCACGGAGACGGCCTTGGTCGTGTTGGTTGATGATCTCTGGAGGGCCAGAGATAGGGGTTGTTCCTCTATCCTGGTCCTATTAGATCTATCAGCGGCTTTTGATACCATCGACCATGGTATCCTATTGCGCCGGCTGGAGGGGATGGGAGTTAGGGGCACCGTTTTGCGGTGGTTCGGCTCCTACCTCTCCGACCGGACGCAATGTGTGTTGGCAGGGGAGCAGAGGTCGACCCTGAGGTCGCTCACTTGTGGGGTGCCGCAGGGGTCGGTCCTCTCGCCCCTTCTGTTCAATACATATGTGAAGCCACTGGGTGAGATCATCCGTGGTTTTGGGATTGGATACCATCTGTACGCTGATGACACTCAGCTGTACATTTCCACCCCAAACCACCCCAACGAGGCTGTCGAAATGATGTCCCGGTGTTTGGAAGCCGTCCGGGTCTGGATGGGGGACAACAGACTCAGGCTTAACCCCTCCAAGACAGAGTGGCTGTGGTTACCGGCACCTCGGTTCAACCAGTTGATTCCATCACTGGCCATAGGGGGTGAGCAACTGCCCCCTGTGGAACGGGCGCGCAATTTGGGCGTCCTCCTAGATGCCCGGCTGTCGATGGATGACCATGTGGCAGCCGTGGCAAGGGGGGCGTTCCACCAGGTTCGCCTGGTGCGCCAACTGCGCCCCCTATTGGACCGGGATGCCTTACGCACAGTCACTCATGCGCTGGTGGCGTCTCGTCTGGACTTCTGCAATGCTCTCTACATGGGGCTCCCCTTGAGATGCACCCGAAGACTACAGCTAGTTCAGAATGCGGCCGCGCGGGCTATCATGGGGAATACTAGGTACTCCCACATAACACCTCTCCTGCGCGAGCTGCACTGGCTGCCTGTGGTTTTTCGGGTGCGTTTCAAGGTGCTGATTACCATCTTCAAAGCGCTCCATGGCACAGGACCTAGTTACCTGCGGGATCGCATTCTGCCACATACATCCCTGCGACCAATTCGCTCTCACAGGGAGGGACTCCTCCGGGTGCCGTCCACCAAGCAATGCCAATGGGCGGCGCCTAGGAGTACAGCCTTCTCTGTGATGGGCCCAACCCTCTGGAATGACCTCCCCCCCGACATCAGAACCACCATCGACTTCCGCTCCTTCCGACAAAAACTAAAGACTCACCTGTTTCGATTAGCCGGCCTGGCCCATCTATAGTTCCATTCTTACCTCCTGGCGGATATTTTTATCTGGGATAGTTTTTAGGGTTAATGTATTTTAAATTTTTTAAATTTTAATCTAACTTAAACTAAATTTGTACAGTGAACTATTGTTACCTCCTCCAGCCCTATATTTATTTTATATTTATACTATGTATATTTATTGTTTTATTGTTTTAATATGACTGTACACCGCCCCGAGTCTCTTCTGAGAGAGGGGCGGTCTAGAAATTGAATAAAGTTAAGTTAAGTTAAGTCCGAGGATTTCTGCCAGGGAAGGGCACAGGATCTTACTATAATCATTGCAACCCACCACTGTTGTAAGTTAAAAACTACCCATGCCGCTTATTTGGAAATCCAGGTTTGTAAGGTGCTGCTGTGTGCAGATCTGTGGACTCTCCAACACAGAGAAAAGTCTGAACGGAGCCCTCTGAAATATGGCAGGCTGATCTCCATCTGCAGTAGGAACTTTTCATCCAATTCCGTCATAATATCAAGACAGATATTGATCGGTCCTTCCATTTTCAAAGCTGCAACAAGCATATAATTGTCTGAAATTTAGTAGGTTATCATCCAAAGGAACCTAATGGTTATTTTTGCAAAGTTCTTCATAAGACAGAATAGAATAACAGAATAGCAGAGTTGGAAGGGATCTTGGAGGTCTTCTAGTCCAACCCCCTGCTAAGGCAGGAAACCTTACACCACTTCAGACAAATGGTTGTCCAACATCTTCTTAAAAACTTCAAGTGTTGGAGGGTTCACAACAAGTTGTTCCACTGATTAATTGTTCTAATTGTCAGGAAATTCCTCCGTAGTTCTAGGTTGCTTCTCCCCTTGATTAGTTTCCATCCATTGCTTCTTGTCCTGCCTTCGAGGTACTTGGGAGTACTTTGATTCATACAATGAATATATGATGAACGGTTGCAAGTACTCGGCATGGCTAGTCTAGTGAAGAGAAGAACCAGGAGAGACATGATAGCAGTCTTCCAATATTTGAGGGGCTCCCACAGAGAGGAAGGGGGTCAAGGAATAATGGATAGAAACTAATCAAGATGAGATTCAACCAGGAAATTTCTCCTCAGTTCTAAGTTGCTTCTCTCCTTGATTAGTTTCCACCCATTGCTTCTTGTTCTACCCTCAGGTGCCTTGGAGAATAGTTTGATTCCCAATTCTTTGTGGTAACTCCTGAGATATTGGAAGACTGCTATCATGTCTCCCCTAGTCCTTCTTTTCATTAAACGAGACATACCCAGTTCCTGCAACTGTTCTTCATATGTTTTGGCTTCCAGTCCCCTAATCATCTTTTTTTGCTCTTCTCTGCACTCTTTCTAATGTCAATATCTAATTATTTCATGGTGAGCAAACTGGATGTCTCTCCATCCATGTCTAATTGTCTGTCTCTAACTTTCTCTACCTTTCTGTCCATCTATCCATCCACCTATCTATCCATCTATTCATCCATCCATCCATCCATCCATACATACATCCATCCATCCATCCATCCATCCATACATACATACATACATACATACATACATACATCATCTATCCATCTATCCATCTATCCATCCATTATCTGCCTGCCTGCCTGCCTGCCTGCCTGCCTGCCTGCCTGCCTGCCTGCCTATCTATCTATCTATCATCTATCTATCTATCTATCTATCTATCTATCTATCTATCTATCTATCTATCTATCTATCTATCTATCTATCTCTATCTCTTCACATCTTCATGTCTTTCCTCTATTCCTATGATGGCGAACCTATGGCACTTGTGCCGCAGGTGGCCCACAGAGCCATATTGGTGGGCACGCGACCTCAGCTCCGGCAGCTGATTTTTGGGCCTTCTGAGCCCACCAGAAGTCAGGAAACAGGCTGTTTTCCACCTCTGGTGGGCCTCCAAGGAGGTGGGGAAACCCATTTTTGCCCTCCCCAGGCTCCTAGAAAGGCTCTGGAGCCTGGGGAGGGTGAACAATGGTTCCCATGTGCCATCGTATGCCAAAAGTGTGCGGAGCATGGGGGGATCGCACACACATGCGTGGTGGGAGGGCATATAGAATTATGGGTGCTTTTGGCACTCGATGGCAAAACGGTTAGGCATCACTGCTCTATACAGTATTTGGTAAATTCCTGTGCTTTAGAATATAGTTGTTGTCAATACAAAGTATCTGAATCCTAATGCTTTGCTCTATAAATGGAATAACCATCCATGAGTGCAATTTTCCTGTCACTTACGGAACAAAACTTTAAGATCAAGATCAATAATTATGCAGGTTAATTTATTGGATTGCTTTAATCTGCTTGTTTGTTTATTTATTTGTGGATGTGTGTGCGAGGGAAGGGAAGCGATCCCTGGGGCTCTGACTACCAGAAGAGAAATTGATTTATAAATAAAAATAAAATATTTTGGTACCCGTTTTGTCTATAAATTGGGGTTAAGATGATGTGTTTCAATACAGCGCAGAGCTCCTGTTTCTTTAATGATTGCCCAGAGAGTGGGTTGAGTATCAATCAATCAATCTGAGAGTAGCAAACTGAGTTTCTGGAACTGGGAGAGGGGAGGGCGAGATTGAGGGAGGGGGAGGCATGGAGCATCCAGGGAGTATGAACTTCAGTATTTCTCAGTTTAAAAATGACCCATTGGGCGAGTGTCTATCCATGGCTTAATTTTTTTAAAAAAAGTTTCATTTATGTCAACATTAAAAACATTGGACATAATGCGACATTTCTGGCATAAGCATTTCTATATAGTTTTTGGATCTTACAACAATTACAGTTTATATCCATTACATACCGTATTTTTGGAGTATAAGATGCACCCTTTTTCCTCAAAAAAGAGGCTGAAAATCTGGGTGCATCTTATATACTGAATACAGCATGCTTGGCCTCCTGAAACCCCGCCCCCTCTGCAAAAATGCATAGCCTTTAGGAGGCTTCCAGAGTGCTCCTGGGGGCTGGGGAGGACAAAAAATGAGCGAAAATGGTTCAGTTTTGCTCATTTCCCCCCCAGTCCCCAGGAGCACTCTACAAGCCTCCTAAAGGCTATGCATGCCCTTTTTTAAAGAAAAAAACAGGCTCGTTTTCACCCATTTGCAGAGTGCAAAAACCTTTTTTTTATTTTCCTCTTTAAAACCTTGGTGCGTCTTATATTCCGGTGCATCTTATACTCCGAAAAATACGGTAGGTATATGCGTTCAGTCAGAATTACCTGCCCATTCATCCCTTCCTTTATATAATTGCTAACCATACAAATACATATCCAATTCCTACCTATCACACAATCCTAATGCCATATTTTCCAATTCTTAACTTGTCTGCGTTTTTCTGTCCCCACCTTTTCCCCTCCTTTCTAACCCTTGGTACCGTTTGTCCCAGATTTCCTGATGTTCCGTCTCATCCTTGTCTTTGAGCTCGGGAGTCAGTCTGTCCATTTCTGCGCACGTCAGTATCTTATTTATTATTTCTTGTTCTGAGGGAGTCTCTTTGGCTTTCCATTTTTTGTGTGAAGACCAGTCTTGCTGCCGTTAAAATACGCAGCATTAAAAAATAGTCCACCTTTGGCCTATTCTTTTGTGATCCCTAATAAAAAATAATTCTGGCTTTAACTCCATCCTTTGATTTAGCATCCGGTATAGGGTTTCCTGCCTAGGCAGGGGGTTGGACTAGAAGACCTCCAAGGTCCCTTCCAACTCTACTATTGTATTATTGTATCTCTTCCAAATACTTTCTTATTTGGTGTACAATGGCTTAATTTTTCAGGAAACCTCCGTAAACTACCTTCAAGCTTCTGGTTTTGAACTCTTGATTGTCCTCTTCTGGGTCTGCTCCCATTCCCCAGTCCCTTTCTGCCATCAGCTTCTTGTCAAGGGAAGGAAAGACTTAATTGATCAGCTTCTGCCAGCAGCCTTGAGAAAGTTGATTCCGATATTGACTTCGAAGGAGCTGGTTTAACTCCACCGTTCCAGAGGCAGCAATGGGCTGAACATCACAGCTATTAACCTCTGACCTTCCCAGTTGGCGAGACATCAGAAGAGCAGTAATTAGGAAGTCAATTGGAATCACATGTCTCACTTACACCAGCAATGTCAATCAATAGTGGTGGTGACAGATTCATTAGGCTAAGCTCTTGCAGCTCTAGCTAGTAACAGCCTCATAAAATACACTTTTGGAGCAAAGGGGGTGGGGGGGCAGCCAGAAAACTTGCTAGCATGATAATATCCAGCCACCGGGATGTGTTCAATTTATGAGGAGTTACACACTGGATCACCTTTTGCATAGGATCCTGGTTTGTTTTGGGGTTTTTTTCTTTTTACAAGTCACGGATCAATTTTTAAAATGCATCTTTTTTAAAAAAAAAGGTCACATTTTTCTCTTTGCCAATAGGGCATTTTTGGAAAGATCCTGTAGGAGGTTAAAACCTACCTCTCTCCTAGAAAAATGAAATATCCTGGGAAATATTGAAAAGGCAGAATATTATATTTCCCTGGATCCGAAATGGAGAAACATGTTTTTAGGCAGGAAACAGACCCACTCTTAATAGCCCTCACCTTGGTCAATGGGCCATTAAAATGCCTGAGCCAGTCTATTCTACATAACAAAGATCTCCCCCTTCAGCTCCAAGGTGATCGGATTAAGGCATGATAATATTAGCCCTTTACCCATCTCACCACAGGGCACCTGGGAAGAAGCAATGCTCAACATGGACTCTCAGCCTACAGAGTTGCCCCTGCATGAGTTGGGGCCATGCAGGGGCAACTCTATAGGCTGTCCTGAGTCCCAGGCTTGGTTGAGCCTTGCTGGGTGATGTAATCTACCCAGGTGCCATGTGGTGAGATGGGTAGAGGGCTAATCCTATCATATCCTGAGGGCCATGTTTTAATCCCATCACCCTGGAGGTGAAGAGGGGGGCTTGGAGAGCTTCAGGAAGCTGCTTTGTCTTGAAAAACACGTTTCTCCTTTTCTCATCCAGGGAAAAGATAATATTCTGCCTTTTTAATATTTCCTAGAATATTTCATTCCTCTAGGGGAGCGGTGGGTGTTAACTTCCTACAGAAGTCTTCTAATCCAACCCCCTGCTCAAGCAGGAAATCCTATATCAACGATGGCGAATCTTTTTTGGCTCGTGTGCCATAAGTGGGGGGAGCGCAGGGGTGTAGTGTACGGGTGTATACCATAATGCAAAGTGCGACAGCCCCCAGTGCGCATGCGCGCACTACAGGCGTTCCCCCCCCCATTTTTTCCATGCTTTTTTTGCCTTCCCCAGGCTCCAGAGGCTTTATAGGAGCCTGGGGAGGGCAAAAACAGTCTCCCCTGCCCCCTGGAAGCCCTCTGGAGGCTTCATGGACCTTCAGGATGCTTCCCTGAAGCCTCTGGAGCAGTCAAAACGACCCCCTGAGCAAACCGGAAGTGTGTGCCCGAACTTCCGGTTTGCCCGTAGGGCCGGGTTTTTTTGCCCTCCGGAGGCTTCAGGGAAGCTCATTAAGCCTCCGGAGGGCCTCCGCGAGGGTGCAGGAGGGGGGCTCTTTTCACCTTCCCCAGGCTCCTATAAAGGCTCTGGAGCCTGGGGAGGGCGAAAAATGGCTTTAAAAAATGGTGAACTCAGCTGACCAGCACGTATGTGCGCTGGCCAGCTGACAGGGCAGCGCCTCCCGTGCCCTGACCAATGGCTCCGCGTGCCACCTGTGGCCCGCGTGCCATAGGTTCACCATCCCTGTCCTATACCATTTGAGACAAATGGTTGTCCAATCTCCTCTTAAAAGCCTTCCAGTGATGGAGCAATCACAACTTCTCGAGGCAAGTTGTTTCACTAGTTAATTGTCTTCACTGTTAGGAAATTTGTCCTTCATTTTTGGATGCTTCTCTCTTTGATTAGTTTCCATCTGTTGCTTCTTGTCCTTCTTGTGCTTTGGAAAATAGTTGACCCCCCCCTCTTCTTTGTGGCAACCTCTCAAATACTGGAATACTGCTATCATGTCACCCCTGGAATTTCTTTTCTCAAGACTAGCCAAACCCAAATCCTGCAACCGTTCTTCTTATGTTTTAGTCTCCAGGAGTTTAATCCCCTTAGTTGCTCCTCTTTGCATTTTTTCAAGTCTCAACATCCTTTTTTTCTAATGTGGCGACCAAAACTGGATGCAGTATTTGAGGTATGGTCTTTCTAAAGATTTATAAAGGGGCATTAATACTTCACGTGATTTTTATTCACGTGAATTAAAATCAAGAAGATGGGAAACAATTTGAAACTGGCTCCCCTAAAGCAGCAAGGCTTGAGGAATTCCTTCCCTTAATCCTAAAATCCTTGAGAGGAAGAATTTTTACAGGGACCCTTGTGCATAATAAAATGACTTTCCTCTGTTAGAATTGTAAAAAAAACCACCATTCCCCTCTGTTCTATAATTAGTAAGCAGCCAATAAAGCTAATATAATCTTGGGTTGTATAACCAGAGGCATAGAATCAAAATCACCGCGAAGTATTCTACTTTATAAAGCCTTCATCCCTGGAGGTTTTAAAAAAGAGACTGGACAGATAGTCTAAAAATGGTATAGAGTCTCCTGCTTAAGCAGGGGAATGGACTAGAAGACCACCAAAGGTTTCTATTCCATTCCATCGCATTACCTATTCTATTCTATATTCTGTTCTCTATTCTATTCTATTTTCTGTTCTCTATTCTATTGTATTCTATTCTATTCTACTCTACTCTATTCACCCATCTCCTCCCACTTATGACGGTATGACTATAACTTTGTTGCTTGTATCTGTACAATTTATATTGATTGTTTCCTAGTATGATTTGATTGCTTATTTGTACCCTATGACTATCATTAAGTGTTGTACCTTATGATTCATGATGAATGTATCTTTTTTTTATGTACACTGAGAGCATATGCACCAAAGACAAATTCCTTGTGTGTCCAATCACACTTGGCCAATAAAAAAATATTCTATTCTATTCTTCCATTCCATGTTTCTATTCTGCTCTGTCCTGATTCTATTTCTATTTCTATATTTCTAATTCTACTCTATTCTACTCTGCTCTGCTCTGCTCTGCTCTACTCTACTCTACTCTACTCTACTCTACTCTACTCTACTCCATTCTCATTATTCTATTCTATTCTCATTATTCTATTCTCATCTTGCCAGTAGGAGCTTTCCCACCCCAATTGTTAACTGCAATGCAGGAGAACAGTCTCACTTTCTCACTATCTTGACAGGGAAAGCAGATAGAGCCCCTTCTTTTCTTTGCTCATGACATAAATCAGCCCACACACTTAGAGGAGAGAGAGAGAAAAATATCCAGTGACATTTTGCAAACAATCCCTCCGTGTACAAAATCTCTAACCATTCTTCTTCAAAACTGCCTCGGTTGTCCTTCGTGGCTGACTTGGGAGCCAAATTGTAGGAGACCCTGAAATATGGGAATTTCTCCTCTCAAGTAAATCTGTGCTTAGAATCAGGTGCTAAATCAGGGTAGAATCAAGATCACGTGAAGTGTTAATACCACTTTATAATGCCTTGGTAAGGCCACACTTGGAATACTGCATTCAGTTTTGGTCACCACGATGTAGAAAAGATGTGGAGACTCTAGAAAGAGTGCAGAGAAGAGCAACAAAGATGATTAGGGGACTGGAGACTAAAACATATGAAGAACGGTTGCAGGAACTGGCTGTGTCTAGTTCAGTGATGGCTAACCTTTTTGTTGTTGCGTGCCGAAAGCATGCACGTGTAGAACAGCAAGTGTGCGTGCCCACACCCATAATGCAATCCATGCATGACCCCTCCTGCGTGCCTCCACTCCTCCCCCCACATGTGTGCGCAATCCTCCATGGCCTGTTTTGGACCTAGTAGGCCCCCCTACAGCCTCCTGGGAGCAAAAACGGGCCATGGGGGAGGGCCGCATCGCACCTCCCCAGGCTCCCCATGCCCCTGTGCATGCATGTGCAACCCTGCGCATGTGTGCACGACCCCGTGGGTGCAACCTCCCACCCCCACACATGCGTGCTTGGCAGAGACCCGGAAATCAGCTGGCCAGAGGGAGATGCACATGCTCCTGCGTGGTGAGTTGAGCTGGCCGATGGCTTGCAAGCCCCCAGAAAAGGGTCTGCGTGCCACCTGTGGCAGGCGTGCTATAGATTTGTCATCACGGCTCTAGTTTAATGATAACAAGGACTAGGGATGTCATGATGGCAGTCTTCCAATATTTGCCACAAAGAAGAGGGAGGTCAACCTATTCTCCAAAGCACCTGCAGGCAGGACAAGGAGCAACGGGTGGAAACTAATCAAGGAGAGAAGCAACCTAGAACTAAGGAGAAATTTCCTGGCAGGGAGAACAATTAATCAGAGGAACGACTTATCTCCAGAAGCTGTGAGGGCTCCAACACTGGAAGTTTTTAAGAAGAGATTTGGCAACCATTTGTTTGAAATGATATAGGGTCTCCTGATTGAACAGAGGGTTGGACTAGAAGACCTCCAAGGTCCCTTCCAACTCTAATTATTAAAATTCAGCCCAAGTAGCTGAAGATGGCATATCAGTGGGAGGTCCTTGGTGCTCTCTGAGCTTGGTTGTGTTTCTGGAGATGTTTCATTACCAATCTTCATTATAAGAGGAAACCCCACTCCCCTGCTAACAGTGATGTTAGCGTAAGCTGCTGATCGCTGCCTCCACGCATCACATTTTTGGCCTCTGCACATCGCATTTTAGGCTCCACACCAGTGGTGGGTTCCGGCCGGTATGCCCCGGTCCGAGTGTACCAGTGCCTGCAGGGAGCAGCAGTACGGTGTTCCCATACGGTGCTTCAGAGGGTTCACCCACCCGACTGCCCTCCTTACCTGTATTTGAGCCTGGCCCTGTTGCAGCGTACCGGTTGCAACGGGATCTGGAACCCACCACTGCTCCACACGCCCCGTTTTTAGCCTCTGCGCATCACGTTTTCAGGCAGAAATCAGTGTCGATGTGCTTTGGCGATCCCCACAGCCTTGAGCAGGTCTCAAATGGAGCGTTTGGAGGCTGAAAATGTGAGACGCGAAGGCCAAAATGGCAACCCGGAACAGCTGTTGCCTTGTCTGACTGCTTCCGCGCTTCGCCTGCTTTACTCACTGGCGCTCCCTGCGACTATCAGCTGTGTTCTTGAAGCTGCGTATCAACCCCAACGCGCACGCGCTCTCACAACCAGCCAACTAACGTGCTGAAGCTGACCAGGCTGTTTGCTAAGGACGCTAGCCAGATGAATACGGATAGATGCTGGTAGGCAGAGGCAGAATTTTTTTTGTCTTATTTTCCTCCCCAAAAACTAAGGTGCGTCTTATAATCCGGAGCATCTTATACTCTGAGAAATACGGTAATTTTGGAGTCCCAAAGAATCCTGGAAACTAAAGAGGAGGTTTAGTGTATTTCTTAAGGCAGAGTCTCTTGAAATGAATTGAAGTGCTTCATTCCTAGCTGAATTGAGTTGCTGTTTATGAGGCAGGCTATCAATGGATTCCCCTGTTGTTGATGTCCAATATCCTCTTGGTTGTTGATGTCTCATAACTTTTTCATTCATTTCCCAGCCTCTCCCTTTCCCCATCTCTCTGTCAGGCCTGCAGTCATCTTTTCTTGTGGATCTTTGGCCTGCCACACTTTCTCTTATTCTACTAGGCATATTCTATTGTGGGAAAATGGGAGGGGGCATTGTACGGAGTTACACACTATGTAGCCATAACAAAATTCTTTCTAGAAAGCCAAGGTCATCCTTTGTCTCTGCAACTCTGCACCTGACCGGAACTGGATGGGTGGAACTGCCAGCATGGCAGTGGGAGATTGGACCATGGGATGGACTTGTGGGTGTGGGGGCAAGATCTTGAACTTTCAACTGGGTGGGGAAAACCGGGAAGCTTTCAGATTCAGGTTTTCCCAAATGTGCCAACATGGCTCTCTTAATAAATTGGAACTTTGAGCGATACTTTGCCTTGGACTCTGATTTACTTTTGGATGCTATTTGGAATCCTGACACTCTCATCCCTCTGAAGTCTTCAGATCCCAAGCATTTAACTAGCAGTTTAATGGGTCATAAAAGTAAAAATGTAATCAGAAATAAAGAGAAGAGAATTCCCATCAGAAGCCATTCACGGAAGTGGGATATGGCAGCATTCACCAAGGGGCAAGGTTTCCAAGAAAGCTTCACAGGGGGAGCACAGTTCAGAGGAAGGTACCTGTGCCAGGCAGAGCTCAGGTGGGACTTTAAATACAGGAAGCTTTCAGATAGTGCCTGAACAGAGCTGGCATCAGGTAAAACCAATTTCCAGTACCTGGTTACTTCAGTGTGGGCCTGTGCCAAGTACTTATTTATTCAGCTTACCTCTCTTTAGTCATCTTCTCTGGGATTCTTCACAGGAAGATGGTAACATGCCTAGAGGTTGGGTGGGTGAGTTGCAGCTCACGGTCTGAATCACAAAGGGTCAAAAGTAGAAGCCTTCTCATCGCTAAATATCTATGGAGATTCTCAATCATCCAATTCATGGTTGTCCCAAAAGTGCTTTCGCAAGAGGCAACTGGAATTTCTGGTTTTTCTTTGAAGACGTTTCCCTTCTTTTTGATGTAAAAAAAAAAGATGTGGAGACTCTAGAAAGAGTGCAGAGAAGAGCAACAAAGATGATTAGGGGACGTGAGGATAAGACATAGAAAGAACGGTTGCAGGAACTGGGTATGTCTAGTTTAATGAAAAGAAGGACTAGGGGAGACAGGATAGCAGTCTTCTGATATCTCAGGGGTTGCCACAAAGAAGAGGGAGTCAAACTATTCTCCAAGGCACCTGAGGGCAGGACAAGAAGCAATGGGTGGAAACTAATCAAGGAGAGAAGCAACTTAGAACTGAGGAGAAACTTCCTGACAGAACAATTAATCAGTGGAACAGCTTGCCTCCAGAAGTAGTGAATGCCCCAACACTGGAAGTTTTTAAGAAGATGTTGGACAACCATTTGTCTGAAGCAGTGCAGGGTTTCCTGCTTAAGCAGGGGGTTGGACTAGAAGACCTTCCAACTCAATTATTCTATTCTATTCTATTCTATTCTATTCTATTCATCCAGGAAGTTTCTTCAGCTCGGACTGGATGATAAATCCTTCCGTTCCCCATCATCCAGTTAGAGCCAAAGAAGCTTCTTGGATGAGAAGCAAAACGTCTTCGAAGAAAAACCAGAAGTCCAGTTGCCTCTTGAAAAAGCGCCTTCTCATCATTACCTTCAGAAGTTGTGGTGCACCAGCATTGGAGTCCTAAAGATACTTTTCCAAAAGGCAATGGGACTTTCTTGGGGTTCCCCCCCCCCTTGAAAACATTTCACTTCTCATCCAAGAAATTTCTTCAGGTCTAATTCAATTCTAACTCAGAACTGAAGAGGTTTCTTGGATGAGAAGTGAAACATTTCAAAGAGAAAAACAAGTCCAGTTGTCTTTTGGAAAAGCACCTTTGGGATAACCATGTCCTGGATGATTGAGAATCTCCGTAAACATTTAGCGATGGGAAGGCATCTACTTTTGAGACACCATCACTGGAGGCTTTTAAGAAGAGATTGGACAGCCATTTGTCCAGAATGGTATAGGATCTCCTGCTTACAATATAATACAATACAATAGTAGATTTGGAAGGGACCTTGGAGGTCTTCTAGTCCAACCCCCTGCTTAGGCAGGAAACCCTATACCGTTTCAGACAAATAGCTATCCAACATCTTTTTAAAGACTTCCAGTGTTGGGGTATTCACAACTTCTGGAGGCAAGTTGCTCCACTGATTAATTGTTCCAACTGTCAGGAAGTTTCTCCTTAGTTCTAGGTTGCTTCTCTCCTTGATTAGTTCCCACCCATTGCTTCTTGTTCTACCCTCAGGGGCCTTGGAAAATAGTTTGACTCCCTCTTCTTTGTGGCAGTCCCTGAGATATTGGAACACTGCTATCATGTCTCCCCTAGTCCTTCTTTCTCTTAAGCTAAACATCCCCAGTTCCTGCAACCGTTCTTCATATGTTTTAGTCTCCAGTCCCCTAATCATCTTTGTTGCTCTTCTCTGCACTCTTTCTAGAGTCTCCACATCTTTTTTACATCGTGGCGACCAGAACTGAATGCACTATAATTGCTAATGCTTGAGCAATAGGATGCAGTAGAAGACCTCTAAGGTGCCTTCCAGCTCTGTTATTCCATCATTCTGCCTTCATCTGATAGCATCTTATGCTCTGGTTGTTTTGTCTTGGTCCATTTTCTCCTCCTCTTCAGAAAACACCCGTTTAACTAAGGACATGAGAAAGGGCAGGGCTTTCTCCCCAGAGAGAATTGGACACCGAGTGTGTTCTTACCACCCTTGCACCCGGAGGGCAGGATGTTCAATTTGACATCCTCAGCCATCGCTATGGTCACCAGCAACCCATGTGGAGCCTGCAAGGCTCTGCATCTTGCCTGGTATGATTTGATTCCTTGGATTACCGTATTTTTCAGAGTATAAGAGGCACCGGAGTATAAGACGCAGCAAAGTTTTGAAAAGGAAAATTAAAAAATCTTTTTTTGTCAAAAAAAAAGGTCATTGATAGTCTTTAGGAAGCTTATAGAGTGCTGCTGGGGGCTGGGGGGGCAAAATGGGCCATTTTTCACTCATTTCTGTCCTCCCCAGTCCCCAGGAGCACTCTGGAAGCCTTCTAAAAGGCTATGCACAGCCATTTTGGTGGAGGGGGTGGGGTTTCGGGAGGCAAAAAATGCTGTATTCAGTGTATAAGATGCACACCCTCTTTTTTGAGGGAAAAAGGTGCATCTTATACTCCAAAAAATATGGTAGTTACTCAAACAAGCAAATTAGTCTCTGGGCACCTATCACCACTTCTTGAGTATTGAGCCACAGTGGCGCAGTGGATGAGTGCAGTACTGCAGGCTACTTCTGCTGCCTGCCGGCTTCCTGCAATTTGGCAGTTCAAATCTCAGCAGGCTCAAGGTTGACTCAGCCTTTCAACCTTCCAAGGTTGGTAGAACCTGGACCCAGATTGTTGGGGACAATAGACTGACTCTATAAACCGCTTAGAGAGGGCTGTAAAGCACTGGGAAGTAGTGTATAAGTCTAAGTGCTATTGCTATTCTAGCAAAGCTCCATCTTCAAGGACAATATCTGATTTCTAAGAATGGTTCTGAGTTTGCATATATACTCTGGAGACCTTTGTAAATGGATCAAACCATGAAACCAATCAACCCTACGGAAGGCTTCGTATTGTGATTGGCTATAATTACAGAATTTTGCAAGGCTGATTACCTCCCAGTGAATCAAGGAGGTGTTTACCTGAATATTCTTTGCCATGCTTAAAGGATATTTCAGCTGACTTCGCCCAGATCATGGCTCTTTCATATTTCTATCAAAATCGCCTCCTTTACAATGGCCATGGAGTTGGGGTTTTTGTTGCTACTGTTTTGTTTTGTTTTTCAGCTTGGTTGTTATTTAAATATCAGTTCTTCTTGTTTGTTGATCTGATGATTATCTTGATGGTAATTTCCTCTCATCTGACTGTTGATTGCTGGTGGGAAGATATTTTGGTCTTTTTGTTTCCTTTTTGGCTTGTTGATTGTCTCTTTTGCACAGGATGTAGATGTGGTTGATGTATATGTGTCCATGAATGGCCAATTTGTCTGAATGCGGGTCTTCCAAAAATTCTCTAATGCTTTTGGACTTGAATTGGGTGGTCATATTTTCCCAGTTGAAACTATGGTTAAGACCTAACTATGGTCCAAGTCCAAGAACCCCCTCATTTCAACCATGGGCTGCAAATATTCTTCTTTATTGGTGAAAGATTGTCATTCAGATTCTTGTGTCAACGTGTTTTCATAAGAAACCACGAGATCAAATTTGAACCCAGCGTGGAAAAGAAAAGCTGAAGCATAAAGACATATTGTCAAGAAAGTGTATAACTTCTGTTATATTACTGCTTAATCTTAACATAATTATTCTCATCCTTTTATTTGATTAACTTCTAATGGTTCCTCTTGGTGTGAAAGGTCCCAGACTGATCATTTGATTTTAGTGTATGCTATAATTACCGATAATGTTCTTTTGCAAGACAATTTAATGATAACCACATAACGGCCTATATGAGGGAAGCTGCAGGGTTTCAACGCTTTTCAGCAATATAAAATACATTAGACTAAAACAAACCATCAACCTGACAGGGAACGCTTGATTTACACCAAGGACTATGTTCGTGAGATGTTGTGGAATTTCCACCCAGATTTTCCCCTCCTTTGCAAGGCCTGGCAATAGAGCTGAATGATCTATTCCTCAAGGAGAAGACATTATCATCAACATGGCAGGTGTGAACCACAACAAGTGGAGAACTACGGCCCCTTTATGACTTTCTGGACTTCAATACAATACAATACAATACAATACAATACAATAGTAGAGTTGGAAGGGACCTTGGAGGTCTTCTAGTCCAACCCCCTGCCTAGGCAGGAAACCCTATACTGTTTCAGACAGATGGCTATCCAACATCTTCTTAAAGACTTCCAGTGTTGGGGCATTCCAGGGAGTGGGAACAACCAAGGGCTCCATGGAGTCGCCTCCATGTGGATTTCTTGGGTCCCATAGAAGGCACCACTTTTTTCCTAGTTATTGACGCTTGGTCAAAATGGGTGGAACTTTTCCCCATGCACTCCACCACCTCCTCTGCAACAATACGCATTCTGGACAACCTATTTACCACCCATGGATTGCCCGACATTTTAGTGTCGGACAATGGACCCCAATTCACCTCCCAAGAGTTCCAACATTACATGAGCCGCCTAGGCATCCGCCACGCCCCAACAGCTCCGTTCCACCCGGCGGGAAATGGCATGGCAGAACGCGCTCTGCGCTCTGCTAAAGAATCCCTCTCCCGCATGTCGTCATTGCCCATGCATCTCCGCGTGGCAACCTTTCTACGTTGCCAACACACTACCCCATGTCCACTTACAGGAAAGGCCCCTTCTGAACTCCTTATGGGGCGCAAACTCCGCACGACTCTAGACCGTTTACACCCCTCTTATTCTACTCCCTCTTTCCCTTCTTCCCCACCCCCCTAGGACCTTTCTAGTGGGGGAGGGGGTGTTTGCAAGGAACTTTGCAGGGGACCCAAAGTGGGTACCGGGGGTTATTTCTGAGTTAACAGGGCCCTGTTCCTACAGGGTCCTCCTTGACGATGGACGAGAATGGAGGAGGCATTTAGACCAGTTGCGGCGGCGCGTAAAGGATAGAGCACCAGACGGATCGCATGTCCCAGCTCAGAATAAACCAGGCCCTGACGACGACGCCTACCGGCCCGACCAGAACAAACCAACTAGCTCCGGCGCCGTTTCAACCGCCCCGCTCACGCCGGACTCCTTACCTGCAAGTTTTGATGGGACTCTAGGACTTCGGCCTGCCAGGTCACTCCCCGGGAACGCTCCTCCTGCAACGTTGGCCACACCTCAATTGAGGAGATCCCAGCGCATGCACAGACGGCCTGCGTATTTGAGCGAATACACTTGCGCGAACAAGGGGGATGGGGTGTTATGTCCTGAGAGCATCCACCAGCAGGTGGCGCTCAGTAACTCATCCTACAGCTCACCCCTGATTGGCCCAACTAAACAATCTCCTTGGCGGGACAATCCTAGAGCTCCCATTGGTTGCCGGTCTGACAGCTGTGGGTATAAATAGCTGTCAGCCGTCTCGTTCTCTGTTCTGTTGTACTGAGTTAATAAAATAGTTAACCGTTGCTGTTGCCGTTCCATTATTACCTCAGGACTTAAAACTGGGGAGCGCGAAAATTGCCTCCTCCGGCCCTCCCTAGGCCCTTCGAAGGCCAAAAATCAGCTGGCCTAGGTCAACAGCTCGCATGTCCTCAGAGATGGCTCCATGTGCCACCTGTGGCAAGCGCGCAATAGGTTCTTCATCACGGATATAGGATAACAGTTGTTACTTTTCTATAACCCAGCAAGCCGAAAGAAACACGTGAAATGTTAATACCACTTTACAAGGCCTTGGTAAGGCCACACTTGGAATACTGCATTCAGTTCTGGTCGCTACGATGTAGAAAAGATGTGGAGACTCTAGAAAGAGTGCAGAGAAGAGCAACAAAGATGATTAGGGGACTGGAGACTAAAACATATGAAGAACGGTTGCAGGAACTGGGTAGGTCTAGTTTAATGAAAAGAAGGACTAGGGGAGACATGATAGCAGTCTTCCAATATCTCAGGGGCTGCCACAAAGAAGAGGGAGTCAAACTATTCTCCAAGGCACCCGAGGGCAGGACAAGAAGCAATGGGTGGAAACTAATCAAAGAGAGAAGCAACTTAGAACTGAGGAGAAACTTCCTGAACAATTAATCAGTGGAACAGCTTGCCTCCAGAAGTTGTGAATGCCCCAACACTGGAAGTCTTTAAGAAGAGGTTGGATAGCCATCTGTTTGAAACAGTATAGGGTTTCCTGCCTAGGCAGGGGGTTGGACTAGAAGGCCTCCAAGGTCCCTTCGAACTCTACTATTGTATTGTATTAATGAACAGAGTCTTCACAAGACAGTTGAACTCATCCACGATGTCAAATAAAATCCAACACAGTGGTGGGTTGCAGGCGGTACCCCCCCGGTACAGGCGTACCAAAGCCTGCTGGTACCATTCCGGTATGGTGCTCTGGAGGGCCCACCCACCCGCCCGAGCTCCTTACCTGTTCTTTAAAGCCTTCGCCGCTTCCACGCAGGCGCATGACGCATACAGCACCTGTGCTCAGCTCCACTGAGCAGCTGGAGCATCGCGGAGGCTTGCGGAAGCATCACTGGCAGCTACAACGCAGGATCCGGAACCCACCACTGATCCAACAGCATCATAAAACACTATGAAGCGGTATATAAGTCTAAATGCTACTGCTATACTGTCCCACAGGTGCTTTTTTTCAAAAGGCAACTGGACTTTCTTTGTTTTCACTGAAGACGTTTCGCTTCTCACCCAAGAAGCTTCCTTCAGTTCTGACTGAATGGCAGAGAGGGGAAGGATTTATATTCTTTGCAGTCATCTGCTCATTAGCACTCTCTTTGAGAGTCGCCATTGGGAAGTTGCATTTGGAAAAGCACCTTTGGGACAACCGTGAGGATTTCCATAGGCAGCAGCATCACAGTTTTGGGTGGAGGGGGAAGGAGAGCGAACCCCAGTTTCTCTCAGCAGCGAGAACCGAAAGGTTAAACACGAGCCCATTACCTCTGCAATCTCTTTTCTCCTCCTTTTATTCCAGACTAATGGCACTTGGGACTGTCTTCTTCGAAATGCTTTATGCCCCATTAATATTATTGCAAGTCTCAGGGCCCAACCTGGGTAAGCACTTAATCAAAAGCAATGGGTTGAAAATCATGTTTTCCATTTTTTCTCATATTTGATTCATTCCTCCCAGATAGAAAGAAGTAAAAAAAAAACACACACACAACACATTACTTTGTCTAAACGGGACATGCATTATCTCCTAAGCAGTTGAAAAGGCTATCATGGGGTTTTATCCCTTTAGGTGCTAAGACAGGAACACGAATTTCTCCCACTCATCCATTCAGTTAGCCTAGACTTCCATTTTTCATTTCGATGACTTCCCCCGCCTCTCAATCTGACAGACAATCCTTTAGGTTTTTTTTTCTCCATAGGTCTCTTTTGTAAAGACATATCCCAGGTCACGAGACAGGTTAAATCTTGTCTGCAGGCCCCAGAGGGGGTAAAACCCTCCAAAAATGTATTTGTGAGGCGCGAACTTCCTCGGAATTCATCTTAGAAAGTGGACCATATCAGTGAATAGGCGTCATAGTTTTATGCATTTCTTTTTTCCCCAAAAAAACATTTTATTAAGTTATAAGATAAGATGCAAAATACAAAGGTAAATAGGAAGGCAGCGTTCTGACCTGGGCTTCCCCAAAAAGCACGAGGCAGAGTCCTGGTCTCGACAAAACTCCTTTTATTAAACGAATGTGAATTCCTCTCATTCACATTGAGCAAAGACCTGGTAAACAGTCTTTCAAAGGAATATTTATGACCACAGACCTTATCTATCTTGGAAATCTGCCATGTAAATATTTTCCAAATGAGGTGCTGTGCAAGGAAAGACTGGGCACAGAGTCTCTGAGATTCACGGACAGATCTTCACACTCCTGAAACAAATCTAATGAACAAATGAATATTTGCTGCAAAAGCCCACTCCTCTTTCACTCCTCTTTTATGTCCTATGAGAAGGGCCAATTACCTTCCACCTGTGACTTTACTCCCAAGTTGACCCTGATTTCTGAGTTGTTCTTTTCTTCTGGCAGCTCTGTGCATGCGGACACTGGGAACAGGCTCCTCCTGTTCCTCTGCCTCATTGATGTCTGACTCCAAAGGCAGCTCATCACTGCCAGACGGCCTCGGCCCCGTCTCTGCTCCAACGCAGTGCCCTCGTCCGAGTCTTCCCTAGCTTCCAGGATTGGCCCATGTTCTTCCCCAACCTCCTCACTCTCCAACTCTGCTGCCAGCTCCACCTGCCACAACAGGCAGTAGGAGAGGAAAGGGGGAAGAGAAGTGAGGAAGGGCTGGGAAAAAGAAAAAAAAACATTGACTTCAAACTCCGTCTGTTGCGGTAAAATTAACATCAAACCGCAACTTTTTGCTTTTTCAAAATAATATAAACTAGCCATGACTATAAGCATGTATCGATCTAACTGGTAAAACCCAAAATAATATTTCCGGGGGGTTTTCCACCTCAAATACAAAATTCAGAAGCGGCTTCCATGTAGCAACAAAGATACTTACATTCTTTTCTTTCATCAAAATGGTCATTTAGCCATTTCTGCCAACTCCATCAACTTCTGCAGCCATTCGTCCATGGTGGGAATCAAAGTGTCCTTCCATTTTTGTGCATACAATGGTCTTGCTGCTGTCAACATCTATAAGATCAAAGTTCCATATTTTTTTGAAGAACTGGAGGAGGGAATTTTGAGGGCCAAGAAAATTAAATATTTGGGAATATGGCTATCAGCAAAATGTATTACAATAAAAGAAGATAACTACAACAAATTGCTATGACAGATACAAAAAGATTTGGATAATTGGACTAATCTACAAATATCACTAATTGGCAGAATCTCAACAATTAAAATGAATGTATTACCCAAACTACTTTATCTTTTTCAAACAATACCGATTAAATTAGAGATTTTTTTTCCAACAACTAAATATTCAATAAACACTCAATAAAAATTATTTTTTTAAAAAAAACAAAGTTCCAATTTTTTTCTCCATGTCTTTTTTTATTAAACCCAAAATATTTATGCATTTTTTTTCTTCTTTTGTGATTTTTTTTAGTTGCGTCCCCTGCTGAAAATAGTCTTGAAGTGAGGTGCACAGGGACATTCAAAGAATGTGAAAATGCAGGCAGTCCTCGACTTACAACAGTTCATTTACGTTGCCAGTCGCCGAAGTTACAACAGCATTGAAAAAAATGACGTCACTGTTTTGCACACGCACAACCATTGCAGCATCTCCGTGGTCACGTGATCCAAATGTCAGGTTTCGGAAAGATGCCCTAATTAATTAATTAAATACAGAAGCTTCACAACTGACTCATATTTATGATAATTGCAATGTCCTGGGATCAGAGGTGGGTTCCTACCAGTTCGGCCCGGTTCGGCAGAACAGGTATATACCAGCCCGGGTTGCAGAACCGGCAGTGATCCAGGCTGCCCACGCCCAGGTCACCGCCGTCACCATCTTTATTTTGAGTTCTGCGCATGCGCAGAACAATTTCCATTGAACTGCGCATGCACGCGGAACGAACCAGCAGTAACGCTGGCTAGAACCCATCCTGAGATCACATGATCCCCTTCTGTGACCTTTTGATCTTTTGACAAGTGAAGTCAATGGAGAAACCCAATTCACCTAAGGACTGTTACCATCTTAACAATTGCAGTGATTCACTGAACAATGGTGGCAAAAAAAGATCATAAAATGGGGCAAAATGTGTTTAACAAATGTCTCGCTTAGCAACAGAAATGGTGGGGGTCAATTGTGGCCCTAAGTTGAGGACTACCTGTACAGATCTCTAATCATCTCTATAATAATCTCGTCTAATAACCTTTATTAATCATAGTTTAGGGAGCTCACACTGGAAAAGCTTTAACCTTTTGAGAACACTACGTATCTCCTGTGTGAGAGGGCTTGGCCTATAAATCACGTCAATAAATAAACACTAGACGCTGACGTTTTCTTTTTATTTATTTCTATCCCTCCTTTTTATTTTTAAAAATTACTCAAATCGGTAAACATACTTATTACTCTTTCTTCTCCGATCTTCCCCACAGCAACAACAGTATCAAATGAGTTGAGCTGAGCTGAGAAAGAGTGACCTGCCCAAAGTCACTCAGCTAGTTATCATGCCTAAGGCAGGACTAGAACTCACAGTGATTGGCAAAAGTCACCCAGTGGCTTTTGTGCCTAAAGTGGGACTACAACTCACAGTGTCCCTATTTCTAGACTGGTGCCTTAACCAATATACCAAACTGACTTTATCTTCTCCATCAGCAAAGGGCTGGTTGGTGATGCCCTGCTCACCATTTTTACCGAATAAAGCCATGTTAGGTTGAGTTCATCTCATGACCAGTCCTTGCAGTCTGCAGCACCAGCCCTTAAATGTGTATGTTTGTGTTGTGTACACACACACACACACACACACACACATATAAGGGAATATCACTCCCGCCACCTTGAGTCCGGAAGCAATTCCATAGGTGGAAGGTGTAGACATTGTGGTGAGGTACTGATGTTTAGTACTGTAAGGAGCCCCAGACCACTCCTGAGAGGAGTGGAACGTCTGCCAGTTTGAAATGAGGTAACGGAATGTGAGGCAACTGGCAGTCAGAACAGAGTTCTTTTTAGGTGGGGAGGGAGAGTAGAATGTCTAACTCAGTGGTGGGTTGCAGGCGGTACACCTGGGTACGGGCATACCGAAGCCTGCCCGGAGCACCGGGTACTGTTCCAGTACGGTGCTCCAGAGGGCCCACCTAGCCGCCTGAGCTCCTTACCTGTTCTTTAAGCCTTTGGCACTTCCGCGCATGTGCATGGTGCGTATGGTGCCTGTGCGATGCTCCGCCAAGCAGCTGGAGCGTCATGGAGGCTTGCGGAGGCATGGCAGGCAAGTACGACAAACACGCCGCACGCCTCCATGTGGGTGATTCCAGGCCCATTCCAACCGTACTGGTTGGAACGGGATCCAGAACCCACCACTGGTCTAACTTCTTAGCATCAGAGCATGTTAATAGAAGGCAATTGGCAGTTGGAACAGAGTTCTTTTCAGGTAGGGAGGGGGGTAGAACTCCTTAGCATTAACGCGTGTTAATATAATACTGTATAAGAAATATTAATGGTCTGATGGTCATTTCAAAAAATCCTTTCTTAGCAAGCACTTAGAAGCCAAGAGGAACATTTGTGCCAAATTTTGAGTTTGTAGGCTTTACAAGTCTGGAGATTTCATGATGAGTGAGTGGTATTTGGCTTCTATATCATCTCTCTCTCTCTCTCTCTCTCTCTCCCTCCCTCCCTCCATATCTATCTATCTATCTATCTATCTATCTATCTATCTATCTATCTATCTATCATATGTGTGTGTGTGTGTGTGTGTTGTATTTGTGCTGATAAATAAATAAAGGGAGACTAATATAGATCTATTTCAAGCTATTTAGCTCTCATCAGCTAGCCATACCCTTACTGGGATTCGAACCAGGGCTGTATTACATATTAGGCAGTTATATTAGCCACTAAGCCACAGGCCCTCCTCCTTATCAGCTGAGCCAGGGAAATAGGTATGTATTTGTGTTACAACCCCTGCTATGCCCAAATATGGGAGGGAGCTCACTACTCCCTCTTTCTGTCATTCGGCTCATCACAGAATCCCAGTAAGGGTATGGCTAGCTGATGAGATCTAAATAGCTTGAAATGGATCTATACTAGTCTCCCTTTATTTATTTATCAGCACAAATACAACACAAATATAAAAAGGCAACATTAAAAATAAAAATATGGTTTCCTGCCTGGATGGTCTTCAGGGGTCAGTGAGCACTGTTCTCCGTGATCCTTTTGGTGGCAGAGGAGACAGGTTTTGCTAAGGTTACAGTGAAACTGGTTCTTATCCATCGAGACAATCCAGATTCCTGAGATTGAGAGGAAGAAACTGGAGCAGGAAAACCACCAAGCTCAAAGAGTACCAAGGACCCCTCATTTCAACCCTGAGCTACTAAGATTGTCTTCTAAGAGTGGATTCCACTAACAGTTACTGAGTGAGAAAAACTGCAAATATGCTATCAAATACCGGAGCTCTCATTTTTCTCTGCTCCATCTGAACAATAATAGCATAATCAGTTTGCTTAACAGAATGGAATAACAAAATAACTATCAATCATCTATCTATCTATTCTATCTATCTCCCCCCCATCTTCTATCTATCTTCTATCTAGAAATAGATATATCATCTATATCACTTATCTAATCTATCAGTCATGTATGTATGTATGTATGTATGTATGTATGTATGTACGTATGTATGTCTCTGTCTGTCTCTGTCTGTCTCTGTCTGTCTCTGTCTCTATCTATCTATCTATCTATCTATCTATCTATCTATCTATCTATCTATCTATCGTATCTATCTATCATGATATAAGGTATAGAAGATGTAGAAGATAAAAATATGTTGAGACTCTAGAAAGAGTGCAGAGAAGAGCAACAAAGATGATTAGAGGACTGGAGGCTAAAACATATAAAGAATGGTTGCAGGAACTGGGTATGTCTAATTTAATGAAAAGAAGGACTAGGGGAGAAATGATAGCAGCCTTCCAATATCTCAGGGGCTGCCCCAAGGAAGAGGGAGTCAAGCTATTCTCCAAAGCACCTGAGGGTAGGACAAGAAGCAATGGGTGGAAACTAATCAAGGAGAAAAGCAGCTTAGAACTAAGGAGAAATTTCCCGACAGAACAATTAATCAGTGGAATAACTTGCCTCCAGAGGTTGTGAATGCTCCAACATTGGAAGTTTTAAAGAAGAGATTGGATAACCATTTGTCTGAAGTGGTGTAGGGCTTCCTGTCTAAGCAGGGGGTTGGACTAGAAGATCTCCAAGGTCCCTTCCAACTCTGTTATTCTATTCTATTTGTGATGTATAAGAAGATATATACTGTATATGATATGGAAAGGTGATAGATAGATAGATAGATAGATAGATAGATAGATAGATAGATAGATAGATAGATAGATAGATAGATAGATAGATAGATGATAGATAGATAGATGATAGATAGATAGATAGATAGATAGATAGATAGATAGATAGATAGATAGATAGATAGATGGATGGATGGATGGATGGATGATAGGATACATATAGGTTTCTATCTATCATCTATCTATCTATCTATCTATCTATCATCTATCTATCTATATCTGTCAATCAATCAATCCATGCTAAATATGAACACATTTTCAATCAGCTAACCTGGTTTAACCTACTAAATCTGATTAGAAAAATTGTTCATATGTAGCAGTATGACTATAACTCTGTTCTGCTGCCCCGGATTGTTGCAAGTATCATCTCAATCAAATGCATTTTGTCATCCCATTTTTCTTCATTATCCATTCACATGTTGCATCCGCTGAGAAGTGAAGCCATTAATAAATTCTTACCTTTTGCCCTCAATTAAACATACCATCTTCAAGATGGATAGATAAAGGGGATTCCAACAAGACAAAAAAAAAACTCACTAAAGGGCCCCCAGTGATCCTTTGAACTGTGATCCTGCAATTAAATGGGATTGTAATTAATCCCATTTTCACGAAGCGAAGTGTCTTCTGTTGCAGGTGGTCTCCATATGAAATAAAAACTGTCTCTTTCCTGTTGGAAAGAGACTTTGGCTTGATTGGCACTCAGCACCACCAATTGTCTTCCTCAGGGCTGTCTTAACAGCATTATGGGCCCTGGACAAAGCAGTCTACTGGGGCCCTATGACAACCACTCAAAGGAAAAAAATGATTGGTAAAATTAAACAAATATTTATTTTATTGGCACTTCCAACAAAATCAGTGTTGAAACATTAAAACCATGCTGGTCAGCAACAACTAATCAACATGATAAACAACAACTAATCAACATAATAAAGCAAATCTAGACCGCATACTAAAAAGTGTATATAGTCAAGGCTATGGCTTTCCCAGTTGCAATGGATGGCTGTGAAAGTTGGACCATAAGAAAGGCTGAGCGCCAAAGAATGGAGGCCTTTGAACTCTGGTGCTGGAGAAGACTCCTGCGAGTCCCTTGGACTGCAAGGTGATCAAACCAGTCAGTCCTAGAGGAGATCAACCCTGACTGCTGTTTAGAAGGCCAGAGAGCTGATAGCCTGTAGAGATTCTCTGAGGACACAGATCACCTGAAGAAGCTTCTTGGATGAGAAGTGAAACGTCTTCAAAAGAAAGAAAAGAAACCAAGTCCAGTTGCCACCTGAAAAAACACCTTTGGGGCAACCATGGCCTGGGTGACTGAGAATCTCCACAGGCTTTTAGCCAGTCCCATAGTTTAATTAAATGCCATATTACCTAGAAATTTTCAACAACATCAGGGCGTTTCCTGTCTAATACAGGATTAGGAGAAATAAATACCCAGGCAATGCCAGCTTATCAGCTACTTTCTTATAAAACTCTGAGTTACCTTCAATGTTCAGTGTGCAGAACATCATGTCCTCACCATGGCAGTGACTGGCAATCTTTTCTTTTTGGACAAAGTTTATACTCTCTCTCTCTTTCCCCCCTTTCTTTTCTTTTCTTTTCTTTTTTTTTTTTACAAAAAATGTTCTTTTTTCACTCAAGGACTACAATTTCTAATTTTTTTTTAAAGTCTCCAAAGGGCCATTTGTCTTCTCCGAGACTGAAGAACGAAATGCGAAGTCCTTGGAGAAGCGGAGCTGAAGCGTAATAGAAAAAGACACCAAAAAAAAGGGGGGGGAAGCTGGAGAGAAGAATAAAAAGGAAATAGGACACTGAAGGAATCATTTCATCGGGATTTTTCTTAATTAGATAAACATGTTAAAATTAACCAATTAAATCAACATAAACAACAGATGCCAAGGAAGCGGATCTTTGTTTTTCAATCGCGTGTTCGCTCATTTGGGGAAAAAAAGAAAAAGAAATGAGTCAAATCAGATTCATGATGTACTTCTTGATTACCTCTTGCTTTGGGTGAAAGACAGGTACAGATAATCCTCGACTTACAACCATTCATTTTAGCGACCACTTGAAGTTGCAGCTTAGAAAGCCAAGCCCTTATCTGGGGATGAAAGTGCAAAAGAGAAACCATTTTAAGTAGGAAAGCACAGAAAAATATGAAGAACATTGTTGGAAGAAATGCATTGAGTTCCAAGTGGGGAGAAAGACACTGGATTCATGGAGACTGTTTTGAAGGATGGTATCAATGGTGGACAGGACCACGTGGTTTGAGCTCCTGGGCAAAAAGGCACATCGGGGTGAGAAAGAGATCCAGGGACGTGCAGTCAGGGGAGGCAAGGGAGGCAGAGCCTCACCTCTCTTCATGAAATAATAGTATATAATATTATATACTAGATAGATAGATGATAGATAGATAGATAGATAGATAGATAGATAGATAGATAGATAGATAGATAGATAGATAGATAGATAGATAATATTATAATATTATATACATCCGTCCGGCCGTGCCCGGGAGCTGCGGAGGCAGAAATGTTGTTGGCGCTCCCGGATGACGAAGGCACGAAAGCGACTTTCGTGCCTTCGTCATCTGGGAGCGCCAACAACATTTCTGCCTCCGCCCTCCGCAGCTCCCGGGCGCGGCCAGACGGATGTAGCCACAGCGACGCCGAGGCGGTCCGGGCGGACAAAAGGGCGAGCAAGGCAGCCTGATCCTTGGTCGCTCGCCCGCCGGACTGCCTCGGCGCCATTCTGGCTACCTCCGTCCGGGTGCCCCCGGGAGCTGCGGAGGCCGGAAGCAGAAATGTTGTCAGCGCTCCCAGTTGACGAAGGCACGAAAGCGACTGGGGAAAGCCGAGAACCTTCCTGCCTCTGCTGGATTTTGCGCGCTCCTCGCAACTGCAATATACAGTCACGAGGAGCGCGCAAAGTCCAGCAGAGGCAGGAAGGTTCTCGTTGTTCCCCAGTCGCTTTCAAGGACTGTGGAGCGCGAGCCAGCGGAGCACGCTCAGGAAGGCGGGGAATGGGATCACGTGTGCTGGAGGCTGAGGCAGCCTGAGCCTCCAGCACACGTGGTCCCATTCCCCGCCTTCCTGATGACGTCACCAGCCTCACCAGCCATAAACCTCACCGCACGTCACTGAAGAGATCTATACCCTCTGTTGGGCTTTGAATTTGAGCTTGTATTCCGATTGGTTGTCAGCTTCCCATGGGGCCATGCAGAGGCAACTCTGTAGGCTGTCCTGAGTCCCAAGTTTGGTTGAGCCTTTCTGGGTGATGATGTAATGAAAGGGCTTTTGGCAATTCCTCCTATGGCTCTACCTGAAGGAGGTAGATCTTTGTTATGTAGAATAGACTGGCCCAGACCTTAATGGCCTTAATGACAAAGGTGGGGGTGGGGGCTGAATTTCTGCCTCGCTTTTAGGGGAAATATTCTGCCCTTTTGATATTTCCTAAAATATCTCTTTTTCCTAGGAGAGGGGTGGGCGCTAACTTCCTACAACATCACCTAACTCTCCCTGCTTTCACAGCTGTATTGTATAGTAGTATTATCCTGTTTTATAACCCAATCTCTTAGGGAGGTATTCAGACAAAACCATCCTCTGTCCCCTATGTTGGAAGAAATATCCATCTGGTTCAGTTCCAAGCCAGGAGAAAGACCCTGGAAACATGGGTGCTAATTGGAAAGATGGTTTAATGATGAAGCAGAACCATCTGGGTTTGAGGTCCTGGACAGCTGACCACATGGAGTTGAGAGTGAGGGGTATTTATACCTTCCCTTGGGCTTTGAACTTGAGCTTCCTGTTCCTGTGCAAGAACATGTATTCTATTGGCTGTTGTAGGGGTTATGTAGGGGTCATAGCTGGCTCTGTAGGTTGTCTGAGCTCTCAGGTTTGGTTGAAGCCTGGATTGCTGAGATGAAGGAGCTTGTTATTCTGAAAGTTTATTCGGCAATTCCTATTGTGGCTGAGGGCTAACCCTACCTTTGCTTCAGATCTTGCTGCAGGGACTGCCCTCAGCTTAGTATCTGCGTGGGAGCTCGAGCTCTGAGTTTCTGTCTCCCTTAGGATTTTTATTTCTCTTCTAGGGGAAATAGTTTGTCTTGCCTTTTTCAATATTTCTCAAAATATTTAAATTCTTCGAGGAGAGGGGTGAGTGCTAACTTTCTATACCTATATACTTTTTTTCCCCTAGACCATGGAATACAACTGGATTTTAACTGGATGAATAGGATCCATAACAACTTATTTTTTAAAAAAACAGGAATGAATGTTATCTGAATCTCTGATTAATCTAGATTTTGCAGAATATTGAAAAGTGCTGGAGTGTAGCAGGGAGACCCATTAAAGCAAGTTGCTTCTTTGCTTTTCTACTGCTGACGTTCGTTTGACATACCTTTATACATCTAGAAAGAGTGCAGAGAAAAGCAACAAAGATGATTAGGGGACTGGAGGCTAAAACCAGTGGGGGTTCCGGCTGGTACGCCCCAGTACAGGTGTACCGGTGGCTGCTGGGAGCAGCGCCCACCGGAATGGTACCTCGGAAGGTCCACCTGCCCACCCTCGTTCCTTACCTGTATTTAAGCCAACCGGGCCACTTGCGCATGCAAGCACAGCATACGGAGCCTGCGTAACCTCCGCCGAGCATCTGGAGCATCGCAGGGCGGTGGTAGACACCCAGCCCCGTTTCAGTGTACCGGTTGCAACAGGATCTGGAACCCACCACTGGCTAAAACATATGAAGAACGGTTGCAGGAACTGGGCATGTCTAGTTTAATGAAAAGAAGGACTAGGGGTGACATGATAGCAGTCTTCCAATATCTCAGGGGTTGCCCCAAAGAAGAGGGAGTCAAACTATTCTCCAAAGCAGCAGAGAACAAGAAACAATGGGTGGAAACTAATCAAGGAGAGAAGCAACTTAGAACTAAGGAGTATTTTCCTGACAGTGAGAACAATTAATCAGTGGAACAACTTGCCTCCAGAACTTGTGAATGCTCCAACACTAGAGGTTTTTAAGAGGATGTTGGATATTCATTTGTCTGAAGTGGTGTAGGGTCTCCTTTCTAGGCAGGGGGTTGGACTAGAAGACCTCCAAGGTCCCTTCCAGCTCTGTTATTCTTTTCTATCTTAGATGACTTATGTGGTGTGAAATACCAACGATACATCATCATCTTACAGAAATTTTCTTTTCGATTGTAATTTAATGCAAATTTTAAACCCTTCGCCCACATATTCCCCCATTGTTTGAGTATCAGTTATATCCAAAATTCCTTGCCCAGTGAGTCCTGCTCTCATCTGTTATTCTGTTAAGTTTGCACCTAGATGTTGCCTTGTTCTGTTTTGGGTGACAACTCTAATTGCAGCCTCATTCCAACCTGTAGCACAGGGGCACGCCCGAAGTCGGTGACCATTCCAATGAAACAGTGGAGGCGAGGCCAAAGAGGACCTTTGAGGGTGGTTTGCCACGGCTGTAATAAAATGGCACAGCTGGATGTAGCAGTTGGCAATGGAAATCACTCTGAAGCTCTATTAATTGCTTCATTAATATCCACGGCCCAGCAACAAGCAGGAGTCCCATCAGGGTGATGCATATGTGTGAGATTACGGAGACTAATTCTGCTGACTTGTCCAACGTCTTGAGTGCTGAGTCAAGGCCAGCCCGGCACTCCTGGAGGAAGGAGCTTAGAGAAGATGACCCTCTGTTTGGGACCCCTTGCAAATACGAATTTCCCCACCTGAATATTAGTCTCTTCTTATGCTGTTCTGCGGCATTCTCCATTTCTTCAACTTTGTGAGTTGTGCTGCCTTAGATACCTGCAATATACTGTAGAATAGAATAAGTAGAGTAGGGTGGGGTGGGGTGGGGTAGGTTAGGGTAGATTCAAGTAGGGTAGGGTAGGGTAGAATAGAATAGGGTAGGGTAGAATAGAATAGAGTAGGGTAGAGTAGGGTAGGATATAGTAGAATAGAATAGGGTAGGGCAGAGTAGGGTAGGGTAGGGTAGTAAAAGGTAGGGTAGGGTAGAATAGAGTAGGGTAGGGTAGGATATAGTAGAATAGAATAGAATAGAATAGGGTAGGGTAGGGTGGGGTAGTAAAGGGTAGGGTAGGTAGGGTAGAATAGAATAGAGTAGGGTAGAGTAGGGTAGGATATAGTAGAATAGAATAGGGTAGGGTAGAGTAGGGTAGGGTAGTAAAGGGTAGGGTAGGGTAGTAAATGGTAGGGTAGGGTAGAATAGAATAGAGTAGGGTAGGGTAGGATATAGTAGAATAGAATAGAATAGAATAGGGTAGGGTAGGGTAGGGTAGTAAAGGGTAGGTTAGGGTAGGGTAGAATAGAATAGAGTAGGGTAGAGTAGGGTAGGATATAGTAGAATAGAATAGGGTAGGGTAGAGTAGGGTAGGGTAGGGTAGTAAAGGGTAGGGTAGGGTAGTAAATGGTAGGGTAGGGTAGAATAGAATAGAGTAGGGTAGGGTAGGATATAGTAGAATAGAATAGAATAGGGTAGGGTAGGGTAGGGTAGTAAAGGGTAGGGTAGGTAGGGTAGAATAGAATAGAGTAGGGTAGAGTAGGGTAGGATGTAGTAGAATAGAATAGGGTAGGGTAGAGTAGGGTAGGGTAGTAAAGGGTAGGGTAGGGTAGTAAATGGTAGGGTAGGGTAGGGTAGAATAGAATAGAGTAGGGTAGGGTAGGATAGGGTAGAATAGAATAGAATAGGGTAGGGTAGGGTAGGGTAGTAAAGGGTAGGGTAGGTAGGGTAGAATAGAATAGAGTAGGGTAGAGTAGGGTAGGATATAGTAGAATAGAATAGGGTAGGGTAGAGTAGGGTAGGGTAGGGTAGAATAGCAAAATTATCTTAATTTTGTGGCTTTTATTTCTATTTGAATTGTTAAATGTTGATGTATTTACCTCCTCCATGCCACACGCCTATTTATTTGATTGTACGTCGCCCCGAGTCCCTTCGTGGAGAGGGCGCGACTGATAAATCGAATAAAATAAATAAATAAATAAATAAATAAATAAATATAAATAATAGAATAAAGTAGGGTAGGGTAGGATATAGTAGAATAGAATAGAATAGGGTAGGGTAGGGTAGTAAAGAGTAGGGTAGGTAGGCTAGAGTAGAATAGAGTAGGGTAGGGTAGGGTAAAATAGGGTAGGGTAGAGTAGAGTAGAATAGAGTAGGGTAGGGTAGAATAGAATAGAATGAGGATTCTATAGTTGAGAACTATCTTGAATGCATTTGGGTCGATATTAAAGGTTGGGGGGGGGGAGAATGTCATTGCCATAGGTCTATACTACAGGCCACCCAACCAAGCAGAGGAAATACATGAACTTTTTGCTGGTCAGCTAACTAAGGTATGTAGGAAGCACACCACAATAGTAATGGGGGATTTTAACTACCCCGACATCAACTGGGAAACAAACTCTGCACCAAGTGGAGGATCCAACAGGTTCCTAACGAACCCAGCAGTCAACTTTGTTTCCCAAAAAGTAGAGAAGGGAACAAGGGGATCAGCCATATTAGACTTAATTCTCACTAACAGAGAAGAAATGATAGAAAGTGTTGAAGCCATAAGAACCCGGGGGGCAAGTGACCATGCAATATTGGAATTGAACATTATGCAAACACAAGTAGTAGAACAAAGTCAAACTAGAGTTTGGATTTTAAGAAAGCTAATTTCAATAAACTTAAAGAGAACTTGGGAAGAATTCCATGGATGAGAATCCTCAAGGGGGAAAGAACTCAAGAAGCTTGGGAAATTTTGAGAAATGAGATTACAAAAGCTCAGTCTAGTACAATACCAATGAAGAAGAAAAATAACAGCTCCCAAAAGAAACCAGCATGGCCTTAGCTTTCCTTACTTCATCTTTACAGGCTCGGGCTATTTGCTGATATTCTGCCTTAGTTATGTTCCCCTCTTTCCACGTTTTATACTTAACTTTTTTGTCTTTCAATTTGTACTCTCTGACCTGCGCAGAACATTATAAAATGACTAAAAAATATGCCGGCATGGGCAACTGGGAAACCGGTTTAAGGGCTTGTTCAGCCTGTCGTCCCTAGTGGTTCAGTGACCCAGTCGCAATTTCCACTACCAGTTCACCCAAACCAGTGCGAATCGGTAGCAACCCACCTCTGTAACTAATCAAGGAGAGAACCAACCTGGAAGGGTAGGAAGTTAAAACCCACCCCTCTGATAGAAAACTAAAATATCCTGGGAAATATTAAGAAGGCAGAATATTCTATTTCCCTGGATCAGAAATGGAGAAACATGTTTTTAGGCAGGAAGCAGACTCACTCTCAATAACCCCCACTTTTGTCAATGGGCCATTAAAAATGCCTGGGTCAGTCTATTCTGCATAACAAAGATCCCCCCTCAGCTCCAGGGTGATGGGATTAAGGCAGGATAGTATTAGCCCTTTACCCATCTCACCACAGGGCACCTGGGAACACAACCAAGCTTGGGACTCAAAAGACACGCAACCTACAAAGTTAGCTAAGCTCCTGGGAGTCTGACAACCAATCGGAATACTTTTTTTACACAGGAACAGGAAACAGAGAGTTGGGGCCGAACAGAGAGTATAAAAAACCCAGGAACTCTCAGTAAGCCCCTTCGCTTCTTTTTCTTCACTCTACATCTTCAAAGCATGTGATTCCTCTTTTTGCCCAGGACCTCAAGCCATGTGATCCTGTCCAATACAATATAATACAATAGTAGAGTTGGAAGGGATCTTGGAGGTCTTCTAGTCCAACCCCCTGCCTAGGCAGGGAACCCTTACCATTTCAGACAGATGGCTAACTAACATCTTCTTAAAGACTTCCAGTGTTGGGGCATTCACAACTTTTGGAGGCAAGCTGTTCCACTGATTAATTGTTCTAACTGTCAGGAAATTTCTCCTCAGTTCTAAGTTGCTTCTCTCCTTGATTAGTTTCCACCCATTGCTTCTTGTTCTACCCTCAGGTGCCTTGGAGAATAGTTTGACTCCCTCTTCTTTGTGGCAACCCCTGAGATATTGGAACACTGCTATCATGTTCCAATATCTCAGGGGTTGCCACAAAGAAGAGGGAGTCAAACTATTAAACCACTGTCCACCATTAAACCATCTTTCCAAGCAGCCTCCATATTTCCAGTGTCTTTTTTCTCCACTTGGAACTGAACCCAGAAGGACATTTCTTCCAACAGAACTAAGCAGAAATTTCCTGATAGTTTGAGAACAATGAATCAACTTGCTTTCAGAAGTTCTGGTTTCTCCAGGTTTTTAAGGAGAGACTGGGTGACCTTTTGTCTGAAATGATGCAGCGCTTCCTACTTCGTTGGGAGTTGGACTAGAAGGCCTCCTCAGGTCCCTTCCAACTCTGTTATTCCGTGAACAACAAAAAGTTACATCCAACGAGACCAAGACACAATGGACAGCCTGAAAAATCCTTTCCTATTTGTGTTTCTCTCTTATCCTTTTGAGAGGGAATGCAGTGGCTCAGTGGCTAAGATGCTGCGCTTGCTGATCAGAAAGGTCGGCAGTTCAGCGGTTCAAATCCCTAGCACCGCGTAACGGAGTGAGCTCCCGTTCCTTGTCCCAGCTTCTGCCAATCTAGCAGTTCGAAAGCACGTAAAAATGCAAGTAGAAAAATAGGAGCCACCTTTGGTGGGAAGGTAACAGTGTTCTGTGCGCCTTCGGTGTTGAGTCATGCGACATGACCACGGCGACGTCTTCGGACAGCGCTGGCTCTTCGGCTTTGAAACAGAGATGAGCATCTCCCCCTAGAGTCGGGAACGATTAGCACATATGTGCGAGGGGAACCTTTACCTTTACTTATCGTTTTTTGATCTCATTCAAAAGGCAAAATCATGTAGAGCCAGGGCTTAACCAGTTCCCTTTACCAGTTCCTTCCTTCCTCTCGTCGTCTTCTCTGCAGCTGAGATTGTAAGGACCTTCCCGCACACTTCAGAGCTTCTGCCTTGAATAGATCTGATGGCATTAAAAAAAAAACAGGGGGTCCCATCTGTCTGCTAGCCCATCACAATTGGATTTCAGGGCCTGCCTTTTGTCTCTCCCACTTTGGAGCGGATTTTTGAAAAGTCTCCCATCCAGCGCTTACAGCAATTAATGTTCTAAATTGCTAGCAAAAAAAATGCAAGGCCCAAACAAATACGTAAGAGCTCAACCTAGCTGGTTTGGGGGACCTTTTATTATTGTTGTTATTATTATCGGGATCTTAAGTATGGCAGAAACAGAAGCTAAAGACATGTCAGTCGATCATTCGTTGGGATATATATATATATACATATATATATAATCAGCTGTGCAGATTGGAGAGTTCCTTTGAGGTTTTTCCTTGCTCCTTTGTTAGGCAATACTAAGTGGATATAGAGTCTGGAGAAAGCTATTCTGCTATTATATGAGCTTTAAATAGGACCTAGAAATACTCCTGGATACAATTTGATTAAAAACTGGACTGGGAGTTAAAAAGAAAAGAGTAAAAAAATGGAAAAAAAGGCTATTCCATTTTCAATTTTGTGTGTGTGTGTGTGTGTGTGTGTGTGTTTTACAAAAAAGCCCTTTCCCTTCACAGATGAGGCCTCTTGAATGAATGCATAATCCATTTTGTTCATCTAGATATGTCTGTAATTTAAAGGGCAATAGGATCCTTCCGATGACAGGCAGCGGAGTTTGAAAAAGTCAGTATTTCTCCGGCTAATGGAGAATCCAGGGTGGGGGTTGGGGGGGGTGTACTTTGAAGTCACAATTGAAAATTGGCCAGATATTTAGGGACTGCATTGGGGTTTCAGCCTCCCTCCAGCAAATTCATGCAAGTAGTGCCTACAAACACAAGCGCTGGGATAGATGTTAAAGAGATCAGTTTTCTGCGATCTGGTGCTTTCCAGACTGAGCAGAAAACACAATTCTGTAAGGACAGGAGGCAGAGTTTTACTATAGGTATTCAACTGTTGCACGTTGGAATGGAGGACCAAAGTGTATTTTAAGAAGGCAATTGAGGAGAAGGAGGGAGGGAGGGAGGGAGGGAGGGAGGGAGGGAGGAAGGAAGGAAGGAAGGAAAAAAGAAAGAAAAAGAAAAAGGAGGGAGGAAGAGGAGAGGAGAACAGAGGAGAGGAGGAGGGAGAGGGAGAATGATGGAAGTAAGCAGAAGGGAGAGGAGGAATAAAGGAAGAGAAGGATTGAAGGAAGTGGAGACAGAAGGAGAAAAGGAGAAGGAGCAGGGTGGGATGGAGAGAACAGAGGAGAGGAGGAGAGGGAGAAGGATGGAAGGAAATGGAAGGGAAAGGAGGAGGGGGGAAAGGAAGGGAAGAAGGAAGGGGAAGGGGAAAGAGAAGGATGGGATGGAGAGGAGAACAGAGGAGAGGAGGAGAGAGAGAAGAAGGATGGAAGGAAGTGGAAGGGAAAGGAGGAGGAGGGGAAGGAACAGAAGGAAGGGGAAGAGGAAAGAGAAAGAGAAGGAATATAAGGAGAAGGGCTGGAGGGAGAGGAGAGGGAGAAGGAGAAGGATGGAAAGATGGGAAAAAAGAGCAGAAGGAAGGAAGAGGATGGGAGGGAGAGGAGAGAGAGAACAGCCAAAAAGTACCAAAGAAGGAGCAGGAAAGGAGAATGAGAAGAGGAAGAAAAAGGAGCAGAAGAAGGAAAACACAAAGGAGATGAAGAAGAAGGATGGGCACCATAAGGGAGGCTTTCTCATTGTTTCTCTTTCAGCATTTTACCACCAAAGAAGAGACAAAAATCAAATAAATTCAACCGCTCAGCAAGGGTTTACTGTCAGGATCAAACGCAGCCTCACCTATCAATTCCTACACGTTGCATGGCCAAAATTGACCTCCATGTTAATAATCCTTCTAATAATATTCCATTGCAGACTCTTGAATCTAGCCAAAAGTTTTCCCCTTGATGTTAGCCGTGTTTGAATCACCCCTTGGAGCTTAGGCTCACCAATTCCTCTCTCTCTCGTTCTCCCTGTCCCTAATTACTTTACAGTGTATTATCACACTTAGATGTGAGCTTTGCACTCTCTCTCCACCCTTTTTCCACACGTCTGAACTTGCAGCATTAGGAAAATGGTAATAAACGTTGGAACATTAACATGCAATTCCCCGGTGCTTTTGAAAAATTACTTCATAAATGCAAAGTAAAAATATTTCCTCCTTTTTTTATTACTTGACAATTACATCTTAAGAATTTCTTTTTATGTTGAAAAACATATGCAGATGGGCAAAGCCGACGCCAAAATGTAATTGCTTTCTTACTATAAGAATCAGATGTCATTTCCTTCCAACTCGTTTCTGAAAAAGAGAGAAGGGGGGGAGAGAGAGAGAGAGAGGAACAAATTGTTGTATACATTAAATTTTTGAGACATCGGATAGCATTCCTCAATTAAACTATTTAAATGAAAAAAGATTGCTCTACAGCTCTATCATATCGCCCCGAATAAAACCTCTCTTGAGGCAAATTGACTATGGCAGATACCAAATGTGCTGGTTTTAATGTGACTGGACAATCTAATAGAGGTCATTGGTAATTGTTATTATACACAATATTGCACTGTCAGAAAGCACCCCAAAGCAACATATATTATTTGAGATATCTGAGTTTCTTTGCGGCAAAGGGGGAGAAAGGAAAATGCTTATCTCGCCTTGCAAAAAAGAGATGAAAACAACCAAGGGAAGACAATCCCCCCTCTCCCGTTTCTTATAAGCATCCCCCTCCCCCCCAAAAAATCCCCAAACCCACCGTCGAAGAAAATAAACCCACACCCCCAAAAGAGGCAACGCGTTACTGAAAGGATAAGAAGGGACATCAATTTGCATGCATTGCGCGGGTGTACATTTATAGGTGTAAAAACGAGTTTGGGAATTATTGCGGTATATATTGCAATGTAAATGTCTTGCTGATGGGCCAGGGGTTTAACAAAAGGGAAGGTGAGTCAAGTCAGCTTTCCTGTCCTTGGATTCTCCCAAAGGGAATCTAGGCTAAAAGAGATCCAAGGAAGAAATGTGTGACAGACATACTAGCATCTGATGCTAGGGATGTAAGCTTGGAATGGAGATATTTGTGTTGCTGCAGCGGCCCAAAAAAAGTCAGCGCAATTCTAGGCTGCATTAGTAGAGGGACGGAATCAAGATCACGTGAAGTGTTAAAACCGCTTTAACGTGTCTTGGTAAGACCTCACTTGGAACATTGCATCCAGCTTTAGTTGCCACGATATAAAAAAGATGTTGAGACTCTACGGAGAGTGCAAAGAAGATCAACAAAAAGATTAAGCTAAGTCAGACATCAATCAATCAGAACAGAGCTGGAAGGGACCTTGGAGGTCTTCTAGTCCATCTCCCTGCTCAAGCAGGAGATCCTATGCCATTTCAGACAAGTGACTGCCCAGTCTCTTCTTAAAAAGCTCCAGTGATGAAGTACCCATGACTTCTGAAGGCAACTTCTGTTCCACTGGTTAATTGTCCTCATTGCTAGGAAGTTTCTCCTTAGTTCTAGGTTGCTTCTCTCCTTGATTAGTTTCCATCCATTGCTTCTTGTCCTGCCTTCTTGTGCTTTGGAAAATTGTTGACCACCTCTTCTTTGTGGCAACCTCTCAAATACTGGAATTCTGCTATCATGTTACCCTCTGGTCCTTCTGTTCTCTAGACTAGCCAAACCCAAATCCTGCAACCTTTTTTCATACATTTTAGTCTCCAGACCTTCAATCAGTTTAGCTGTTGTTGTTTTTTTGCACTTTTTCCAAAGTCTCAACATCCTTTTTTGTAATGTGGTAACCAAGACTGGATGCAGTATTCAGGTGTGACCTTACTGAGGCTTTATATATACATACATATAAAGAACGGTTGCTGGAATTGGGTATGTCTAGTTAAATGCAAAATAGGACTAGGGGAGGCATGATAGCAGTCTTCCAATATCTCAGAGGTGGCCACAAAGAAGAGGGGGTCAACCTATTCTCCGAAACACCTGGACAAGAAGCAATGGATGGAAACTAATCGAGAGAAGCAACCTAAAACTAAGAAGTAATTTCCTGACAGTGAGAACAATAAATCAGTGGAATGATCTGCCTCCAGAAGGTTGTTCCAACACAGAAGGTTTTTAAGAAAAGATTGGACATCCACTTGTCTGAAACGGTATAGGGTCTCCTGCTTGGGCAGAGGGCTGGACTAGAAGACCTCCAAGGTCCCGTCCAACTCTATTTTTTTTTCCTGAATGGCCACTTTTAGAAAGTCTTGATGGACACATATCGGGCCATTCCATGCCCCTCTCAGTGAAGATAGGGGAAATCCCAAAGTTACGTGTCAAGATCAGTGGTGGGTTCTGGCTGGTATGGCCCAGTATGGCCGTACCGGTAGTAACCAGGAGCAGCTGACACTGTACCGGTACTGTGACTCATTTGGCCCATCCACCTGCCCGCGTTATATACCACTTTTTAAAGCACCTGGCGCCTGCGTGAGCTCCAACAAGCAGCTGGGTGTCCCAGGGGCGGTGGGGTGCGCATGCTTGCGCAGTGCATGTGCATGAAAGGACATGCGGCCCCGTGAGCATTGTACTGGCAGCGTAGGGGAGAGGAACCCACCACTGATCAAGATCCAATTTTCTACTCTACAAGAATGAACTACTGAAATGTTAGTGTTTGATGGTGATCACTTATAAGCACTAAAATGTGACACATTTTCCTTTGGTTGCTGTTTTTTAAAATATATTTTGAATCCCTCCCATGGTGGCAATTCATGTGCCTTGTCAAGTTCTGGGTATCACAATTTCCTAACAAAATCTGATTCATTGGTCTCATGAATGTAGATTGACATTCACTTCCTTTGTCAAGATAACCCATGAGTGATATTTTCCCAGAACGGGTATAAAACAGATTTGAAAGATCCTTTCCTGATTTCAGATCATAAAGGTAATCCTCAGTCCACGATGAGAAATGAGCTCCAAAGTTTCTGTTCCTAAGCAAGACCGTGGCTAAGTGAGTTTTGCCCCATTTTATGACCTTTTTTGCCGCAGTTGTTAAGTGAATCGCCCCAGCTGTTGGTTTAGTACAGGGGTGTCCAAACTTGGGAACTTTAAGACTTGTGGACTTCAACTCCCAGAATTCCCCAGCCAGCTGGGGAATTCTGGGAGTTGAAGTCCACAAGTCTTAAAGTTCCCAAGTTTGGACACCCCTGGCTTAGTAACACTAACTCAACTGTCAAGTGAATTTGGCTTTCTGTTGACTTTGCTTGCCAGTCCACAAGTCTTTTTTTTTAAGTTTTATTGGTTTTTTCAAGTATTTTGGGGAAAAGGGTACATAAATGTGGAGAAAATTTTTGACAGCTACATCATACGGAAGGTGGTACTTCCCCGGGGTCTTACATCTCTCTCTTCAATGCCAGAGTTCCTGAGCCAACATGACTGGAGGAGGAATTCTGGGAGTTGAAGTCCACAAGTCTTAAAGCTGTCAAGTTTGAACACCGCTGGAGTTTTTTTTTCTAAAGGGTTAGGGGTGCAAGGGTCTTGTAACTTGACAGCTTTAAGACTCGCACACTTCAATGCCAGAGTTCCTGAGCCAACATGACTGGAGGAGGAATTCTGGGAGTTGAAGTCCACAAGTCTTAAAGTTCCCAAGTTTGGACACCCCTGGCTTAGTAACACTAACTCAACTGTCAAGTGAATTTGGCTTTCTGTTGACTTTGCTTGCCAGATCGCAAAAGGGGAACATGTGACCCGGGGCCCCGCAACCGTCATAAATACGAGCCAGTTGCCAAGCGTCCAAATCTTGATCATGTGACCATGGAGAAGCTGCAATGTAAGTGTCAAAAATGGTCATGCATTGGTTTTTTTCAGTGCCATTGTAACTTTGAACGGTTGCTAGGGGCGGGTTTGAATTTTTTTTACTACCGGTTTGGTGTGCGTGGCTAGATGGGGGGCATGTAACTGACTGGGATTGGCCAACGTGACATCACTCACGCGCACTCAGTCACATGACCCACTCTTCACCAAGCCATGCCCACCGAAAGGGTGGTGAAAAGTAACGTTGGACCCAAGACCAGCCGTGATGGGTCTCTGAACCATCTCAGCATGCATTCAGCAAGCCGCTGCACCTTCCTGTCTATAGGTGCACATCAGGTAGTTTCATAGAGATAGGAAAGAACAGAATTCAAGGTCAGGAGAAGCTCTGGGTAAATGGAAATGACTTGCATCTGATGGAGAATAATATTCATGAGCTAAACATACCTACACTGTGCCTGAAAAAAATTCTCAGAAGGAGGTGAATTTAATTTTATCCTAGCAGGTCATTCATACTTCTAGGATGCTTAAGGGGGGGAAAAAACTAGATTTAAAGTTTAAAAAGAGATTTTACGAGATTTAAATTTTAAAATTGAAAATATGCAGAAAAGTTCATGTCTGAACATGCAATGAATCAGCACATGGGTGGGGTCTGGCAGACACTACCGCCGATTTATTCATGTGCGCACTATGCATGCACGCATGCATGTGCAGTGCAATTAAAATTGTTCTGGGCGTGCACAGAACTCAAAAACAAGATGACAGCATCTATGGCGCTGCTTGGAGAACCAGTTCGGGGGCATGGCAGCCCTGGGTCGTTGCTGGTTCCAGCGACCCAAGCTGCCAAACCACTACTGGTTCAGACGGTCTGAATTGATAGGAACCCACCACTGAATCAGGATTAAGCTTTGAAGTTTAATGTCTGGCGATGCTTGGCAATGCTCAGGAACCTTTGAACCAGGGGTGGGTTCCTGCCAGTTCTAACGTCTTCCATAGAAGAGGTTCCACAAATCTACAGTGCCGTTTAGAACCGGTTCCAGCTTCCTCCCCCCGCCCGTCCGCACATCATCAAGATGAAGAGCGAGAGGAGGAATTCTGGGAGTTGAAGTCCACAAGTCTTAAAGCTGTCAGGTTTGAACACCCCTGGGGTTTTTTTTTCTAAAGGGTTAGGGGTGCAAGGGTCTTGTAACTTGACAGCTTTAAGACTTGCGTGCTTCAATGCCAGAGTTCCTGAGCCAACATGACTGGAGGAGGAATTCTGGGAGTTGAAGTCCAAGTCTTAAAGCTGTCAAGTTTGAACACCCCTGGGTTTTTTTTCTCTAAAGGGTTAGGGGTGCGAGGATCTTGTAACTTGACAGCTTTAAGACTTGTGTGCTTCAAATGCCAGAGTTTCTGAGCCAACATTTGGGTTGCTAAGCAAGAGCGTTGCTAAGTGAGTTTCACCACATTTTACAAGTTGGCCACGCCCACCCAGTCACATGACTGCCAAGCCACTCCCACTCAGTCACATGGCCGGCAAGCCACTCCCACCCGGTCACATGGCCAGCAAGCCACTCCCACAAAGCAGGCCACACCTACAGAAGAGGTTCTAAAATATTTTGAAACCCACCACTGCTTTGAACTAAGGTGTACAATTCAGAATCCTCAAAAAGAATAAAGGTCCTGCTAAGTTTGCAGAGAGGCCCCAGGCCCTTTCCTTAGGTTGCAATAAAGCCATAACATATTATAATGTGACAGAAGAGGGGAGGGAATAACTCTTAAATACAGGAGGAATAATTGTTAATTGTACTTTATTACTCGGCTGAAACTGTAAACTGAAACCAATTATTTGAAGTACAATTGCTGGAAGATATTTCAGGGGGTCATATATATTCCTGTTGAGAGGACGGAAGGAAGGAAGCAGGGGTGGGTTGCTGCTGGCATTACTGCCAGTTCAGGTCTGCACCTGCGCACAACGTTAGAAAAGGGGGGGGTACATTTTTGCAATGAAGATTGTTCTGCGAATGCGCAGAACTAAAAATCAAGATGGCGCCGTCACTGATAGAACCGGTTTGGGAGCATGGCAGGCCGAGTTACTACTTACTCAGCCGAACCAGTCTGAACTGGTAGGAACCCACCTCTGGAAGGAAGGGAGGGAGGGAAGGAGGGAGGGAGGGAAGAGAGAGGAGGGGAGGAGAGCAGAGGAGGAGAGGAAGGATAAAGGGGAAAGAAAGACGGGAGAGAGGGAGAGAGGAAGGAAGGAGGGAGGGAGGGAATGAGGGGGGAGAGAGGAGGGGAGGTGAACAGAGGAGAGCAGAGGAGAGGAAGGGGAAAGGGGAAAGATGGAAGGGAGGGAGGGAGAGAGGAAGGAAGGAGGGAGGGAGGGAATGAGGGGGGAGAGAGGAGGGGAGGTGAACAGAGGAGAGCAGAGGAGAGGAAGGGAAATGGGGAAAGAATGAAGGGAGGGAGGGAGGAGGGAGGGAAGGAGGGAAGGAGGGGAGAGAGAGGAGGGGAGGTGAACAGAGGAGAGCAGAGGAGAGGAAGGAGAAAGGAGAAAGAAGGGAGGGAGGAAGGAAAGGCTTAGGAAAATCATGACAGCATTTTCCAATACTTGAAGGGCTGCCACAGGAAAAAACGGCATCAGTTTTTCCTCCAAAGTATCCAAAGGCAAGGCAAGACACATGGGTGGAAGCCCATCAGAGGGAGATCCAATCTGGAAATGAGGTCATACATCTATAAAGATACATCGCTATAACTAGTGTAGGGATAGAATGGAGAATCAAACACATAGATGTCCTGAACTCCTTGGGCAAAAAAATACGTAAGGAATATAATTTTTTTTTTGTGTTTTTTTTAAATTTTCTCCCGAAGATAAAATACATTTTAAAAAAAACTAGAATTACAAAGGAAACTCCACAAAAAAGAAAAGAAAAAAGTGGATGTAAGAAATATAAAATGAACAGTAAACATATAGTATCCGCCCTAGTTGAATGCTGATAATTATTATAATAGGTAAATAAGTATAGCACCCTATAAGTATTTCTCTCCTGATTTCCGCCAAACTGAAATGCTTGTCCTACGTTTATGGTCCTCATCATATTTTAATACATTTCACTTGCCAAGAGCTTAAAGTATCTATGGTTTGGCATCATGATATCCTTTTATAAAAATTTTACTGAAGAATCACAGAGAGAATGAACATTTTTGTCTAAGAACAGGAGTCCTTTAAAAAAAAAATGATTTTGTCCATAGTAATAGATGAATAGCGACGTAGCCCCTTTCCTGTTAGTGCTAAGAATCTCTCTGGGTGGAAAAAAACAACACAAAAGAACTTTCGCTTGTTCAATGGAACAACATTATCTTCCATTTTCCCCACTTTCTCGGGCCTAGCAATGCACAAAAACCATGTAATTACCACCTGACATAGACGTGATTGTGAGGGCCTGAAAATCAGGAACGCTAACTCCTCTCAAAATAAATTTCAATCTGAGGCTGTGAATTTTACATTGAAATGAGGTTTTTCTTTAAAACCCTGGAGAGAAGCGCCTCGGTATGCGAGCATTAACAAATAGCTCAGCAAATCTAGGCTAAAGTGAACATTCAATCTGAGGAGGTCATAGGCAGAATCCACTTTCCGCTGCAGAATGGCGGAGCAGAGAAAGCCAAAGTTAACCTTCCCAGAACAGGCGCGACGGCAACTGATTTATTTGCCTGTTTTGGCTTTCTAAGTCTGGGCTTGTCCTCCCATGGGTGTGTGGGTTGTGTGTGTGAGAGAGAGAGAGAGAGGCAGAGAGACAGAGGCAGAGGCAGAGAGAGATACAGAGAAAAAGAGGCAGAGAGAGAGAGAGAGACAGAGGCAGACAGAGACAGAGGCAGACAGAGACACAGACAAACGATAGACAGAGAGAGAGAGAGAGAGAGACAGAGAGAGAGACAGACAGACAGAGAGAAACAGATAGATGGACACAGAGAGAGAAAGACAGAGAAAAAGAGAAAGCGAGACAGAGACAGACAGAAAGAGAGACAGAGAGGGAGAAAGAGACACAGACAGACAGATGGACAGAGAGAAAGAGACAGAGAAAGGGAGAGGGAGGGAGAGAGACAGGCAGAGACAGAAAAAGAAACAGAGACAGACAGACAGACAGAAATAGAGAGAGACAGAGAGAGAGAAAGATACAGAGAGAGATAGACACACAGACAGACAGACAGACAGACAGAGACAGAAAAGGAGACAGAGAGAGACAGAGACAGATAGACAGAGAGAGAGAGAAACAGAGAGAGAGAGAGACAGACAGACAGACAGACAAACACAGAGAGAGAGAGAGACAGAAAGAAATAGACACACAGAGAGAGAGAGAGACAGACAGAGACAGAAAAAGAGACAGAGAGAGACAGAGACAGATAGACAGAGAGAGACAGAGAAAAAGACAGAGAAAAAGAGAGAGAGAGAGAGACAGGCAGACAGACAGAAATAGAGAGAGACGGAGAGAGAGAAAGAGACAGAGAGAGAGATAGACACAGAGAGAGAGAGACAGACAGAGACAGAAAAAGAGACAGATAGACAGAGACAGATACACAGAGAGAGAGACAGAGAAAAAGACACACACACACACACACACACACACACACACACAGATGGAGATAGGGAAGGAGACTAGAGAGGATGTGGTAAGTCAAGGCCATAGTGCAGGCTTGACTTGCACTATGGCCACACAGACTGTGTGTGTGGGGGGGTGCTGCTGGTACATTGTTCTGGGGCCCATGGAGCGAAAAGGGGACCCATGAAGGGGATTTTTTTAAAAAAAATTGAAAACCAAATTTTTAAAAAGAAAAACAACATTGGGATATATACTTCACACTCTATACTTTGTGTGCATAGCGAAACTGCCTTGCAGCCTTGTTTGACATAACCTTTATTAATCCGAAACTCAGTGAATAGTTATTTATGCAATTTATTGCATTTTAATTTCATTGTCTTCTATGTAATGTTGGATAATGTTATTGGTGGGCCGACTGTTCGTTTCAATGTGTCCGTGTGTAGGTGAGGGGGCCCATATTAGTCTTGTTCCAGCAATTAAGAATCCTCTCGGTGGCCCTGCCATAGTGGTCCCAGTGATGATATGTCCATGCGAGCAGTGACTTCTAAGAGCTCTCTGTCCACAAAAGTCCATTGCTAGAAACAGCTTAAGATCCTGCGCAGAGCCTTCAAAGCAGGGGTGAAATTCAGCAGGTTCTGACAGGTTCTGGAGAACTGGTAGTGGAAATTTTGAGTAGTGCGGAAATACCACTTCTGGCTGGCCCCGCCCCATCTATTCTCTGCCTCCTGAGTCCCTGCTGATCGGGAGGGAATGGGGATTTTCCAGTATCCTTCCCCTGCCACACTCATCAAGCCACACCCACAGAACCGGTAGTAAAAAATATTGAATTTCATCACTGCTTCAAAGTCCCAGGCCTATGGTAGAGGGTGTCTCCCCCAAACCTGGTAGAGTAAGGGGTCCCTAAGACACCCACACCCACACCATAGACTGGCCGCAGTGCTGGAGGTGAGCAGTGGGTGAGTGAGCGAAGCTTCATCTGTACTAGCAGTTGCTCCCTAGGGTTACCATCACTGCCCAAGCTCCACTTCAGATCATCAGCGTGGACCCCACTGTAAGTAGTGCATCCTAGAGAACCAGGTTGCACGCTCCTCTTCTCCTTCCATCTCCCGGTCCATGGAAAAGTTGTCTTCCAAGAAACCAGGTCCCTAGTGCCAAACATGTTGGGGACTGTAGTGATGGAGAGCCTGACAGTGGTGAAATTAAAAAAAAATACTACTGGTTCTGTGGGCGTGGCTTGGTGGGTGTGGCAGGGGAAGGATACTGCAAAATCTCCATTCCCTCCCCATTCCATGGGAAGGATACTGCAAAATCTCCATTCCCACCCCACTCCAGGGGAAGGATACTGCAAAATCTCCATTCCCTCCCCACTCCAGGGGAAGGATACTGCAAAATCTCCATTCCCTCCCCACTCCAGGGGAAGGATACTGTAAAATCTCCATTCCCTCCCCACTCCAGGGGAAGGATACTGCAAAATCTCCATTCCCTCCCCACTCCAGGGGAAGGATACTGTAAAATCTCCATTCCCTCCCCACTCCAGGGGAAGGATACTGCAAAATCCCCATTCCCTCCCCACTCCAGGGGGAAGGATACTGCAAAATATCCATTCTCTCCCCACTCCAGGGGAAGGATACTGCAAAATATCCATTCCCTTCCCACTCCAGGGGAAGGATACTGCAAAATCCCCATTCCCTCCCCACTCCAGGGGAAGGATACTGCAAAATCCCCATTCCCTCCCCACTCCAGGGGGAAGGATACTGCAAAATATCCATTCTCTCCCCACTCCAGGGGAAGGATACTGCAAAATATCCATTCCCTCCCCACTCCAGGGGAAGGATACTGCAAAATCTCCATTCCCTCCCCACTCCAAGGGAAGGATACTGTAAAATCTCCATTCCCACCCCACTCCAGAGGAAGGTTACTGCAAAATCCCAGTTTCCTTCCAATAAGCTGGGACTCGGGAGGCAGAGAATAAATGGGGGCAGGGCCAGCCAGAGGTGATATTTGCCGGTTCTCCAAACTACTCAAAATTTCTGCTACCGGTTCTCCCGAACCTGCCAGAACTGGCTGAATTTTCCCACCTGAGGCCTGAGATTGAAGGAGATACAGTCATACAGACCATTCATAGAGGTGAGAACATATTTTTATTTATCTATTTATAAACTTTTAGCATTCACCCCAACATGACCAAGAGGTACTTATGGACTTATGAAAGCATCCACTTTCAAGTCAACATCCAGTCCTGGTGACTGCCTGGACAAAATCCTTCAGCTTTCATAAGAAGATGTGGTTTCTCTTTGCCTTCTTCTTCCAAGGGTTGAGAGAGAGAGAGAGAGTGGTCCAAAGTCACCCAGCTGGCTTTCATGCTTATGGTGGAACTAGAACTCACAGTCTCTTGGTGATTGGTCCAAAGTTATCCAGCCGGCTTTCATGCCTAAAGCGGAACTAGAACTCACTGTTTCTTCTGTAATGTTCTCATCATGTGCTAAATAAGGATAGGATAGGATAGGATAGGATAGGATAGGATAGGATAGGATAGGATAGGATAGGATAGGACAGGACAGGACAGGACACTATACAACACAACACAACACAATAACAGAGTTGGAAGGAACCTTGGAGGTCTTCTTGTCCAACCCTCTGCTCAGACAGGAAACCACACTTCAGACAAACTATTGTCCAATCTTTTCTTAAAAACCTCCAGTAATAGAAGCACCCACAATTTCTGGAGGCAAGTTATTCCACTGGTTAATTGTCCTATCTGGTAGGAAATTTCTCTTTAGTTCTAGGTTGCTACTCTCCTTGATTAGTTTCCATCCATTTGCTTCTTGTCCTGCCCTCAGGTGCCTTGGAGAATAGTTTGACTCCCTCTTCTTTGTGGCAGCCCCTGAGATGTTGGAACACTGCTATCATGTCTCCCCTAGTCCTTCTTTTCATTAAACTAGACATACCCAGTTCCTGCAACTGTTTTTTATATGTTTTAGCCAGTCCCCTAATCATCTTTCTTACTCTTCTCTACACTCTTTCTAGAGTCTCAACATCTTTTTTTCATCATGGCGACCAAAACTGGATGCAGTGTTGGAAGACTGCTATCATGTCACACCTAGTCTTCTGTTTCATTAAACTAGACATACCCAATTCTTCATATGTTTTAGCCTCCAGTCCTCTAATCATTTTTGTTGCTGAATAATAAGCAACCTGACAGAAATGTGGGAGAAAGAAGCTGATGTCGCTACGATACGATGTGCAATCTCGGGGCTCCGAGATCGCAGTTGATACTTTTGCCACTGGACGGTCCATCTGGACCTAAACCGTCCCGAAGAGATGGTGACAGCCAAGAGTACGTCTTGCTGATCTCAGGGACATCGCAAAGTCCCTGATTGATCCAAGAGAATCTCTTCTAGACAGTGACAAAAAGCACAGCCTCAAGCTGCTGAAGTCGGGACAGCTCCACAATGGAAGGAAAAGCGGAAAGAGAAAGTGTGTCCATCTGGTGAGGAAATTTTATTTTTATAAAGGACTGCCCCAAAAAGATTGAAGTTAAATTAAATTGGTAAAGAAAAGGGGAAAAAGCAGCAGAATTAACCATTCTTGGACAGTGTGTTATCTTTTTTTATTTTATTTTTTCTATCGATGGAAGTTTTGTGAATATTTTTTTACTTTTTAAAGTGAACGTTTCGGATTTTCTTCTTCTATTTCTTTTTTGATCTATGGATTAAATGTTTTCCTTTACTTCTACAATATTGGTTGGATGGATTTTTTCTTTTTATTTGGTTTCATCTAAGAACTTTATTTTTTCCAAGGCTTGAAACATAAAGAAGATTTAAAAGGTATATAAAGCGGGTAGCAACCTTAGAGGGAAAAGAAGTTATTACTGCCACTTGGAGGTTGGCGGTGAGACCTGGAAACAGTGCTTTTTCTTTGTTCCCTTTGATCATTTTGACCTTGCACTTCAAAGGCTTCAGCTTGTTTATAAAGAAGGGCATGGATTGTTTACGCAGGTGCTCTCTGGATGTTTGTTGCTAGTTGGAATGAAGTGAAAATAAAGATTTGTTTTTAAACTAGAGTGGCAGTGTTTATTAATTGCAAGGATGACACTACTTTAAAAAGAAACCGTAACACTACAACAGATTATGTCGGGAATTCAAAAATTATTAGAAACAACAGAGAATTGAGAAGAGATTGGAAAATTTTGGAAATGATGAAAAAAGGGGGAAAAGTTAGTTAAACTTAGTCAAACTATTGCTAAATAAATGACTGATAATGATAATAATGTAATAATTTGTATTGATAGGATAAAAAGGAAATTGGATAAAAGTTGTAAACAATGATTAAGAAAAGAGGTTTAAAAACTTTATTAAACTTTTTTTTTATTTTGAATGTGTTATAAAGGAATAATGTGATTGGATGATATTGAAAATAGATAAGGGGATAGATAAGGGAATGCCACTATGTGGTTTTGTTTTAAATTTTGGAATATTTGTTATAAAGGGACGTTAAAACAACTAATAGTCATATGAAGGATGAAGGATGATGATAGCAATATATATATATAACTATACGTGATGTAAAGTAGATAATTTGATATGAATTAGAGGCGATGATGGTGGAAGGGATGCACGAAAACTGTGTAACCAACTGACACACTTTCTACAACTTTGTAATGGAGGGTGATTTTATTTGTTTTTATTTAAAAAATAAAGAATTTTGGGGAAAAAATGTGGGATTTTTGTCAGAGACAAAATGGATGATGGGACTGAGGATAAGCAAATTGATATCAAAGGAAGGAGGAGATGAAAAAGAATTAACGATTGATTTAATAAAAGAATCAGATTCCTCTAAATCGGACAGCTTTGCCCTGAAAAGAGACCAACAGGACAGTTACAGTAGGTCACATAATCATTCTGCAACTAGTTGTGATTGGATCACACCAAATGCTAAGCAAGACTTGTTGAAGCAAAGCACAGTTGGAAGAACAGTTCTTGTGTCTAGTTCTTCGTCTTCCTTTCTAAAGGGATCCAATCAATGATTTGAGGATACTAAACTGATGCTGCACAGTCTTCAGATTACAATGTTGCACATGGAGTGATTTTGGGGTACACTCAGAATTTGGCAGTAATGCTACTAACAGGCAAACCAGGACATGCATGTACTGTAATTACTATTCCAGCTGACCATTTTTGGTAAGCTTCCCTTGCTAAAGAATACTGTTCTGAAATCCATATGATTTTCCAGGAAGAATCAGCAGTTGTTCTGTAGAGACTCTCGGTCCTCTGGGTCATGGTTGCCCCAAAGGTGCTTTTTTTTCAGGAGGCAACTGGACTTTCTTGTTTGTTTGTTTTTTCTTTTGAAGACATCCTTTGAGGCAACCATGACCTGGAGGGCTGAGGATCTCTACAGATGTTTAGCTATACAATTTGGGATGGACCCCCTTTGAATGGTGTGGGAGTAGGAATGGATTTCCAGAGGGAAAAAATTGCAGACTACGGGGACCATTTGCACCACTCAGGTGACACAGATAAGCCTCTGTTGGAAGATATGTTCTTCTGGGTTCAGCTCCAAGTGGGGAAAAAGACACTGGAAACACGGAGGCTGCTGGGAAAGATGGTTTGATGGTGGACAGGACCACATGGCTTGAGCTCCTGAACAGAAAATGGGGATCAGATGCTTCCAGATAATAATAATAATAATAATAATAATAATAATAATAATAATAATAATAATAATAATAATAATAATAATAATAATAATAATAAATTATAATAAATTTATTTCTTAGCCGCACCCTCTCCCGAAGGACTCGGGGCGGCGTACAATAAAAAACACATAAAATACAATATGGACAATACACACACAAAATAAACGAATACGTGTACATGGAGGAGGTAGGCAGATGAATAAAGACAATCAAAAACACAATTTAAAATCCCCTAATAAAATTCCAAAAACCACAAAATTAAAAAACCCGTCAGGAGCAGTGTGAACGAACTATGGTTGAGCCAGGCCAGCTAATTGGAATAGGTGGGTCTTGAGCTTTATCCGGAAGGCGCGGAGGTCAGAGGTGGTCCTAATATCCGGGGGAAGGTCATTCCACAGGGCTGGGCCCGCTACAGAGAAGGCTCTGCTCCTAGACGCCGCCCCCCGACATTGTCTGGTGGACGGCACCTGGAGGAGTCCCTCTCTGTGTGAGCGAATTGGTCGCAGGGATGTATGGGGCAAGATACGATCCCGCATGTAGCTAGGTCCTGAGCCATGGAGCGCTTTAAAGATCGTAATCAAGACCTTGAAACGCACCCGGTAGACCACAGGGAGCCAGTGCAGCTCGCGCAGGAAAGGTGTCACATGGGAGTACCTTGTACTCCCCATAATTACCCGTGCGGCCGCGTTCTGGACCAACTGTAGTCTCCGAGTGCATTTCAAGGGAAGCCCCATGTAGAGAGCGTTACAGTAGTCCATGCGAGACGTCACCAGCGCATGAGTGACTGTGCGCAAGGCATCTCGGTCCAATAGGGGGCGCAATTGGCGCACCAGGCGAACCTGGTGGAACGCCCCCCTTGCCACGGCCGTCACATGGTCATCCATGGACAGCCGAGCATCCAGGAGGACGCCCAAATTGCGCGCCCACTCCACCGGGGCAAGTTGTACGCCCCCGATGGCCGGAGATGGAATTAACTGGTTGAACCGGGGGGCCGGAACCCACAGCCACTCCGTCTTGGAGGGGTTGAGCTTGAGTCGGTTGTCATCCATCCAGACCCGTACGGCTTCCACACACCGGGACATCACTTCGACGGCCTCATTGGGGTGGTTCGGGGTGGAGATGTACAGCTGAGTATCATCAGCGTACAGATGGTATCCCACCCCGAAACCACGGATGATCTCACCCAGCGGCTTCATATATGTGTTGAACAGGAGCGGCGAGAGGACCGACCCCTGTGGCATCCCACAGGTAAGGGGGCTTAGAGTCGACCTCTGCTCCCCTGTCAACACACGTTGCGTCCGGCCGGAAAGGTAGGGGCCGAACCACCGTAAAACGGTGCCCCCGACCCCCAACCCCTCCAGTCGGTGCAACAAGATACCATGGTCGATGGTATCAAAAGCTGCCGAGAGGTCTAATAGGACCAGGATAGAGGAACAACCCCTATCTCTGGCCCTCCAGAGATCATCCACCAATGCGACCAAGGCCGTCTCCATGTTGGGTGTTGGGTGAAGAAGAAAAAGAGGCAGAGATGCTGAAAGTCCCTGGTTTCATGCCCTCTCTGGCCTTTGATCTTGATCTTGTATTCTGATTGGTTGTCGGATTCCCATGGGGGCCATGAAGGGGCAACTCTGTAGGCTGTGAGTCCATGTTTGGTTGAGCATTGCTTCTTCCCAGGTGCCCTGTGGTGAGATGGGTAAAGGGCTAATACTATCATGCCTTAATCCCATCACCTTGGAGCTGAAGGGGGAGATTTTTGTTATGTCGAGTACACCGGCTCGGGCATTTTAATGGCCCATTGACAAAGGTGGGGGCTATTAAGAGTGAGTCTGCTTCCTGCCTAAAAACATGTTTCTCCATTTCTGATCCAGGGAGATATAATATTCTGCCTTTTCAATATTTCCCAGAATATTTCATATTTCTAGGAGAGGGGAGGGTTTTAACTTCCTACACCTCCAAGTGCTTCAACCACCCTCTAAAACAGAGGTGTCAAACTCAAGGCTCGCGGGCCAGAACTGACCCGCGGTGTCACTGCCAGCGAAGATGGAGCTCGGGATGGCCTCGCGTCTGTGACGGCCTCCTGCAGCCCTCTGCCAGCAAAAATGGAGCTCCTGCTCAAGCTCCGTTTTCACTGGCAGAGGGTTGCAGGATGTCGAGCTGGCCACGCCCATCCTGACCACCCCCACCCCAGCCACCCACAATCACACACACCCCAAGGTCACACAGAACCCTGATGCAGCCCTCAATGAAATTGAGTTTGACACCCCTGCTCTAAAAGAATGTAGATTACCAGCTGTCTGCAAGGAATGTAAATCCTTCCATTCCCCGCTATCCTGTCAGAGCTGAAGAAGCTTCTTGGATGAGAAGCGAAAGGTCTTCGAAAGAAACTAAAACAAGAAAGTCCAGTTGCTTCCTGAAAAAAAGCGCCTTTGGGACAATCCGCAGTGAGGCCCTTCCGTGAAAACAGCAGAAGAGACAGACGACAAGAGAGTAGCTGAGATAAGTTTTCAATTTGGCTTTAAATGAATTCACTCCATTGGCACCTCTGACATAAGCAGGAAGTAAGTTTCACAAATCTCAATTTATTTTATAGGGAACATTTATTGATTTTTTTTATGGTCTCGCTTTGTTCTTCCTTCCCATCTCCAGTTCTCCTGCTTTCGTCCCCCCCCCCCCCCTGCCTGGATTGATTTAAGAGACCCACGGTGTGGTAACTCAGAAAGTCCCTTGTCCTTTCCTTGTTTCCACCCACCAGCTGAACGTGTGTCAGCTTCATCTATCATCACAAATATGACATTTACCGTACAATGGACACTGAAAACTAGGTTGGATAATGATCGCCCAATGCCATTTGATACTAGTCTGATAGAAATCAAATCCAGCATTCTGGGCAAAGATGGATGTCATCCAGAATTGTGTGACTTTTGCCCATCACAATCGGTAAGCCAACCTTTTCCACTTTGATGCTCTCTCTATGCTTTGGACCTGTGTCTCCCAGACTCTGACAACCTGCTTAAATGGGTTAGCTGAAGACCAAGTACCTGCATTCACAGTGTGTGTGTGTTTGTGTGTGTGTGTTTGTGTGTGTGTGTTTGTTTGTTCCAGCATAACTCTGGAACACCTGGGCTGCTAACATGACTTGTTACACAGATGACTTACTCTCTGGAAACAAATACTGTGGGAGTAAGATACCCTTAACACCCCGTGCTCTGTGTGTGTGTGTGCGTGTGTTCCAGCATAACTCTGGAACGCCTGGGCTGCTAAAATGAAAATGAATGAATTATATCTATAATGTCAAATCACAGTACTTTTTGACAGTAATAGTGTGCATTTTGGATTCACGTTCATGTGTTTGTGTGTGTGTGTTCCAGCATTACTTTGACTTGACACTCTACATATAATTCATTCCTTTTCCTGCCTAATATGGGATTAGCATAAATAAATAGCCAGGCAATGCCAGGTTATCAGATACTACAAAATAACCTTGGTTAAGATTGTAACCGTAGTGGACTTCCGGTTCCGGCGGCTACGGCGACAGGCAAGCCTTTGCCTGCTCCCGCTCTCCCGGTGGGCTTCCCCCGTCTCTGGGGGGGCACAGGACGCCCCGGAGAGGTGTCCTGCCGAGGGAACGGCTCGCGGAGGGTCCTGGCGTCGGCGGCGGCTGGCGGGGGCTTCTCCGCTTCGTTCTAGGCACCGGGGAGCAGTCTCGGAGGGCGCCCGTGTGCGCGCGCCTCGCCCCATGCCGATCGGAGAACGCGCTCTTGAACGAAGCAGCGGCAATGTGGTGAGAGGCTTCCCTTCTCCATTCCCTCTATCTTGAATTTATGGACCTTTCAGCATTTTTTTTTTAAAAAAGTTAAACTTTCGGATTTCTGCTAGAGGTGCGGCTAGAGGGAGGGGGATTTCCCCCCCTCCCTTGGACAAGCGGCTTGAGAAGATTTTGCTTTCGCCCTCAGGGGAAGGAGGAGGGGGGAGAGCCAACTAATGATGCCTCACCCTCATAAAAGTGACTTTCATTGGACTTAGCTCCAGAACTTATGGGTGAACTGAGAACTTTCTGAACTTTTAAAATTTTATTATGCCTCTGAGCCCAAAGCTGGCAGGGCAAGATGGCACACTTCCGTTGTCTTCATGAACTGTGAAACCTGACTCCACCTTTAAAATTCAGGCTTCCGGTCTTTGTCTCCGAGTCACCCAGAGGAATCTCTTGTGGATTGTTCTTTTCTGAACTCTTTGGGGAAAAAACTTTCATCTATTGCTAGACTGACTAAAGAAATCCCCATCTGTTTGGATCCTCTGCCTTCTGGATTCACCTGCCTGCTCTACTTCTCCAGCTGCCCAGTCTCTACTTTGACTGATTTCCTTGCTTTAAAAACCATGTCTCCAAAAAGACCACCTCCTGGAAAGCCTGGATTTGCTACTTCTGCCCCAACGTCTGCAACGTCTAGCCCAGCTACACAGTCAAAGATAACAGAACTGATGCAACCCAAGACTACAGAGATAGACTTTCAACAAATGCTTCAACAAATTCTACAGGGCCAGGAGGAAATTAAGAAACAGCTAAGGGAAATGAAAGATGAAATTAAACAGAACCAAGCCCAAATTTTTAAGAATTCACAGAGACTGGACCTTGTGGAGGGTGGGGTGGCGGAGGCGAGGGGGGGGGGTAGAGGCTTTACAGAAGGGAAACAAAGAACTTGACATCCAACAAATGAAAATAGAGTTTGAGAGAATGTCCTTTTATCTTAGATTTCAAAATGTAATAGAAGCAGATGGGGAAAACATAAGGGACATTATGACTAATATTTTAGCTGAATACATACACAAAGATAAACAGCAGATGGAATGGGAGATAGACCTAGCTTATAGAGTGAATTCAGCATATGCCAGAACACATAATGTACCCAGGGAGGTTCACATTAAATTCCTTAGGAAAACCACAAGAGATGAAATTCTGGGTGTACAAAGGGGGCAAACATTGACATACTGTGACAGGGAGATAACCATTCTAAAGCAGATTCCCAAAAAAATTAGGGAAAAAAGGAAAAGCTATTCGCAATTGGCGAATAAACTATACCAGAAGGGGGTGTGGTTTAGATGGTTGATGCCTGAAGGTATGCTGATATTCTGGGAGGAGACAAGAATCAGAATTAATACACCCATAGAGGCACAGGCCTTTATGGAAAAAAATAAAGCCAACCTAGAAAAAACAGAAGACACTACAACGGTCATACAGGACACGGGAGGGGCCGGAGCTCTGCCAGCGGGGGGTGAAGGGTCAACACCAAGAAAGCTCAGATCACAAAAATAAATAAGAAAATCACAATGTTATAAACAGACCGAAAGTAAAAATGAATTTATAACTAGACTATATATCATAACTATATAAATTGATTGAAAATTATTCTTTCTAGAATTAATATGCTGATTTTTTATGATCATGTATTAAGATTTGATATTTTGATGTAACCTAGGAGTTTGGAGGGAGGGGGCGTCTGCCACACTTGCAACTGCCAAAATTTGTAATTCCACTTACCCTTTTCCACATAAATGTTTTTAAAAAAACCAATAAAACTTTTTGAAAAAAAAAAAAAAGATTGTAACCGTAGTAATTATTCATCCATATCATGGACAGTTTCTGTTTGAAGGGGTGTTGTTGTTGTTGTTGTTGTTTTGGGTATCTTCAGCAACATTGTCGAGAGGGCATTGAATCCTGGCTAAGGATAAGACCCTTCTGAATGTTGGGATCATTATGTGGCTTAGATATCTACCTGGTTGGAGAAGATGAGGAAGGGTTTGTGGGTAGGGTTTCTGGAAAGTCTGCTTGCCCTACTGTTTGAGATCAGCCAACGTACGTTCATAGCCCACAAAGCTGATGGTTGGCCATAAAAAGTCATAAAATTGCCATTTGGTATGAGTTGTCCGACGATCAAGATATATGCATGATATCAACTATCTGTCAGCATCCAACTTGAGTAGCCAAATAAAAGGGCAGGATCCTTTCATTTCTGAAAATCGTATTGAATGCGTTTCATGGTAATGGTGAGGTGAAACTAACTCTGAAATTCTCAGTTCCCAGTGTTCAGCAATGATTTTCCTAGCCAAATCCCCAGGCTTCCACATAGATAGACCGTGTAAACAAGTTCTCTTTCTTATGGGAATCATCTGCCTTCTTCTTCACCCCTGTTAAGACGTCCTTGAGAAGTTTCCAGGCTCTCACAAGCTTCAGTGGAACTGTAGACGTTTCATTTCTCCAACTAACCCATCCGTAACCAACACCCCACCCCACCCTTACGCTCATGACGTTGAAATGAAGAGGCACATAGCTACCAAAGTTTCACTCTTGACACTATCCCTAAGTTCAACTGTGACCAAGGAGAGTTTTGAATATTCTGCGACTGTATGAAGGTGTCTACTTGCCTGATTGGCAATGACCTTCAAGACAATTTGATTTGGTTCCTGACAGCCGTAAGATTTCAGTTGTTCCCCCAAATCTTTGAATTCTTACAGAGTCAGATTAATTTGCTCCATTTTGTATTTAAAACGTTTCTTTTCGTTTAATATAATCTTGCATTCTTTCTGTTGTGGCCTGCTGGGGGCAAGCGGATCTGGCAGCAGATTCGGACAGTGAGGAGGTTGGGGAGGAACTTGGGCCAGTCCTGGAGTCTGGGGAAGGCTCTGACAAGGGCTCTGTGTCGGAGGCAGAGATAGGGCCAGGGCAGTCTGGCAGTTATTAGCTGCCTTCGGAGTCGGACATCAGTGAACAGCTGGAGGCTGTTACCACTGTACACATGCCAGAGTTGGGTTTCCGGCTGCTGCTACTGCCAGTTCACTCAGGGATGTGCTGTGCACATGCATGCTTTGTGCACGCACTTGATGCACGCAATGCACGCATGCACAGTACTTTAAAAATTGCTTCTGCACATGAGCAGAAACAAAAAACAAGATGGCGGCACCTCTGGCGCTGCAGAGAGAACCGGTTTAGGGGCGCGGCAGGCCGAGTTACTACCTACTCCACCGAACCAGTCCGAACCAGTAGGAACCCACCTCTGGTGCATGCCCAGAGTTTCCAGACAAAGGGAACAGCTAAGGAACAAGGGTTGACTTGGGAGTAAGGCCACAGGTGGACAGTGAATGGCCCCTCCCATAGGGAATAAAAGAGGGGCAAAAGGGGAGTGGAGTTTGCAGGAGGCAATTAGTTCATTTCTGCATTCTTGCCAAGTATTGCGGCCTCTGAAAGATATCGTCCTGGCTACTCTCCAAGTCTGATAATTGTAGGTAATTGTGAATTATCTTGAAAGACTGTGGGCTGGGACTTTGCTGGAGAGGAATTCACTGTCAATTAAATAAAAGGGGTTTATCGGGACGAGGACTCAGCTTCGTGCTAGTGGGGAAGCCTAGGTGAGAACACTTTCCAGGTTCCCTCTAGCGCAGGGGTCTTCAAACTTGGCAGCTTTAAGACTTGTGGACACAAAGATAAAAACAACAGTGGAACATTAGCAAAGTGTAAAATACCAATAAAATACAAATAAAGAGAAATAACAGTAAAGATGGTGACATCAAATCAGAAAAAAAGTCTCTTGGTCTTCCAAAGTTTGTGAAAGCAGTGAAGAGGGAGCTCGCCTGATCTCCGCAGGGTGGCTGTTCCCCAACTGGGATCCACATGTGAATGAGGCATGAATGATTACCCAAGAACAATTTTTGCACTGCTTCACTTCACCACAATGTAACACTTTGTAGCAGAGACGGTTGTGTACTCTTGCATCAAATAGTCAAATAATGATAAAGAGTCTTGAAAGGGATGGGGTTTCACCCTGTGCTCAATGAAGGATCTACAAGGCAAAAGGCAGCTATAATATCTCCATAGGTTGCCCTGCCAAAGTCTGTTTTGAATACTTGCAAGAAAGAAAAGTTCATGACTCACAACTGGTTTTCCAGCATCAACAATGTCTTATGCTTACGAAGTTTTATCTGATCTCGGCTGAGTCCTGCACTCCTGTAGTTTCCAGTTTCTGGTTCTTTATCAGCTTTATGCTCTAGTGCAAATGCTCATTCAATCAGGGCAAGCCACTAGAATATAAATTGAGGGAACCCCACTCCCCACTAGCACTGATGATGTTGCCTACTTTGGCAATGAAATGTCTGCAAGAAAGCCACCAAACTCGGAGAGCACCAAGAACCCCACAGTTGTCGTCCTCCTCCTGTCCACAACCCTCCTCCTTTCTAGCAATGATGATGCTCTCAGTCTCTCTAGATTGATAGCAAAGTCTAAAGTCCAGCTGAAATGCTTACGGGATTCACTGACGATGCCGCCATTACTGCTCACTCTACCAAAGACCTTCAACAACTTATGGATTGCTTTAGCAAGGCCTGTCAAGACTTTGGACTAACAATCAGCCTGACAGAAAAACACAAGTCGTGGGTCAGGACGTGGATTCCCCTCCCTGTATTACAATCTCTGCACAAGAACTGGAGGTCATCCATGACTCTGTACCTCGGCTCAACTATCTCCGACACTCTTGTTAGGAACGTAAGCTCACAGATGGTTTAGCAATATATAAACCAGGATGGTAGTACTGTTTCTTTAAGTACTACTGTAATGTGATTGGTTGCTGTTACCTCAAGCAGCCATAAGAGGGAGCCAGAATGACTGTCAGTTCTCTGTTTGTTAGATGCTGATCGGTGGATACGTGAATTACTGTGTTTTTGCTACTCTTAGTGTGCTGAACTGATTATTTGATACTGGACTGTGTTTGAAGGATCATTCCTTAACTGAAAACATTGATAACTGACTGACTGAACCGTGTATGACTTGGACTTTAAATTGAACTCTGAATACCTCTATATTTCCACATAGTAAACTACTATTATTTATACTGTTCGGTGTCCCTGTATGCTGGTTTGTGTGTGTTCTTCCATATCACTCTCATTACGCTTCTCTGCACACTCGCTCTCCTAACGGGGAGCTTACTTACTTAACAACTCTCCCTTTAGATACTGGTAAAGCAGCCACCACATTTTCCAGACTTACAAAGAGAGCGTGGCTTAATAAGAAGCTGACGGTACAAGCAAAGATCCAGGTCTGTAGAGCCTGCGTCCTGAGCACACGCTTGCACTGCAGTAAGTCTTGGACCCTTTACGCACGGCAGGAGAGAAAGTTGAACACCTTTCATATGCGCTGTCCCCGATGTATTCTTGGCATCACCTGGCATGACAAAAATCCAAAAAGCGCAGTCTTGGAACGTGCTGGAATCTCTATACACTGTTGAAACAGCGACATCTACTCTGGCTTGGGCATGTCGTGAGAATGGCTGATGGTCGGATTCCGAAAGATCTCCTGCATGGAGAATTAGTGCAGGGAAAGCGCCGCAGAGGGGGACCACAGCTGCGATATAAGGATATCTGCAAGAGGGATCTAAAGGCCTTGGGGATGGACATTAACAGCAGGGAAACCTTGACCTCTGATCGTTCAGCTTGGAGGCTAAAGACGCAGCATGGCCTTCTCCAATTTGAAGAGACTCTTGTTCGGCAGGCTGAGGCAAAGAGGCAGTCCCAGAATCAGCGAAATCGGAGGGCTGGGCAAAGAACAGAATGTATCTGCCCTCAGTGTGGAAGGGATTGCCACTCTCGAATTGGCCTTTTTGGCCACACCAGATGCTGCTTTAAGACCTCTTTCCAGAGCACGACACCACAGTCTTTTGAGACTGAAGGATGCTAATGATGAATGACGTTACTTATTTGTGGAATGAAACATCTGGAAGAAAACCACCAAGCTCAGAGAGTACCTCATCTATTCAATCTTCTTCAGTTATTTGAAAAGTACCGTGTTTCCCCGAAAATATGACCCACCCCGAAAAGAAGCCCTATCATGTTTTTGAATGCATGTACTAAAATTAACCCCTACCCCCAAAATGAGCCCTAATTAAGACCCCACCCCACCCCAGGGTGCAGGGGGTGGGGCGAGGCGCACAGGTACAAATTAGGGTAGGGTGGGGATAGGGGGTGGAGCTGCCCTACTTACCAGGCCTCGCACACCCCGACACCTGCCTCACCTTGCAGGCCCACTTCTCCTGCAGCCACTTGCCGCCGCCCGCATGCATCACCCCCAGCCTCTATTTCATCGCCAGACTCTTCCAGAAAGCTCCCTGAAGCCAAGAAACAAGGTCAAGATTGATGAGTGCAGAGCTCTTTTATTGGCTACGAAGGACATCTGAAGCACAGATAGATTGCAAATCCCTGCGCTACCGGTTCACTCGTGCTATTTCTCATTATTATTATTATTTATTTGTATTTTACACTTGGCTAATATTGCACTGTTGTTGTTTTTTTATCTTTGTGTTCACAAGTCTTAAAGCTGCCAAGTTTGGAGACCCCTGCACCAGGGGTGAAATCCAGCAGGTTCTGGAGAACAGATAGCAGACATTTTGAGTAGTTCAGAGAACCAGCAAATGCCACCTCTGGCTGGCCCCAGAGTGGGGTGGGAATGGAGATTTTGCATTATCCTTCCCCTGGAGTGGGGAGGGAATGGGGATTTTGCAGTATCCTTCCTCTGCCACGCCCACCAAGCCACGCCCACCAGGTCACATCACGCCCACCAAGCCATGCCCACAGACCCGGTAGTAAAAAAAATGAATTTCACCACTGCCCTGCACTAGAGGGAACCTGGAAAAGACGCAAGATTATATTAAAGGAAAAGGATGCACAATTTGGATCCTGTGATCTGCTGTGGTCCTAAGCACAAGGATCAGTTGTAACTCACTTTTTTCAACCGTGTTGCAACTTCAAACAATCATTAAATGAATGGTTATAAGCTGAGGATTATATGTAGCGGATATCCTTTACCTGTTTGTCACTAGTCCGGGGGTATCTGCAGGATATGGTCTAAAATCAAGCTGATGGCCATGCAAATATGTCCAACATTCCAGCTGTTTTTCAAATGTGTGTAGCACTTGTATCACACCTAAAAACAGGAAGAGCTTCGATTTCAGTGTTGCGGCCATCATTTTTTCAACCATGTTCTACCGAAACCCTCCCTCCTTCTTTTCTGGGATAAACAGAGCAAACATTTCCAAAATGTTCAAAACATTCCGAATTCTAGGATCCAATCTGGGTCGGTCACTGGGACCAGAGGTTTCCAGTCTTCTCAGTTTTGGGGGCAAGTGCTGGAGCCCATCTTCAGGGAACTTCTCACTACGAAAACAGGCTATTCTAACGCAAAATAGTGTGCTTTGGGCCATTCTATGCATTCTTTGGGCTATTCTATGCCCCAAACTATTGGGCTATTACTAGTATATAAAAAGAGAAGAAACCCCTCTCTCTTCTAGCACTGATGATGTTACTTAATAGGGCCGTGTTGGCGAACCTATAGCACGCATGCCAGAAGTAGCATGCAGAGCCATCTCTCTGGGCACACGAGCCATCCTCCCTTGCTCTTCCGGGTTCCAGGTGGTTTTTACATCTATGGGAGTGCCGGAAACTGGAAGAGTAGCCAATCCAATGCGCGTGTGTGCATGTGTGCACCAGGAAGATGATCTTCTGGTTTCTGGCACATGTATGCGCACTGCCCAGCTGGTCTTCCAGTTTCTGGCACACATGAAAGCGTGAAGACCTGATGGACAGCGTGCATATTCGCACCATAAGACATAATATTATTTTTCCAGCACACACATGCGCACTGGGTGGCTTCTGTTCCGGTTTACGGTGCACACGCTCCCATTTTGGCACTCGGTGCTGAAAAGGTTCACCAACACCGTAATAGGGTAATGAAATGTCTGCAAGAAAACAACCATGCTCAGAAAGCACCAAGGTCCCCATAGTTCAACCCTCGGCTACAAATATTCTCAGATATCGGTATACTTCCCTCATCTCTGGGCCATTCCACTCCCTTTAATAAGAAATTTGCTCAACTGCTGACGGATGGGAATTGACCATTTCCATTGATCAGTGATATGTTCTCCACACCTAGGGTGAAATACCAATGAAACCATCCCAATTTCAAAGGGAGGTTTTCGAAAACCAAAGCCACTGTGACCACCAGTAATATTTCCAGGGGACCAAGCCCCGTTTTCACTTCAAGCCATCCCAGCCAAAGGTTGGGAGGCCACTCCTAATCATCTCTATCAGTGATGCACAGATGCTCGTACCGGTACTCTGCTCGTGGTCTGTTTATGCAAGATGTGCGCTGTGCACAAGCCGGACATGCGCTGCGCCCACATGTGCACTCCACCACCCCTGTGACACCCAGCTGCTTGTCAGAGGCCATGCAGGCACCGCACGCTGTGCACGCATGTGCCATTGGCCCGGTTGCTTCAAAAACAGTATGGAATGCAGGCAGGTGGGTGGGCCAAAAAAGCCACCGTACCGGTACGGTGACCGCTGCTCCCAATTACTACTGGTACAACCGTACCAAGCCGTACCGGCCAGAACCCACCACTGATCTCTATCCCTATCTCAGACTCTTAACTGTCTTAAGGAAGAGTGTGGGGAGATAATGGTGCAATTTAACAGAAGCTCAACCTTCGCCGTTTTGTTGCCGAGCCCTTAAAAAAGAACGGGGAGAAAAATCCAGGAAGAAAAGGTTGCATCTACCAGACCCCAGAAAGCAAATACTAATTCAGGAGTCTACTCTCTCTGTCAAACATTTAGTGTATCAGGGGTTGATTGTTCCCAAGTAGAAAGGGGTTGGCTCTCTCCAAGCAGGCCTTTTGTCATGTTAACTGCGAGCGATCAATGAATTGAGGTCAAGACTTCTGATGTAGGTGGAAGCTTAGAGGGGGGAAAAAAAGTCTCAAAGATTCATTTTTCCCCGTCTGGTAACACTCCGGTCACTTATTTTTTTTCTCTCAGTTAGCCTCTGCTGTTCTAAAGTGGATATTGATCAGTGCTTTAATGCAAAGCTGTCAAATTAATTTTGCAGAGTTGGGATATGACTGGTCGAAAATGGCTTCTCCATCTGTTCTCGGCTACAAACCTATGAATTTTAATCATGACCAGAATGGGCTTTTGGCTTTTTTTTGTTCGAAACTTGAATAGGAAAGGTTTAAACTGTAAATGCCACGGAATGGTGCTGTTTTGTTCTTCTCGGAGGCTCATATGGCTGGGGTCAAAGAAATTATTATGTCGGCACATTCTTGTCAGATGCTCGGTATCTTGGCGGATGTGTTTCTCATTCTTTCTTCCTCCCTCCCTCCATTCATTTTTTTCTGACGTTCCTTCATGCTGGTTTGTGTTTCTTGGTGTGGTTTTATCGCCTCGCAGTAAAGACAAGTGGTTAAACATTTGCAGACCAATCAGAGAATGGCGGCCTTCGTATAGGATGCGTTAGAATTCATGTTTAATTTCCCTTGTCTACCTTTCCTAGTTTTTACCTTATTACAAGGAATTTATCAGGCTATAATTTAGGGAAACGGCCACAAATGGACACGAACGTACTAGAAGAACAAATGAAGAGTCAGAACTGCTATCTTTAGTTATTTTTAATGAATTAATTGCCTATCAATCTTATGAATGGAGAGATCAATGGAGAAATTCAGGCACGTTACTGGTTCTTGGTGTTCTGTGACAGGGGTGAAATCCTCCCGGTTCAGCCTGGCTCAGCTGAACTGGTAGGGACGATTGTCCCTGGTTCTGCGAACTGGTAGTAAAAAAAAAAAAAGCTTCAGAGGATCGCGCAGCTCAACTGTCAGCCGCACGATCATGGGAAGCTCCCCACCCCACCCCCACCCCGCTTTTTAAAGCATTTTTTTTCCTGCTGGTTCAGGCGAATAGGCAGGGGAAAAAATGCTTTTAAAAGTGCAAAAAAGTTGGCCACGACTGTCAGGGGAAAAATTTCACCCTGAACTAGTGAGGCTTTGATCGCGGCTTTTCCAAACAGCATTTTCTTTAAGAAGCAAAAATGAGTCCAATAACAAGTTCTAATTAGAAACAAACTTTAATACAAAAATAATAAAATAAACAAATAAACAAATCTATGTAATTGTTACATTTTGGCAGAAACAGTTTGTCTACCAGCTTCCTGGCAGACGGACAAAGATCAAAGGGGGAAGAAGTCTCTGGAATGTGTGATGTAATAAACATGTTAAGCATGCGCAATAAATCATTGCTGATAAGGGCTTATGACCTGCGCAGTAACTCTTTCAGTTCAGTTCTAGTAGCAAACATTTAACGCAGTGACAACGACCACCAAGCCACACCCACAGAACCAGCGGGTAAAAAAAATTTGATTTCACCACTGTTCTGTGACCAGTTCTGAGTATTTTAAGAAAGATGCAGGGAAAGGAAAGGATTGTTCAGAATAAGAGGCCTAGAATTGGGAATCACAAATGAAGGCAAATATAGGTGTCCCAGGTAATGTTGCAGGATCTGGGTCAATGGGGGTCAACCACAGCCAGAGGCTTAGCCTTCTGAGCTTTGGGACTCATGCTGGAGCCCCATCCTCAAGGAACCTTTCTCTCAACAGAATGTATGCTTTGGGCTATTCTATGCATAGTTGGGCATAGAATAGCCAGGGGTGGGTTTCACATTTTGTTACCACCAGATCGTCACACCCAGGCCTGCTTGCCCCTTCCATGCATGTGCTTTGCTCAAGCGCGTGCCTTCCGCACATGCGCCCGGCCTCAAAAATATGCCTAAATAGGACGGCATAGATCCGGGGCGATTTTTGCTACAGGTTTGGGCGAACCGGCCCGAACTGGCTGAATACTACCTCTGACTAGTGACTTGCCTTGTCAGTGTTGGTGGAAATGGACATGGTGGTTCCTTAATTGGGCTGTTGTTTACTGCTTGTTTCTCTGTGTTGGTGGTTCCTTGATGGGGATATTGTTTACTCCTTAATTGTTAGCTTAGTATTAATCTTAATGTTAATCTCTGCTTGTCTGGGTGTTGATTGCCGGAGAGGAAATGTTTGGTCTTTTTATTTCCTTCCAAGGAGATTGTTACTACACCCCAAAAATAGCAGTGGCAATAGCCCTTAGACTTATATACCACTTCACAGTGCTTTACAGCCCGCTCTAAGCGGTTTACAGAGTCAGCCTATTGCCCCCAACAATCTGCGTCCTCATTTTACCCACCTCAGAAAGCCCGAAGGCTGAGTCAACCTTGAGCCAGTGAGACTTGAAATGCCAAACTGCTGGCAGCCAGCAGCTGGCAAAAGCAACCTGAAGTACCGCTTCTAACCACTGTGCCACAACAAGTCTTTTAAGAACAACTAAAAAGGTGAAAACTTCAACTTAGACTTTAAATAACTTTATTGTCACTTTGGAATATATACTAATTGGCATACATTAAAATGAAATTTCGTTGCATACAGCTCTCAAAGGATCAGCACCTCCAATATACACTACATAACCATGACAAATAGATAGATAGATAGGTAGGTAGGTAGGTAGGTAGGTAGGTAGGTAGGTAGGTAGGTAGGTAGGTAGGTAGGCAGGCAGGCAGGCAGGCAGGCAGGCAAGCAGGCAGGCAGATAGATGATAGAGGTGATGAAAGAAAGAAAGAAAGAAAGAAAGAAAGAAAGAAAGAAAGAAAGAAAGAAAGAAAGAAAGAAAGAAAGAAAGAAAGAAAGATGGAAAAAAAGAGATTAAAATGCCAAATTCATCCTGAACATCTGGCTGATTACATGATGAACCATATTAATAATAGGGGAGCATTGTGGACAAGTGAGCTTGTTAAAACTTGCTACTTTATTACTATATTTCTATCTGTAACATATTGAGCATCCTCCTCCAGAAATATTCTATTCACAGGTGTTGGGGCTGCACCTGTCTGTTTTAATGGGTTTTTCCCCCCAAGTGAGGTTTGAAGATTTTGTCCAGATTTTGGACCCTCCCATATCAATTTAATGAAACTGCTTTGCACCTCAATTCTGTGAAATGTAATTTATTGGCTGGGAGAGGCAATTTCCATGTAGCGTTCTATAATTTAGAATATGTCATTCACAGTCAACTGTGTGTTTTTATGAGCCCAGAATTATGTCTGGACATTATAAATAACAAAACAGCAATAGCACTTAGACTTATATACCACTTCACAGTGCTTTACAGCCCTCTCTAAGCGGTCAGCATATTTTCCCCAACAATCTGGGTCCTCATTTTACCAACCTCGGAAGGGTGGAAGGCTGAGTCAGCCTTGAGCCAGTCAGGATCAAACTGCTGGCAGTGAGCAGTGAATTAGCCTGCAATGCTGCATTCTAACCACAGGGAATGGAACGAAGGGAGGGAGAGAGGAAGGAAGGAAGGAAGGAAGGAAGGAAGGAAGGAAGGAAGGAAGGAAGGAAGGAAGGAAGGAAGGAAGGAAGGAAGGGCAATAGCAATAGCACTTATATACTGCTTCCCAGTGCTTTGCAGCCCTCCCAGTGCTTCCCAGTGCTTTGCAGCCCTTTTTAAGCAGTTAATAGAGTCAGCATATTGCCCCCAACAATCTGGGCCCTCATTTTACCAACCTCGGAAGGATGGAAGGCTGAGCCAGACAGGATCGAACTGCTGACAGTGGGCAGACGTAGCCTGCAATACTAACCACTGTGCCACCACCGTGGCAAGAGGCAAGAAGCTCACTAAGAAGAATTTCTCCAAACCAGAATTGGAAAGGAAAATTTTCGGACACAGGAGACAAAATAGAAATGATCAAATGATGCTACTTCCTGACTTTTCTCTATTGTCATAAATTCCAGATCTGCTACACTACCATTCCTATCACCTTGTTCTCCTGTGAGAAAATGAGAATTGTAGTCCAACTTGTGCCTTTGACATTTAAACTTTTGCTCATTGCCAAATGTTACTGGGGTGCCATCCCTGTGTGTGGAAGTACAATTCCCATTAACTACCATCAGCACATGGGGATGGAAATGTATACAACAACATATTTGTAAGGCCCCACACTGATGCTTAGATGGCAAATTTGTGGCACTAGACCAGTGTTTTTCAACCTTTTTTGGGCAAAGGCACACTTGTTTCATGAAAAAAATCACG
>NC_138552.1:9844608-9847319 GCF_964273705.1 Natrix helvetica
AGAACAGTTAGTTTCATTTCAGAGTTCAGAGCAGACAGAGTAGTTTTAGTTTTGATTCTCAGCACAGACTCAGATCTGTTTAAGCTCCCATTGGCTGACTTAGTTGCTATGCCTATTCATTGGCTGACCTTGTTCCTATGTCTCTCCCAGTCATGAATATTCTAACAATATGCAGTTTGAAACTAGAAGAGAAGGAATAATCCTAGCAAGAAGGCAAGGACAACCCAACGCAGACTTCCATTACATCCCACCAAAAACCATCAGAAGGAAATCATGTCATGGCTTATTTCCCCTTGTAATGGGGCTCTTCTCACTGCGAAAATCACTAGAGAATGTCCTGAGAAATTCAGAGAAACTGTCCACTCAGTTTTTCTGGCCACAATTTTCACCAAGAACATTGGCCCACCTTCACTGCATTGCTCGGTAGATGTCAGAACTACCACATCTACCATGAACTGTGTGGGGAGCTGGATGGGAGGGAGTAAACTATACTGTTCACTGTGCTTTGTTGAGACATGACTTCAAGGTCAGACATCTGGGAATGCAATGCAGCTGCATACCACTTCAAGGAACCATTCCCAAAACACCTTCTTTGAATATGATTGGATGACGGGTGAACCAGCAATAGGAAGTGACTAAGAGGGAGAATAGGGATGCGTTGGCTCAGTGTCTAAGATGCTGAGCTTGTCGATCAGAAAGGTCGGCAGTTCAGTGGTTTGAATCCCTAGTGTCATGTAACGGAGTGAGCTCCCATTTTTTGTCCCAGTTTCTGCCAACCTAGCAGTTCGAAAGCATGTAAAAATGCAAGTAGAAAAATAGGAACCACCTTTGGTGGGAAGGTAACAGCATTTTGTGCACCTTTGGCATTTAGTCATGCCGCATTTAGTACATGACCATGAAGATGTCTTTGGACAACACTGACTCTTCAGCTTTGAAACAGAGATGAGCACCGCCCCCTAGAGTCGGGAACGACTAGCACACTTTTACCTTTAAGAGGGAGAAAGTTACACTTGGGGAATCTGCCATGTGAACTTCAGTTCTGGCTTTGCACTATTGCAATCCACTTGACTTCTAGGAAACTATTTCTTTCTCAACCAAATGGAGTTAAGGATCGTACTTACTTAGAGGCTCAAGCTGGGACAGGTCTGACAGATGGGGCAGTGTTTCTCAATCTTGAGAACTTTTAAGATAGGTGGACTTCAACTCCCAGAATTCCCTATTCAAAATGCCCCACTATGCTGAGTGGGGAATTCTGGGAGTTGAAGTCCACACATTTTAAAATAGCCAAGCTTGGGAAATTCTGGTGTAGATTGGTTTGGGCTTTGATGCTTAACAAAGGGAAGTCCCAAGGGCAATTTGCAGTTATAGTCTCCATCTCAGTGACTGCTCTGTTCATCCCCAAGAAATAAATATAATGTTAGAGAGCAAACTATAAAGCAATCTTGTTGAATTCTCAGTCATGGCCCAGGTAATCTTCCTTCAACTGGGTGTCTTCATATTTATTGTAGATAGACTTCGACTTACAACCATTTGTTTAGTGACCATTTCAATTTACAGCAGCTGAAAAAAGTAACTTATGACAGGTCCTCACACTTACAACTGTTGCAGCATTCCCATGGTCACATGATCAAAATTTGGGCGCTTGGCAACCAGGATGCATTTAAGATAGTCGCAACACCCTAGGGGTCACCTTTTGCAATCTTCCCAGATGACTTCCAACAAGCAAAGTCAATGGAGGAAGACAGATTCTTTTAATTAACATAGAATTCACTTAATAAAGACAGAATTCATTTAATGAACGCAGAAATCACTTAATGAACGCAGAATTCACAATGAACACATAATTCGCTTAACAAAACAGTTGTAAAATCTGGAGCAATTTACATTACAAGCACCTTGCTTAGCAACAGAAATTCTGGTTCTCAATTGTGGTTAGAAAGGGAGGGGCCCAGGGACGTGCGGTCAGGGAAGGCAGGGGAGGCAGAGCCTCACCACTCTCATCATGAAAATAAAAAAAAAGAGAAAAGGGAAAAGGCGCTGAGGAGACTTCTGCAAACGTGGGCGGGGAATGAGACCACGTGTGCAGGAGGCTCCTCTAGCCTCAACCTCCCTCCTGCACACGTGGTCCCATTCCCCGCCTTCCTGAGTCAACATGAAGGGGACCGCGGAGCGTGAGCTGCAGTCCCACGGAGCACGCTCTGTGGTCCCCTTCATGTTGACTCAGGAGTCAGGAAAGAGGGGAATGGGACCACGTGTGCAGGAGGCTGAGGCAGCTTCAGCCTCTTGCACACGTGGTCCCATTCCCCGCCTTCCTGAGTCAACATGAAGGGGACCGTGGCTCGCTCTGATGATGTCACCAGCCTCACCAGCCATAAACTTCACCGCACAACACTGGGGAGGGCTATAAATAGTCCCTGACTTATGACTACAACTGAGCAAATTTCTATTGTTAAGCGAGACATCTAGGTATTAAGTGAGTTTTGCCCCCTTTTACAATCTTCCTTGCCACCAGTGTTAAGTGAATCTCTGCAATTGTTAAGTTAGAAAAACGGTTGTTAAGTGGATCTGGCCTTTTTCCCATTGACAGAAAGTTGTAAAAGAGGATCACATGACCCCAGGACACTGCAACCATCGTAAGTGCATGCCAGCTGCCAAGCTTCTGAATTTTGATCATGCAACCATGGGGATGCAGTAACGGTCGTGAAAAATTA
>NC_138552.1:9847519-9850019 GCF_964273705.1 Natrix helvetica
CACCTCCCTCCTAGAAGAATGAAATGTTTTAGGAAATATTAAAAAGGCAGAATATTATATTTCCACCTAAAAGAGAAAGGGAAATCTTAAGGGAGACAGAAAGTCAGAGCTTCAGCAGATATTTGGTGCCTATTGAGAAGGACTGGGCCAAGCCTATGCCGATGACTTAGTATTTGTACTAGAGGACCCATTAGATTCCAGTCAGAAATTAATTCAAAAATTAGAAGAATATGGCGAAGTGGCAGGATTAAAGATCAATAAAAACAAAACAAAAATGATAACCAAAAACAGGACCAAAAAACAAAAAGAGGAACTGGAAATAATAACCAATATGCAAATAGCTAAGAAAGTGAAAGTGGGGATCTGGGTGTCGGCAAAATGTTCCACAATTAAAGATGATAACTATAACAAATTAGTGATACAAATAAAGAAAGACTTAGAAAATTGGAAAAATATTCAAAATATTCAACTATCACTCATGGGACGCATAGCGACAATCAAAATGAATATTTTACCAAGAATCTTATTCCTATTGCAAGCCGCACCTATTAACCCAGGTAAAAAATTCTTTCAAGAATTAAATAACATAACCACTAGGTTTATTTGGCAGGGACGAAAAGCGAGGATCAAACTAAAGTCATTGCAAGACAGCAAAGAGAGGGGAGGTTTAGCATTACCAAATTGGGATTTATACACATTGGCAGTATCAATAACATGGGTGAAGGATTGGATAGAGCTAAAGAATAAAAGAATTTTGACCCTGGAAGGCCATGATTTGCAAGCAGGCTGGCACACTTTCCTATGGGATGATAAAAATAAAACGCACAAATACTTTCAAAAACATTTAATTAGAAGAGAGTTATTGCAAAAATGGCTCAAAATAAAAAAAAATCCATTACGTGAAAATCCCGAATTGGCTATCACTGACAGAAAGGACAACTCACCCAAATTTTATAGATTGGAACAAAATGCTAAGATATAGAGACTTAATTGATAGACAGGGAAACTTAAAAACAATTGAGGAATTGGCAGAACAGAACATGAAAGTAGACTGGTTAACCTACCTGCAAATCAAAACTAAATACAATAATGATACCAAATTATATGACATTGAAACAGAATCACACGAATTGGATAAAATCATTCAAAGCCCAGATAGAAAAATGATAGGGAGAATATATAAATTTCTCCTGAAATATAAAATGGAAGAGGAAATTGTGAAAGAACAAATGATAAAATGGGCACAGAACTTTGGACACAATATTGAATTAGACAAATGGGAAAAATTTTGGGGAACAAACTTAAAAATGACACTCTCAGTCGCATATAAGGAAAACCAGTATAAAATGTTTTATAGATGGCACCTGGCACCAACAAGGTTAGCTAAAATATCGTCAAATACATCCCCAAAATGTTGGAAAAGTGAATCGATACACGGAACGTATTACCACTTATGGTGGACCTGTGAGGAGGCGAAAAAGTTTTGGAAAAAGATCAAAAATTGGCTGGAGGCAATAATGGGAGTTAAAATAGAATGGAAACCGGAAATCCTCTTATTAGGATTACTGCCTGCAAAATACAAAAAAGAAACCCAGTATTTAATACTGCATATAATAATGGCGGCAAGGATTGCCTATGCCCAGAAATGGAAAAACAAGCTAACTCCAAGTGAAGATGAAATAATAAGAAAGGTGATGGACTGTGCTGAAATGGACAAACTAACTAAAGAAATCCAGGAAAAGAAGAATCAGAATTCTATCAGATATGGGATAAATGGTATAGGTGAATGGAGGAAAGAAATAAGAATCCTAGGCGATAAATAAGTAGAATGTGGTAGCTCTTACAGATTGTTGTTGGTTTTAAAATGTTTATTCGTTGGATAATATAAATATGAACGATTCTAGATAAAAGTACTCTCAAACAAATACAGTTAAAGGAGAATGTTGGTATATTGACGGTATAAAGATTTTTGATTTAAAATGTACAATTCAATTTGAATGAAATATAAAGAATGATTGTAGTAATGCACGGAATTTAATTGTAACCAATCGACATGCTTGCTGGAAGATGTATTGAAGAGTGTTTTGTGTGTGTGTGTTTTCTGTCTAATTAAAACAATAAAATTTTAAAAAGAAAAAAAAAGAGAAGGACTGGGCCAGCCTATGGGATTCAACATTTTTTACTACAACTGCTGTGGACGTGGCTTGGTGGGCGTGGCAGGGGAAGGATACTGTAAAATCTCCATTCCCACCCCACTCCAGGGAAGGATACTGCAAAATTCCCATTTCCTCCTGATTAGCTGGGACTCAGGAGGCAGAGAATAGATGGGGGCGGGGCCAGTCAGAGGTGGCATTTACCAGTTCTCCAAACTACTCAACATTTCCGCTATCGGTTCTCCAGAACTGGCCAGAACCTGCTGAATACCACCTCTGCAGCCTATCTACAAAACAAAAGACCTTCAGCTCCAGGGTGATGGGATTTAAGACATGACCCTCCAAGA
>NC_138552.1:9855019-9939229 GCF_964273705.1 Natrix helvetica
GCCATTCAGGCTGAAAACAAGGCAGAGAAGCAGCAGGCGCCCCCCGCACCCCATTTTGGCAGGCAGGGTGCTACAGGAGGCATCCATTCCAGCTCCCCCTCCCCACTCCCCACCTTCACTCCTTGCCAGCCCACAGAGAACTACAATGCTGATTCGGCCCATGAAGAAATCCAGTTTGACACCCCTGGTTTAATGGGAGAAGCATGGTGGTCTCGCAGATCTTGTTCATTTGTTTCTGTGTTGGGTTTTTAATGTCTCACTTACTGAAAGAAATTTAGTGCACAATTATGGTCATAAGTCAAGGGCTTTCTGGACCAAAACATGTCTATGAAATTGTATTCAACATCGCTAGTTTGAGTCCCTTCTCTCCTGGCACACAGACACACATACAGTGGCCACATCAAAGCGAAAATGCATATCTACACATTTTATAGTCCATTTAGTACTCAGTGCTAGTAGCAATTTCACTATCAATATCTAAGGGACTGCCACAAAAAAGAGGGGAGTCAACTTATTTTCCAAAGAACCTGAAACTCATCAAGGAAAGAAGCAACTAAGGAGAAATTTCCTGACTGTGAGAACAATTAATCAGTGGAACAACTTGCCTTCAGAAGTTGTGAATGCTCCAACACTGGACGTTTAGAAGAAGAGACTGGACAGCCACTTGTCTGAAATGGTATAGGACCATGATGGCGAAACTATGGCATGCGTGCCAGAGGTGTCCCACAAAGCCCTTTCTGTGTGCATGAGTGTCATCGTCAGCTGTTCCTCTGGTTTCCAGTGCACACGCAAAGGCCAGCTGGCCAGTTTGCATGCACATGCCAGAAACCAGAAGACCAGGTGGCTGGTGCATGTGCACCAGCCAGCTGGTCTTTGGATTTCCGGTGCTGTGGCGCATGTTCCGGTTTGAGCCCTCGGTGCTGAAAAGGTTTGCCATCACAGGTATAGGGTGTGAAGTTTCCAAAAGATGGCCTAAGTAAAATACGACCCTCGAGACAAAGTTCAAAAGAAATCCAGTCATTTATTAGGAGCAACATTTTGGCATTTTCTTTTGCTGTGGAGCCAAATCTGATTTCCGCTTAATGGCGTCTGAACTTTACCCCTGTGTCTCCCCTCCCCTCCGTCTGTGTCATAAATCACATCCACCAACGAGGTGCTGCGGCAGGCTATGAACTTGCGCACCTCACACGCCAGCTGCAGAAATATGAGATCTGACTCTGGCCAAAGGTATGCATGGAATTCTCCTCCCTTTTCTATGTCAGCTTGATAATAGTCATGGAAACGCTGACATAAGGTCTCCTGCTTGAGCTGGTTGGGAGTTGGATTAGAAGAACTCCGGGGTCCCTTCCAACTCTGTTAATCGCCTTTTGCTGATATTTGGAGAGGAGAATTGCTTCCACATTGAAGATTAAACTAAACCTCCTTTGCAACTTATTAGGACCCTTCGACTTTGTATGCCGAAAGATGCTTGGAGATGCCTCTTTGGTAATTACACCACTTTTTTGAAGCAACTGAATCTTGGAATCATGGGCCTGCATTAAATACATGGCTGCCTCACCAGCTTTAGCACAATCCTGGAAAAAGACACACCTGTCTTAAGGAATTCTAGACAGGGGGGAATGTGCATGCTTCTCTCTCACACACCTCAGGCACATTTTTGCCTTTTCTCGCTGAAGCGTTGCACAGTCCCGCTACTGATTGCTTAGGCATGAAGGACAACGTCCTTTATGGATATTAGCGCACAACCCTCAGACACAATTTTTCCCTCTAGAAAGCTGCACAACGAGTTAATTTCGACCCTTGATTTCCCTGGCTAGTGGGAATTCAAAACAGCAGAGCCTGAAATGCATGCAAGTTGGTGACCGCGATTCTAGGTGGAATTACTTAATTCATTCCTCTTTGAGATGGTTGCTTATTGTTCTTTGTTGCTTAGCGTTTTGCAAATCCCTCCAGTTGGGGTGGGTGGGTGGGTGGGGGCACCTTTTATTTATTTTCCTTTTTTTTTGAAATAAGGTTTGTCAAAAATGAAATTTCAGAGGAGTGTGTGCCTGGGCATTGATTTTTCTATTTGTAATAAGACACAATTGCATCTCTTGTTTTGTATTGAAAGGATAAAAAAAAATGTCCCTAACACAGCAATCTCCATTCTGGGGTAATGGATAAAACCTGTTTATGAGATGTCATTTATTCCACAATAGACAGTAAATAAAAGCCATTTCAAGCTTCGGTTAAATCAAAGCTTGTTTGGGATTTCAGCAGATTTGCAAATTACCTTGGGGACCCTCTTCAGTTTCACTTGTTTTCTCCCATGTCATTGGATACCCCTCCCTTTTTTTGCTTTCTTCTTCTTCTTCTTCTTCTTCTTCTTCTTCTTCTTCTTCTTCTTCTTCTTCTTCTTCTTCTTCTTCTTCTTTTCTTTTTCTTCTTCTTGATCCTCCTCCCTCTCATCTCCTCTCATCCTTCTTCTTTCATCCTTTTACATTCTCTCATTGCATCCTCCTCCTTCCTCTTCCTCCTCATCTCATTCTTCCCATTTCATCCTTCTCCTCCTTCTATCATGCTTTTCCACTCTCCTTTCATCCTCATCCTCCTTCTTCCTCTTCCTCCTCATCTCATTCTTCCCATTCTCCTTCTCCTGTCATCCTTCTCCTTCTATCATGCTTTTTCATTATCTCCTTTCATCCTCCTCCCTCTTCCTCCTCATCTCATCCTTCCCATTCTCCTTCTCCTCTCATCCTTCTCCCTCTTCTGTCATCCTTTTCCATTCTCTCCTTTCATCCTCCTCCTTCCTCTTCCTCATCTCATTCTTCCGATTGTCCTTCTCCTTTCTTCTTTCTCCTTCTTCTGTCATTCTTTTCCATTCTCTCCTTTCATCCTCCTCCTTCCTCTTCCTCCTCATCTCATCCTTCCTGTTCTCCTTCTCCTCTCATCCTTCTCCCTCTTCTGTCATCCTTTTCCATTCCCTCCTTTCATCCTCCTCCTCCTCCTTCCTCTTCTTCCTCATCTCATCCTTCCCATTCTCCTTCGCCTCTCATCCTTCTCCCTCTTCTGTCATCCTTTTCCATTCTCTCCTTTCATCCTCCTCCTTCCTCTTCCTCATCTCATTCTTCCGATTGTCCTTCTCCTTTCTTCTTTCTCCTTCTTCTGTCATTCTTTTCCATTCTCTCCTTTCATCCTCCTCCTTCCTTTTCCTCCTCATCTCATCCTTCCTGTTCTCCTTCTCCTCTCATCCTTCTCCCTCTTCTGTCATCCTTTTCCATTCCCTCCTTTCATCCTCCTCCTCCTCCTTCCTCTTCTTCCTCATCTCATTCTTCCCATTCTCCTTCGCCTCTCATCCTTCTCCTTCGCCTCTCATCCTTCTCCTTCTTATGTCATCCTTTCCCATTCTCTCCTTTCCTCCTTCTTCTCCACCTCCTCCCTCCTTCTTCTCCTTTTATCCTTCTTCTGTCATTCTCCTTCTCCCCTCGTCTCCTCCTTCTCCTCTTTCTCTGTCTCTCTAACACACACACACACACACACACACACCATTGACCCAACTTTTTAGAGAAGGCATTTTGTTTAGAGCCAGGACTACGTAAGGCCACAAACCAATCCCTGAAACAATCATCCTGATCATCTCAGCGGAAAGAATTTAAGGCTGCCATCCGATCCCATCCTTTATGTGGCCTTTTGTCCCGCTTTAAAGTAAAAATATGTAGGGATGCACTGGGAAAGAATGGTATTCCTAGAACCCCAAAAATGCTGGAAGATGAATTGATCCTGATCTCTCATTCCTAAATCAGGTAGTTGAATGACTGTGGTTGTAAATTAAAATACGCCCCTAATATAGGTAGTCCCTGACTTACAACAGTTCATTTAGTGACTGTTCAATTTTCACACTCACGACTTCTGTAGCATCCCTATACGTGAACCTAGCATCCCTGTTCATACTTATGACCATTGCTGTCATGCGATCGCCTTTTCTGACAAGTAAAGTTAATGGGAAAGCCAGATTCACTCAACAACTGGGCTGCTAACTTATCAACTGCAGTGACTCACTTAATCACTGTGGCAAGAAAGGCCTTTAAATGGGGCAAAATTCACTTAACAAACATCTCACTTAACAATGGAAATTTTGGGTCAATTGTGGTTGTAAGTTGAGGACTACCTGCACATCAAACTTCCTTTCACACAAGTGTGTGTGTGTGTGTGTGTGTGTGTGTGTGTGTATGAATAGACATTTAACAGAATAGCAGAGTTGGAAGGGACCTTGGATGTCTTCTAGACCAACCCCCTGCTTAGGCAGGAAACCCTACACCACTTCAGATAAATTGATATCCAACCTCTTCTTTAAAACTTCCAGTGTTGGAGCATTCACAACTTCTGGAGGCAAGCTGTTCCACTGGTTAATTGTTATTGTCAGTAAATTTCTCCTTAGAACTTAGTTCTAAGTTGCTTCTCTCCTTGATTAGTTTCCACCCATTGCTACTTGTCCTGCCCGCAGGTGCTTTAGAGAATAGTTTGACTCCCTCTTCTTTGTGGCAACCCCTGAGATATCGGAACATTGCTATCATGTCTCCCCTAGTCCTTCTTTTCATTAAACTAGACATACCCAGTTCCAGCAACCGTTCTTCATATGTTTTAGCCTCCAGTCCTCTAATCATCTTTGTTGCTCTTCTCTGCGCTCTTTCTAGAGTCTCCACATCTTTTCCACATCGTGGCGACCAAAACTGAATGCAGTATTCCAAGTGTGGCCTTACCAAGGCATTATAAAGTGGTATTAACCCTTCACGTGATCTTGATTCTATCCCTCTGTTGATGCAGCCTAGGACTGTGTTGGCTTTTTTGGCAGCTGCTGCACACTGCTGGCTCCTATTTCAATGACTGCCCACTAGGACCCCAAGATCCCTCTCACAGTTGCCACTATTGAGTGAGATGCCACCTGCAGTATACTGTATCTGTGGAGTACATTGGATAGCCTGTTCTGCGTTCTGCATCTTCTCCACCTCTACAATACCCCTTTGGAGATAACTTTGCCTCCTCCTCTGTTCTTGTCCTCACCTTTTTTGACAGCTTGATGTCTAGGCAGGGCTTGACATTCCAACTGTGCTGATGGAGCAAAACGTCTTTCAGACGAGTGTCTTCAAGGAACGACAACACAATAATCAGGAAGGAAGGAAACGTTTTCTCTGACTCCAAGACCTTCTGCCAAGTTTCAGCCAGCAGCAGACTTGTATGGCCAGAGTGATAAATCAAAGCTCAGGTTGTAATGATAATGCTGACACAGGTTTAACTGTAAGGAGACTCACAGGCACCGTTGCAAAGAAATTAGAGCCACAAATTCAGACCATCCAACAGTATATCAAGTGGAACGGTGGTGGCAATCTTCTGAAGTATTTTTGTTTTGGGGGGATTAAAAGCACACCCAAGCACTCTTGGAAAGGGGCGTCAATTTTATTAAGGACGGGTACAGAATTCATGGCATTAAACAAAAGTGAGTTTTCTTGTCACTAAAAGAGTGTATGCTAGAATAAACCAAACAACTAGTTCATACTTATCCCTATCAGAATCTCCTTCATGCAATATCAACTGCAACTGAATTAAAACGTAGTGTCTTTAACACCTGTCACTGTTGGGGCATTCATTCCTTTAGGCTCCACCCATTTCTGTGGGTGTGGATACAGGTAGCCTTCAACTTGCACCCGTCCATTTAGTGACTGTTTGAAGTTACAATAGCATTGAAAAAAGCAAGCAGCCCTTGCACTTATGTCCGTCACAGCATCTCCATGGCCCCTTGATTAAAATTCAGTGGTTCAGTGGTAACTGGTATATATTTATAATGGTTGCAGTGTCCCAGGGTCATAGAAGGGAAGGAATAAATGGATGAAGAAGGGAAGGGGATAAATGGGTGGGGAGGGGGAGGGGAGGGAAGGGAAGGGGGGGAAGAAAGGAAAGGAAAGGAAAAAGATAAAACAAGGGGAAGGGATGGGAAATGAAAGGAAAGGGATAATGGGTGAAGAAGGGAAGGAATGGGAAGAGAAGAAAAGGAAAGGAAAGGAAAGGAAAAAGATAAAACAAGGGGAAGGGATGGGAAATGAAAGGAAAGGGATGATGGGTGAAGAAGGGAAGGAATGGGAAGAGAAGAAAAGGAAAGGAAAGGAAGAGACTAATTCTATAATTACTTATTCTGAAGCTCTTCATAGTTTAATTGTACGCCATGTGAGGCAACTATGGGAAAAAAAACATTTGTGTCATTAGTCAAATATATTAAAGGCTCGGGATCCTCCTCCTATTCAAAACCCTCTTAATCAGCAGATTTTAAAGGGATTTTAAAGCTTCCAAAAGCTTCAAGGATTTTTCCTTTTTTTCCCCTCTGGAATCTGTCCTCCCAAACCTCTTGAGAACTGGCTAAGAAACCTTTCGGAGTAGTAAACAGGACAAAACTGTGCACGTGGGTTAAAGAGGGAGCATCGTCCCCAACTCCCGAAGTATCATTAGTGGTAACCTGTCACATAAAATGAGGTGGCCGATTTCCATTTTCATCTGAACTTCAGGTGTTTTAGTAATCCAGGAGCTTTATTTAAGGACTGACCTTTCACCCGGGCCTGTCAGTCCAATTGCGAGTGGTTGATAGCCACTGGGAATCAATGGACAGCACTGAAGGTCACTTCCTAGAAAAACTGCCGCTATCAAAGTGTCAGTTCCAATGAAGGATTATAACGAAGCATCAGAGAAGCAGATCTGAAGGTTTTAGATTCACTTTTTTTCCTCTTGCCTGCTTCAGCTTTCATTAGATGTTTGGAGGAGAAGAAGAGGGATAAACGGGTATTAAATAACATTCATTTCCATAAATAAACTGGGTTTTCTATTCCAGGGAGACATCAAGTGGGCTTTCGTTTAGAGTCATAACCTTTGGGGGTCCCAGATCTTCAAAGGACTGGGGTTTATTTCTGACCTTCAATCAGATTCTGTTGGAATAATTTCGCCACTAAACCTATAGTAAACGGTGTTGTTCGAGGGAGGGGAAGGGGAAGGGAGAGTTTAATTTTATTTTATGGTCCAGGAGTTAGGAACAAAACATTGATGGGCTACATAAGAAGGTCAGATTTGAAGCACAGATAATGGTTAGATCAATTAGATCAAACTGTAGGATCTCTCCAGGAATATCAACATGGCGGACACAACTTATGTGGGCCTGTAGGAGAAGAAGAAGCTCAGATGGAAGGAGGAGTTAAGCGTATCATCAGTCTGGAGTCATTGCATTGTCACAAAAGACTTAACTCCAGCCCGCTTACCTCCATGAATTTTGTTGACCCTTAACTAGTGCCAATTTAGCTTTGACTCTTAGTTGACTAGATTCCTGTAAGGTAAAGATAAAGGTTCCCCTCGCACATATGTGCTAGTCGTTCCTGACACTAGGGGGCAGTGCTCATCTACGTTTCAAAGCCGAAGAGCCAGCGCTGTCTGAAGACATCTCCGTGGTCATGTGGCTGGCATGACTAAATGCCAAATGGAAACAAAATGCTGTTACCTTCCCACCAAAGGTGGTTTTCTATTTTTCTTGTTGATCCTTACCTAGCACCAACTTAGCTTTGACTCTTAGTTGACTAGATTCCTGTATTAGAGGCAATAATAAGCTTTTCTAGGGTTTAAACTCAACTGGTTATTTGTATCTGACATGGCCTGCCCCCTTTTTTTACTTGTGTGGGACAAGTGATGCTTTTAAATCTCACCTCCACCTCATTTACCTCTACGTTCTTTTATCAGTTTTAATATTAATGTTATAATTTTTGATGACTGATTGTTTTATTCTGTTATGATTTTGTAAGCCACCCAGAATCACTTGGTAGCGTGATGAGAGGCATAGAAAGAAAGAAAGAAAGAAAGAAAGAAAGAAAGAAAGAAAGAAAGAAAGAAAGAAAGAAAGAAAGAAGGAAAGAAGGAAAGAAGGAAGGATGGAAGGAAGGAAGGAAGGAAGGAAGGAAGGAAAGAAAGAAAGAAAGAAAGAAAGAAAGAAAGAAAGAAAGAAAGAAAGAAAGAAAGAAAGAAAGAAAGGGGTCTTCAAAGCACCTGAAGGCAGGACAAGAAGCAATGGATGGAAACTAATCAAGGAGAGAAGCAACCAAGAACTAAGGAGAAATTTCCTCTCAGTGAGAACAATTAAACAGTCGAACAACTTGCCTGCAGAAGTTGTGGGTGCTCCATCATTGAACAAGAAGAGATTGGACAACTATTTGTTTGAAATGACACAGTGTCTCCTGCCTGAGCAGGGGTTGGACTAGAAGACCTCCAAGATCCCTTCTAACTCTACTATTATTCTGTCATTTGGAGCAGTCTTTTTGACTTTTTGGGACTCTAGTGGGTGCCTTGAATAATATAAAGACAAGGTCCCCATGATATACTTTTCTTGGTTACTGAATGAATATGTATCTGTAAACATATTAAGCAGGCTCAATTTATATAACAGAGCAAATAGACCTTGACTTACAACAGCTTGTTTAGTGACCAAAGTCACTAAACAGCACTGAAAATGTGACTTATGACCGTTTTTCACAGTTATGACCTTTGCAACATCCCCATGATCATGTGATCAAAATTCAGACACTTGGCAACTGGTTCATATTTATGACTGTTGCTGTGTCCCCAAAGTTATGACCTTCTAACAAGCCAAGACAATGTGGGAAGTCCGATTCACTTAACAACCGGTTTGCTAACATCAACTGCGGTGATTCGTTTAACAACAGTGGCCAGAAAATTTGTAAAATGGGGCAAAACTTGCTGAACTTAAATGTCTCACTTTAACAGCAGAAATTTTGGGCTCAAATCTGGTCGTAAGTCGAGGACTACCTGTATCACGTACTAGGTCTAGAGCTGTGAGGGCAAATCTTTTTGCTATCGTGGGCCAAAACCGGGGGGAGTGCAGGGGGATCGTGCGCATGCATGCCCACACCCATAATTCTATGTGTGCGACACACACACCTTTCCCACACAGGGGTGCGCAACCCCAGCCTTTCCACCCCCACCTGCTTTTGGCACAGGATGCCACAGGGCACTCATTTTTCACCCTCCCCAGGCTCCAGAGGCTTTCTAGGAGCTTGGGGAGGTCAAAAACGGCCTCCCTGTACCCCGTCCGTGCTTATGGGCCAGTGGAGGGTTTCAAAATTTTTTAGAACCTCTTCTGTAGGTGTGGCCTGCTTTGTGGGAGTGGCTTACTGGCCATGTGACTGGGTGGGAGTGGCTTGCTGGCCATGTGACTGGGTGGGCATGGCCAACTTGTAAAATGTGGAGAAACTCAAGTCAAATGCAAGTTTTAAAGCTGTCAAGTTACAAGACCCTTGCACCCCTAACCCTTTAGAAAAAAAACCCAGGGGTGTTCAAAGTTGACAGCTTTAAGACTTGTGGATTTTAACTCCCAGAATTCCTCCTCTAGCTCTTCATCTTGATGATGTGCGGACAGGCGGGGGGAAGGAGCTGGAACTGGTTCTAAATGGCACGGTAGATTTGTGGAACCTCTTCTATAGAAGAGGTTAGAACTGGCAGGAACCCACCCCTGCTATGGGCAACCTGGAAGTTTGGGAATGGAACTTCCATTTTTCTCCCTCCAGAGGCCTCTGGAGGCTTTCCTGAAGCCTCCGAAGGGCGAAAAACAGCCTGAAATAAAGGCTGAAGTCAGCTGGCCAGCATGAGCATGCGCAATGAAGCTGACAGGGCAACGCCTCATGTGCCTTAACAAATGGCTATGTGTGTCATAGGTTCACTATCACGGGTCTATAGTTTGGACGATTGCTACTTCTTGAGGTAAAAAATGTGTGGAAATGAACCCGCAAAGGATCAGGAGGGGGGGATTTATTTATTTATTTTATATGGATTGATGTGGCCGCCGACCTGACTAATATAATTCTGGCCAGTCAGCAAAGACTTTTTTTTAAAAAAAAAATACAATGTAAATCAATTCAACTTCTGTGTTGGGTCTCTCCACCGTTCTGCCCAGGGAAGTAAAAATGCCTGGACTATCAAGGGTAGGTCATTTATTTCCATAGTTGGTTACCTTCACTCAGGTTTCTGGTGAGTGAGGGTGGAGGAGATGGAGAGTGAAGCCTGAGTCATAAATGATGGGGACACACAACACATTTTTACTTAAAAAAAAAAAAGACTTGGAAATAAAAAGCAAAGGGACTCTGTAGATCCATCAGCTGGATAACTTTCGGATTTTGTGAGGCCACACTTGGAATACTGCATTCAGTTTTGGTCGCCACGATGTAAAAAAGATGTGGAGACTCTAGAAAGAGTGCAGAGAAGAACAAGAAAGAGGATTAGGGGACTGGAGGCTAAACATATGAAGAACGGTTGCAGGACTGGGTATGTCTAGTTTAATAGAAAGAAGGACTAGGGGAGACATGATAGGAGTCTTCCAATATCTCAGGGGCTGCCACAAAGAAGAGGGAGTCAAGCTACTCTCCAAAGCACCCGAGGGCAGGACAAGAAGCAATGGGTGGAAACTAATTAAGGAGAGAAAAAACTTAGAACTGAGGAGAAAATTCCTGACAGTGAGAACAATTAATCAGTGGGATAATTTGCCTCCAGAAGTTGTGAATGCCCCAACATTGGAAGCTTTAAAGAAGATTTGGATAACCATTTGTCTGAAGTGGTGTTGGGTTTCCTGCCTGAGCAAGGGGTTGGACTAGAAGAACTCAAAGGTCCCTTCTAGCTCTGTTATTCTATTCCCATAATGGTGAACATATGGCACATGTGCCATAGGTGGCATGCAGAGCCCTCTCTGTGGGCATATGAACCATTGCCCCAGCTTAGCTCCATCACGCATGCATGTATGCTTCCTGCTGGCCAGCTGATTTTCGGGTCTCTGCCACGCATACGTGGGGGGCAGGATGTATATGGGATCCGCACGCACCTCCATGGGGGCGCACGAGCATGCGTGGGGACAGTGGGAGCACAGGAGGATTCTGCACACACCCCCACGGCCCATTTCTGCTCCCAGGAGGCTTCAGGGAGGCCTGCTATGGCCAAAACTGGTACAGGGGGGTTGCGCATGCATGCATGAGTAGACAGGGGAACATGTGCACATGGGGGTGGGGTGCATGGGGGTGTGACGTGCGCACTGCGCTATGGGTGCAGGCATACACGCTGGCACTGTTGCCCACGCACGCGCATACCCACACCCACACACTTTCGGCACACGGCAACAAAAAGGTGAACCATCACAAGTAACACCCCCAACGAAAGAAGACATAGGCAAGTCATAGCATTCCTTTCTCTGGGTGTAAGGCAGTGGTGGGTTTCAAAAATTTTTAGAAACTCTTCTGTAGGTGTGGCCTGCTTTGTGGGAGTGGCTTGCCAGCCATGTGACTGGGTGGGCATGGCCAACATGTAAAATGTGGTGAAACTCACTTAACAACACTCTTGCTTAGTAACCAAAATGTTGCCTCAGAAACTGGCATTTGAAGCACGTAAGTCTTAAAGCTGTCAAGTTACAAGACCCTTGCACCCCTAACCCTTTAGGGAAAAAAACCCAGGGGTGATCAAACTTGACAGCTTTAAGACTTGTGGACTTCAACTCCCAGAATTCCTCCTCCAGTCATGTTGGCTCAGGAACTCTGACATTTGAAGTGTGCAAGTCTTAAGGCTGTCAAGTTACAAGACCCTTGCACCCTAACCCTTTAGAAAAAAAAACCAGGGGTGTTCAAACTTGACAGCTTTACGACTTGTGGACTTCAACTCCCAGAATTCTTCCTCTCGCTCTTCATCTTGATGATGTGCGGACGGGTGGGGGGAGGGAGCTGGAACCGGTTCTAAATGGCACTGGAGATTTGTGGAACCCCTTCTATGGAAAAGGTTAGAACTGGCAGGAACCCACCCCTGGTGTAAGGGCATTCGGCCTGCATCTGGATGGGAGCGACTGGGGGCTGTGTCCAGTTGGGACGGTAAACAGATTCAACCATGTGATGGACTTGTGTGTGCAAGGGATGGATCTTTGACTTTCTTTTGGGTGGGTAAAACTTGGAAGCTTTCAGATTTGGATTTTCCCAGAAGTGTCTCTAATAAAATGGAACTTTGAGGAACTTCAAGCTTTGGAGTCTTCTTTCGTTGGGGGTCTTACTTGGAACCCTGCCACCCAATTTATTAAGCAATTTCATGATTCATTTAACCACTTCAGTGATTCACTTAAGAACGGTGGCAAAAAAAGGTTGCAAATTCAGGCCGGGCTCACTTAACAACCACCTTGCTGAGCCACAGAACTTCTGACCCAAATTCCGGTCGTAACTCGAGGATTACACGGATGCTGTTGTTGTCTAGCTACATCTACAGAGGTTACCAGAATTAGTTTCTTTGGAAATTAATTCAAAGAAAGGATGATTATGTTACACGTCGCACAACTCATTGCGGGCTAGCCTATAGTGTAAATTCACTGAAGAGGAGAATCATAGGTGAGTAACTCTTTAGTGCATACCTGGCATCTGTCAGTATCTGTGACGTAAACTATATGAAATTGGAACCTCTACTATTCCGTCTGATACCCTGGTCAACTAGGGGGAAAGTGAGTTGCCTTACTGGCATCTTGGCTTCTTCTCCTGCTAGACTGATATAAAGCGGCTTCATGCATGAAGAATTCCTATTCCATCCTGGGCCAACCCTAAAATAGGAAGCTATGATACTGGAATGTCTGCAGCAGCCCATAGTACAAAGGACCATAGTTGTGTCTTACCAAATGGTATCCTTACCACAGAACTAGCGGTCAAGAAGGTTAAATGTTCTCCTGCTTGGATAGATACCCTGGAGCACTGTTACGCAACTTTTCCAAGTTGTTGGAACTGGGCATGTTCCAGCATAGCACAAAATTATCTGCTACAACGTCCTACCTGTCGACGACTACTTCAACCTCAATAATACACGGGCAAACAATCGATACAAACTCAAGGTCAACCGCTCCAAACTCGATTGCAGAAAATACGACTTCAGCAACAGAGTGGTCAACGCCTGGAATGCTCTACCTGACTCCGTTGTTACATCCTCAGACCCCCGCAGCTTCAACCTCAAACTGTCTACCGTTGACCTCACCCCATTCCTAAGAGGTCCGTAAAGGGGGAGTGCATAAGCGCACCAGTGTGCCTACCGTCCCCGTCCTATTGTCCCCATTTATTTGTACTCATTTCATGTGCTCATGTCCATGTTTATACTTATATCTCTTATCTTGTACATGTTTGACAACAAAATAAATAAAATAAAATAAAATGTCTAGTTTGATTAAAAGCAGGACTAAGGTTGACGTCATAGCAGTCTTCCAATATCTCAGGGGTTGCCACAAAGAAGAGGGAGTCAAACTATTCTCCAAGGCACCTGAGGGCAGGACAAGAAGCAATGGGTGGAAACTAATCAAGGAGAGAAGCAACTTAGAACTAAGGAGAAATTTTTTGACAGTTAAAACAATTAATCAATGTAACAACTTGCCTCCAGAAGTTGTGATTGCGCCAACACTGGAAGTTTTGAAGAAGAGATTGGATAACCATTTGTCTGAAATGGTATAGAGCAGTGATGGCGAAACTATGGCACGCGTGCCACAGGTGGCACGTGGAGCCATTTGTCAGGGCACGCGAGGCGCTGTCCTGTCAGCTGTCAGCTGTCACCCTTTTTTAAAGCCATTTTTTCACCTTCCCCAGGCTCCAGAGGCTTTATAGGAGCGGCAAAAAGAGCCTCCCCCCCCCCCCCCTGGAGGCCCTCCGGAAGCTTCATGAGCTTCCCTGAAGCCTTCGGAACGCTGAAAACGCCCCTCTGAGCAAACTCCGGTTTGCTCGGAGGGTTGTTTTGAGCCCTCCGAAGGCATCAGGGACCGTCCAGAGGGCATCCGGGGGGGGGGGACGGGAGGGCTGTTTTCGCCCTCCCTAGGCTCCTATAAAGCCTCTGGAGCCTGGGGAGGGCGAAAAAAGCATGTACAAATGGGGGGAGCGCCTGTAGTGCGCGCATGCACACTGGAGGCCGGACATTGCATTATGGGTGCAGCACGACCCCTCTGCACTCCCCCCACTTATGGCGCATGAGCCAAAAAAGGCATTGTACTTTCAGACTTGCAATATTCTTTTTAAAGTATCGTTTTCATTAAAACTTTTAAACAAGAAGGTAAAAACTAAGACAAACTAATAGACAGTTAGATCCTGGTTCTACTCCCACCTCAACCATGGAGAGCCACCTGTGGATCAGTCCCTCGTTCTCAATCCAAAAACTCATGCAGCCCATTGTAAAGATGCTGAACCAGTAATGCAGAGACCTGGCAGGCAGACTTTGGGCTACTCTTTCTAACCTACTTTGCAAGGTAGCTGTCGGGGATGGGCAAGTCACATACTGTGCTTAGATATAAAGTATGTGCATGACAACAAATGTCTATGGAGATTCTCAGTCATCCAACTCATGGTTGTCCCAAAGGTTCTTTCTTCAAGAGATTACTGGGCTTTCTTTGTTTTTCCTTGAAGATGTTTCGCTTCTCATCCAAGAAGCTTCTTCAGCTCTGACTGGATGGTTTATCTGCGTTTGAAAGACACGGGCCACTGTTTTGAAGACATCGAAGTTCACATTTTGGACAGAGAGAATTGTTGGTTTGAAAGAGGGGTCAAAGAGACCATCTATGTCAAAATTGAACAGCCTCTCTCTCAACAGAGGGGGAGGGATAGGACATCATCTATCCCCACTCTACAACACAGAACTTTCAACAGGTCCAAGAAGGCTCCACACCCATCTGCACCACTCCGGTGACTCCTGCGAGTCCCTTGGACTGCAAGGCGATCCAACCGGTCAGTCCTAGAGGAGGTCAAGCCTGACTGCTCTTTAGACGGCCAGATCCTGAAGAGGAAACTCAAAGACTTTGGCCACCTAATGAGAAGGAAGGACTCCCTGGGGAAGAGCCTCATGCTGGGAAAGATGGAGGGAAAAAGAAGAAGGGGACGACAGAGAAGGAGGTGGCTGAATGGAGTCACCGAAGCAGTAGCTGTGAGTTTAAATGGACTCCAGAGGATGGTAGAGGACAGGAAGGCCTGGAGGAACGTTGTCCATGGGGTCGCAATGGGTCAGACACGACTTTGCAACTAACAACAGGTGACCCTGAGGACACAGGCAAACCTCCAAGTGTTTCAACGACTCTCTAAAAGGATGCAAATGACCAGCTGTCTACAAGGAATATAAATCCTTCCGTTCCCCACCATCCAGTCAGAGCTGAAGAAGCTTCTTGGATGAGAAGGGAAACGTTTTCAAAGAAAAACAAGAAAGTCTAGTTGCCTCTTGAAAAAAAGCAACTTTGCACAACAACAACTAAAAAAAAAAAACTACTTGTAGCAATAACCACCGCCAGCTGAGATGCCCCCAAAAGAAGGAAGGTGGCAGAAGAGATGCTCCTGCCAAGCCTAGCTCAAAAACAGCCTCCATCACCCCCTGTAGGCAAGTGCTTGTAATTACACCTCTCAGGAGGAAGATGCTTTAAAAAAAATGCACGCAACACTGATAATAATACCAAAGGTGCTTTTTCAAGAGGCAAGTGGATTTTTTTTTGTTTTTCTTTGAAGACATTTTGCTTCCCATCCAAGAAGCTTCTTCAGCTCTGACTGGATGGTGGGGAATGGAAGGATTTATACTCCTTGCAGACCGCTGGTCCTTTGCATCCTTTTTTGAGAGTCATCGGGGCCGCTTGGGAAGTTTATCTGTGTCCTCAGGGTCACCGGAGTCGTGTAAATAGGTGTGGAGCCTTTTTGGAACTGCTGAAAGGACTGGGTTATGGAGCTGTGCTTTCTGCAGGAGGTTTTCTGCCCCGTGTCCCTTCATGGTTGAACTCAGGGGCAGGCTGTATTGGGGATGAGTCTGTGTTGTCCGCTTCTCCAATTGTTTGGTTCCTGTAGTCTGCAATTTTTTCTGGAAATCTGTTCATGCTACCTGACCATTCAAATGGTGTTCATCCCAAAGTCTATGGCTAAAGGTCTATGGCAGGGGTGTCCAAACTTGGCAACTTTAAGACTTGTGGACTTCAACTCCTCTGCTGGCTGGGGAATTCTGGGAGTTGAAGTCCACAAGTCTTAAAGTTGCCAAGTTTGGACACCCCTGGTCTATGGAGATTCTCCGTCATGCAGGTCAGGGTTGTCCCAAAGGTGCTTTTTCAAGAAGTAACTGGACTTTTTTTTTTCTTTTGAAGACATTTCACTTCTCATCCAAGAAGCTTCTTCGGCTCTGACTGGATGGTGAGAATGGAAAGATTTATATTCCTTGCAAGCAGCTGGTCCATTGATAACATTTTTATTACACATCTTACATGATTTCTGGCTCCATGCTCAGGAATGCTACTATTATTATTATTACTCTTACCACCCATGTCGCCATTCGCAACCTGCTCTCTCCCATCTTTTATTAGTTATTGCCTCCCCATTGCTTAATTTAGTGAAATTCAATGATGAAATGAAATTCAATGTAGAGGAAAGTGAAGACTTACACTTAGACAAGAAAAACAAAAAGTACACATATAAATTGGGTGAAGCCACGCTTAATAGCAGTAACTGTGAGAAGGATCTTGGAGAGTGGGACAGCCAATTACAATACAATACAATAGTAGAGTTGGAAGGGACCTTGGAGGTCTTCTAGTCCAACCCCCTGCCTAGGCAGGAAACCCTATACCGTTTCAGACAAATAGCTATCCAACATCTTCTTCTTTTTTTTTTTTTTAATAGTAAAATTTTATTGGTTTTTCAAAATTTATAGGGAAAAGGGTAAATGGACAGGTATACAAATTTTGGCAGTTGCAAAATGTGTGAGGCCCCCCTCCCTCCATACCCATAGTATACATTTATATATAATGCATTAGTATATAATTGATTACAATCAGCATATTAGTTCTATTATTAAATTCAATCAAATTAAACATTACAGTATAAAATCCAAATATAATTCCATTTTCCCTTTCGGTCAATTTATAATAATATGATTTTCTTGTTTATTTTTGTGATCTGAGTCTTCTTGCTATTGCCCCATCTCCCTCCACTGGCAGAGCTCTGGCCCCTCCCGTGTCCTGCGTGTCCGTTGTAATGTCTGGTGTTTTCTCTAGGAGTGTTTTATTTTTTTCCATAAAGGCCTGCGCCTCTATGGGTGAATTGATTCTAATTCTTGTCTCCTCCCAGAATATCAGCATACCTTCAGGCATCAACCATCTAAACCACACCCCTTTCTGGTATAATTTATTCGCTAATTGAGAATAATTTTTTCTTTTTTCTCTAATCTTCTTAGGGATCTGCTCCAGAATGGTTATCTCCATATCATGATATGTCAATGCTTGCCCCCTTTGTACACCCAGAATCTCATCTCTTGTGCTTTTTCTAAGGAATTTAATGTGAACCTCCCTGGGTACATTGTGTGTTCTAGCATAGGCTGAATTCACTCTATAAACCAGGTCTATATCCCACCCCATCTGTTGTTTTTCTTTGTGTGTGTAGTCAGCCAGGATGTTTGTCATGATGTCCCTTATGTTTTCCCCATCTTCTTCTATAACATTTTGAAATCTAAGATAATAGGACATTCTCTCAAATTCTAATTTCATCTGTTGGATGTCAAGGTCTTTGTTCCCTTTCTGCACAGCTTCCACCCCCCCCCTCACCTCCTCCACCCCCCCTTCCACAAGATTCAGTCTTTGTGAGTTCTTATATATTTGGGCTTGATTTTCTTTAATTTCATCTTTCATTTCCCTTAGCTGTTTCTTAATTTCCTCCTGGCCCTGTAGAATTTGTTGAAGCATTTGTTGAAAGTCCATCTCTGTAGTCTTATGTTGCATCAATTCTGTTATCTTTGACTGTGTGGCTGGACTGGATGTTGCAGATGTTGGAGCAGAAGTGGCGAAGCCAGGTTTTCCAGGAGGGGGTCTTTTAGATGCCATCCTTTATAACGTTAGAAGTTCAGTCCAAATATGAAGTAAGCAGTTAGAAAAGAAGGGTAGCCAGGTGAATCCGGGAGCAGAAGAACCAGGCAGAAGAGAATCTCTCCAATAAGTCTGGCAATAGATAGAAAATTTCCCCTAGAAGGTTGAAAAAATACCAATCCACAAGAGATTCCTCTGGGAGACACGGAGACAAAGACCGGAAGCCTGAATTTTAAAGGTGGAGTCAGGTTTCAGAGTTCATAAAGACAACGGAAGTGTGCCATCTTGCCCTGCCAGTTTTGGGCACAGAGGCGTAACGAAGTTTTAAAAAGTTCCAAAAGTCCTCAAATCATTGTAATATGTAAGATTAAATTGAAAAGAAAATCATCTCAGCCTAAGTGAGGCTTCATTCGTTGGCTCTCCCCCCTCCTCCTTCCCCGGGGGCTGAGAGCAAAATTGTCCAACATCTTCTTAAAGACTTCCAGTGTTGGGGCATTCACAACTTCTGGAGGCAAGCTGTTCCACTGATTAATTGTTCTCACTGTCAGGAAATTTCTCCTCAGTTCTAAGTTGCTTCTCTCCTTGATTAGTTTCCACCCATTGCTTCTTGTTCTACCCTCAGGTGCTTTGGAGAATAGTTTGACTCCCTCTTCTTTGTGGCAACCTCTGAGATATTGGAATAATGCTATCATGTCTCCCCTAGGCCTTCTTTCTCTTAAGCTAAACATACCCAGTTCCTGCAACCGTTCTTCATATGTTTTAGTCTCCAGTCCCCTAATCATCTTTGTTGCTCTTCTCTGCACTCTTTCTAGAGTCTCCACATCTTTTTTACATCGTGGCGACCAGAACTGAATGCAGTATTCCAAGTGTGGCCTTACCAAGGCATTATAAAGTGGTATTAACACTTCACGTGATCTTGATTCTGAAGTGTTAATACCACTTTATAATGCCTTGGTAAGGCCACACTTGGAATACTGCATTCAGTTCTGGTCGCCACGATGTAAAAAAGATTACATATGAGCCAGTGAATGCCAATGCATTTCTGGCTGAACAATCAACCCATGGAACAGAAGTTGCCTCCTGAAGTTGTGGGAGCTTCACCCCTGGAAGCTTCCAGGAAGAGACTGGACTGTCTTCTGTCAATTAAATTAAATATGAGCCAGTGAATGCCAATGCAATCCTAAATTGCATTAACAGAGGGAAACAATCAAGATCAAGAGAGGCACTAATACCACTCTATAAAGCCCTAGTAGAATACTACCTAGAGTACTGCATCCAGTTTTGGTCACCACACTATAAAAAAAAAGAGATGTTGAGACTCTAGAAAAAGTGCAGAGAAGAGCAACCAGGATGATTAGAGGACTGGAGGCTAAGACATATAAAGAAGGGTTGCAAGAACTGGGCATGGCTAGTCTAGTGAAGAGAAAGACCAGGGGAGACAGGATAGCAGGGGTTACAAGACTTGAGGGGCTGCCACAGAGAGGAGGGGGGGTCAACCTGTTCTCCAAAGCACCTGAAGGCCAGACGAGGAATAATAGATGGAAACTGACCAAGGAGAGATTCAACCTAGAAATAAGGAAACATTTTCTGGCTGAACAATCAACCCATGGAACAGAAGTTGCCTCCTGAAGTTGTGGGAGCTTCACCCCTGGAAGCTTCCAGGAAGAGACTGGACTGTCTTCTGTCAAAAATGGTGTCGCGTCTTCTGGGGAGTTGGACTAGAGCAGGGGTCTCCAACCTTGGCAACTGGAAGCCTGGCGTTCAAGTTGCCAAAGTTGGAGACCCCGTGGACTAGATGACCTAACAAGGTCCCTTTCCAATTCTGTTCATCTGTTTAAATCTGTTAAACCGGCCGGGCCCGGGAGCCTCCGGAGCGGCTGGCGACGCCCCTCCAAAGCTTAGCGCGGCCAAGCCGGGAGTAATTAAGTGGCTGATGCGCTCACAGCCGCCGCGGCCAAGAATTGCCTAAATTGCTCGTTCATTAGCAGCCCGGTGTGCGCGGAGAATTACAAGCAGACAATAGAGCCCGCGGTAATTTAATCTAGCCTTGTATTTACAGAGGGAGGGAGAGGAGGGGATCACGGAGGGGAGGGGGGAAAAGGGCAAGGCAGAAAGGGGAAGGGGATGATGGGCTGGGGGGGGGGGAGGCTGCTGGCCGCCTGGCCCCGCGGAGCCCCACGAATGGTGCGCTTTCTTTTTTCTTTTCAAAGTTTTGTTTCCCTTTCTCATCTATGTATTCACTAATATACATTCTCGTAAATACTATTATGTATACGTTGCCTTTTAACGTTTATCAACAATCCATTAAAAAATTTTAAAAATATAATCGGGGTCGCCTTCCTGCCACCGCGCACATCCATCATATTTTACAACAACCCTACTCCTTCTTTCCTCCTCCCTTCTCTCCCTTCTTTCCTTCTCCCCTTTCTCTTTTCTTCTTCCCCTCCCTCTCCCCCATTCCTCCTCTTTTCTTGTTCTTCCTGCCCTCTCTCCTACTCTTACTACTCCACCCTTACTTCCTCTCCTTTCTCTTTTCTTCTTCCCCTCCCTTTTTCCCCTCCTCCTCTCTTCTTCTTCTCCTTCCTGCCCTCTCTCCTACCCTTGCTACTCCTCCCTTACTTCTTCTCCTTTCTCTTTTCTTCTTCCCCTCCCTCTCCCCCAGTCCTCCTCTCTTCTTCTTCTCCTTCCTGCCCTCTGTGCTACTCTTACTACCCCTCCCTTACTTCCTCTCCTTTTTTTCCCTTTCTTCTTTCCCCTCCTCTGATGGTGCGCTAGCTTTTCAAGCTGCGCAAACATTTCTGTGACCCCGTCGCCGCGCTCCATCGCAGGCCTCTGGGGAGCTGAGGCGAGGCTTGGCGATGGAGGGAAAGAGAAGGGAAATTAAAATAAAATAAAAAGAAGAAAGGAAGGAAGGAAGGAAAAGGTAATTTATAAGGCGTCTGTGCCCCGGAATGTATCATCGGATCCGCTCGCCGACGCTCAATTGATATGTAGTTGATTTCAAACAACGCCCCCCGGGTACCCACGGGGAACATTTTTTAGATTTTACGCTTGGATATATCTGTTTAACTCGCCATTTACCAAAACGGCAGATGATGACAGCGCCAGCCAGCCAGCCAGTCACGCTGTTAGAGAAGACGGGGAAGGGATAGAAAGAGAAGGAGAGAGGGTAGGAAGGGGAAGAAGAAGAAGAGAAGAGGAGCGGGGGAGAAGGAGAGAAAGCGCCCTTCGTTTCTACTCAAACACACACGCGCGCACACCCAATAAATCCCCCGAGTCTCGCTACTCTTTTTGGACGAGTGTAGAAATGGACTATACCTGTAGAAAGGATGAGAATTATATTTAAAGACAGAAGGATGCTGTTTTCTTTTGCCCTTCGGGGTATCTGCCTGATTTTCACTGCCTCTTTCCAAACGCTGGAAAGAGTTTCCTATCGAAGATTAAAACATACATTTGTTTGTTTAGTTAGTTAGTTAGTTAGTTAGTTAGTTACTTGGTTATTTACTTATTTACTTAGTTATTTATTTAGTTATTTACTTAGTTACTTATTTAGTTATTTACTTAGTTATTTATTTAGTTATTTAGTTAATTATTTATTTAGTTATTTACTTAGTTACTTATTTAGTTATTTACTTAGTTATTTAGCTAGTTAGCTATTTAGTTTGACACTCGTGTACAAAATAACAGGAATACGAATAAACAAGAATAAGAACACAGAAAATGGATACAAATAAATGGGGGACAGTAGGACAGGGATGGTAGGCACACTGGCACACTTATGCACGCCCCCTTTACGGACCTCTTAGGAATGGGGTGAGGTCGACAGTAGACAGTTTAAGGTGAAAATTCTTTCAATGTTTTTACATCTTCCAATATTTGCACGTGGGAGGTGGTTTAGGGCTGGCGCCAAAGGAAGTTGACCTTCAAACTACTTCTTTTTAAAAAAACTTTTTTAAGAGACACACATGGGAAACAGCCCAGTGGTGAGGTGCTGTTAAACCGCTGGTTCGGTGAAATCCCTGGAAATGATTGGCTTGAAGGAGTGTCCCTGCGTAAAGAGGAAATAAAAATGTAAAAGGGTGGCCTTTGTGCCACGCTGAGCCATTCTGCCAGAGGAGATGCCATGGCCGTAAACTGCCAGGAGATAAGAAAGTTCAGGAGAGCTTCGTTGGACTGGGAATGCAAGCAGGGTAAACTTGACGCCCTAATGTTTGTTTTGCAAATAACTGCAAAGATTGAAATTCTGCTGAAAAGCAAGCAGGATTCAAGTGTAAGGGATTCAATGGCTTTAACCGTGTCTATCCTAGCGTGATTTCTGTCTATTGTTTATTCAGTATCCTACGACTATCACGGGGTGTGGTGTGTTATGATTTAGGATGAATGTATTTTACGATTATGGTCATGATTCCTCACTTGTGGCTCGCATGTACACTGAGGGCGTATGCCGTGGAGACAAATTCTTGTGTCTTCAATCCCACTTGGCCAATAAAGAATTTTAATCCGAATAAAAATGGCACAAATGGAGCTAGGGTGTGAACTGGCAAAAAGATGCCCGCAATCTTCACAATAGAAACACCCTAAATGAAAAACAAACATGATTTCGGATATGAAATCTCATAGATTGAGTTATACAAGTGATGGCTAACCGTTTTGTCATCTGGTACTGAAATCGCATGCCTAATCGTGTGCCACAAGCGACCCATGCATGCATGCATGACCCCCTGCGTGCACCCTGGCCCCTGAACATGCATCTGCGGCCCCCACTGTGCTCCCCCTGCTCCCCTGTGCATGCACACATGACCCCCCACATGCACCTCATGCGTGAATGCATGACCCTCATTCATGCGCACATGACCCCTGTGTGTGCACATGCAACCCCCCACACACGCCCTGGCCCCCATGCATGCGCGCATGTCTCCCGCCTTCCTGAAAAAGGAAGGAAGGAAAGGAAGGAAGGGAGGGAGGGAGGGAGGAAAGGAAGGAAGGAAAGAAGGAAGGAAAGGAAGGAAGGAAAGGAAGGAAGGAAGGAAGGAAGGAAGGAAGGAAAGGAAGGAAGGGAAAGGAAGGGAAGGGAAGGGAAGGGAGGAAGGAAGGAAGGAAGGAAGGAAGGAAGGAAGGAAGGAAGGGAAGGAGGGAAACTAATTTCCCAACAGACTAATTAATCAGTGGAACGACTTGGGTATCTTTACAAGAATATCTTTTTGGATGGTTGAAATATCTCCAGAAGAATCATATCATATCATATCCTATCGAATGCAAATCAGTGTGTGATCCAGAGCTTCAGTAAGGTGATCAGATTCAGAGGTGGTATTCAGCCAGTTCGAACCGGTTTGAGTCAAACCGGTATTGGAAATCGTGGGTCAGCCCGGCTCTATGCTGTCCTATTTAGGCATGTTTTCAAACCGCATGCATGTGTCCAAGCCACGCACACAATCAAAGGGCATGCGCAGAAGACACCGCATGCTGACATTTGGGAACCGGTAGGGAAAGCAAGTGAATGCCACTTTCAGATTGATTTGGTTCTCACTGTCTCCTCTAAGTCAGTTAAAAGGGAACGCGTCCCTCCATCAGCTGCATTCGTGCCAGCCTCCTACATGCCAGTCTTGGCATGGCACAATGTCTGCACCTCTCCTCTAGGAATGCATCCCTCCTTTGATAGGAAAATAGTAAAGACCCTCCAGGGTTGTTGTTTTTTTGAGAACATTAATATGTTTTGTATTTAATGCGCTGGCTCGATTATAGCCAATGAAAGAGAATGGGCCTGCTGCAAGATAATGCCGAATGCATCTCAAACCCGCTCCCCACCCCCGCTCCCCAGCCAAGTGGTACATGCTGAAAATGAGACCCCAGTGTGGGAAATGTCCACATTACGTCCCCTTGCAGTACCAGAAGAGGCATTAAGCACAGCCCTGAGCCTTAATGGTACACATCAGGAAAACATCTGAGGTTGGGCCTTCAATCACAAGCACGGCAGGATTTAAAAATGAATAAACTTCACATTGTGATTCTCTTATTTATCCTTTATGCAAATGTTCGCTGGGAGGACGCATTATGTTCCCTGCGTGTGATTGCACAGGCCCCCATTAAGCTACAAGGGATGCGCCTGGTCGCTGTGAAAATACCACCGGCTCCATTTGCCTGGTTCACTGGCAAGAGCTGGGAGACGGATGGATGCATGGATGGGTGGATAGATGGATGGAAGGATTTAATTATCCAAGTGTTCAGAAGGGAGAAATGAAAGAGAAGTTGGGACTTAAGGACCCTCGATCGGTGATCAAATAGATCGATCTCATGCAGAAGGAATCAAAGGAAGAAGTGAGAGAGTGATTATTATTATTACAATCATATATTCATAAAGAAGAAAGATAAAATCTCATTTCGTTTCAGGGAAATATTATTCAGGCTAGGGATATTCAATCTTGGCAACTTGAAGATTTGTGGACATCAACTCCCAGAATTCCCCAGAATGCTGCCTGGGGAATTCTGGGAGTTGAAGTCCACAAGTCTTCAAGTTGTCAAGGATGGACACCAGAAGTGTTATTCAACTGGTTTGGATGAAGTGGTAGCGGAAATCACGGGTGGCTCCGCCCACTCACCCTTGCTCTACAGCATCCCACATAGGCCCTTTTTTTGCCAAAAGTGCATGCACAGAAGGGTGGGCGCTCATGTGCGGAGGCGGCGCACGTGAGCGAAGTGAGCGAGTGAGCTCGAGCTAAACTAACAGGCTAAACTAACAAGGCAGCAAAAGCAGACAGGTTGCGTTCAGTTACCTGCAATTACCTCTGTGTCTTCTATCAGAAGCTTCTTACTTATCCAAGCAGTTGCTTTGTGGCTTTTGTATAGAATAAAGGTGATCCACAGCCCTAAGATATGTGATATTTTGGTTTCAAGTTCCTTGAGATGATTAAAATAGTCCTTAGGACTTTAAAATAATTTCCAGTTGAGGTCTACTAGGTTAAGGTGGCCATGACATACCTATGTTTCCCTAAAAATAAGACCAGGTCTTATATTAATTTTTGCTCCAAAAGATGCATACCGTATTTTTCAGAGTATAGGATGCACCGGAGTATAAGATGCACCAAAGTTTTGAAGAGGCAAATTTTAAAAAAAGTGTTTGCACTCTGCAAACCTCCCCAAAACAGCCCGTTTTTCATGAAAACAGGCCCATTTTTTGTTTAAAAAAAGGCATGGAGAGCCTTTAGGAAGTTTATAGAGTACTCCTAAGGGCTGGCGGGGGGGATAAATTGAGGGAAAAAACAGGGCATTTTTTGCTCATTTCTGCCCTCCCCAGCCCCCAGGAGCTCTCTAAAAGCTTCCTAGAGGTTCTGCATTTTGGTGAAGGGGTGGGGCTTCGGGAGGCAAAAAAATGCTGTATTCAGTGTATAAGACGCACCCAGATTTTCAGCCTCTTTTTTGAGGGAAAAAGGTGCATCTCTTATACTCCAAAAAATACAGTAGGTTTTATTTTCCAGCTAAGTCTCATTTGGGGGGAAATACGGTACTAAATGTGTCCATCTAGCTGATGATCTTAACAGGGGTTTATTTTGGGGGTAGGGCCTATATTACGAGCATCCTGAAAAATTATGCTAAGGCTTATTTTCCAGTTGGGTCTCATTTTCAGGGAAACATGGTAGTTATTTTATTTATTGAAAACATGTATACGGTCCCCATCTTAACCAACTCTTGCGTGTCCACATATTTTGGTTAACTCTTAGTCAATTCATATCTGTAAGTTGACCAACTCAAATCTTAACCTGACAGTAACTTTTTCCAAAACTCTTACTTGATAGAAGAACTATCAGAAGAGAGACCTATGTCGATGGATCATAAACTCTATTGCCTAGTGTAAAGCTAAATAAGAGAGTAGAGATCTTTAAATTGACCAGTCACAGAACAACAGTTGAATGAAGAATTGTATAGGTACAAGAGTGAGCTTGCCACAATTTGTTCACCAGAAGATTGAGTTATATTTATTTTCTTTATTCGGTTTTTGCATTTATGCATACAAAATCTGTAGCTTCTTCTGTAATGAGGAATGTTCAGTCATTTGCTCTTGTTCTCTGAAATTTCACTGGCCGCCCAAAGGGAAAAATATAACAAACCAAGATTGTATGATCTTCTACCACAAATGGTCCTAGAGGAGATCAACCCTGACTGCTCTTTAAAAGGCCACATCCTGAAGAGGAAACTCAAATACTTTGGCCACCTAATGAGAAGGAAGGAGTCACTGGAGAAGAGCCTCATGCTGGGAAAGATTGAGGGCAAGAGAAGAAGGGGACAACAGAGAAGGAGGTGGCTGGATGGAGTCACTGAAGCAGTCGGCTTAAATGGACTCCAGGGGATGGTAGAGGTGGAGGTACGTTGTCCATGGGGTCGCGATGGGTCGGACACAACTTTGCAACTAACAACAACCACAAATGGAGTACAGGTAAAGCAGATTGTATAGTATAAAGTTGTTGAGTATCCCAAAGGTGCTTTTTCAAGAGGCAACTGGACTTTCTGGTTTTTCTTTGAAGTTAAATGTTGGAGTGTTGCGTTTCATCTTATATGTGTGAGTTCTGTAACTGAGTGCTTCTCCTGGAAACATTTGCACATTGAGAAATAACATGTAGAAAAGCCCTTCCATTAAGTCAGGTAATATCTCACCTGTATTCTGCAAAATCTATGGAAAAGAAACACTTACTTCAAATTGTAAACAAACACAAGCAAACACGCAAGACTCATTCAACACAATGTAAACATAATTATAACACTCACAATTCAAACAGAGACCCAATCCACATCGCTTGATTTAATCAACCCCCTTCTCCAGAATCAACACTTATGCACAACCACGCTCTTCGAGTGTCACTCTAAAACCAGCGTGCACACACAGCCACACCCCTCAAGACCTACACCAAGGACAAGCTCCTCTGTAAAACAGCCTCTCTGCAGCCCATTTTCTGCGTAGCTTCCCAATAGGAAAATCTCTTTGCTTTGGGGAATAAATAAATCTTTTTTTTTCCCTCACAGCTGTCTAGATTTAATTTTGATTTATTCTTGCACAACCTCGGCTTGAATTAGAACCCCAAATTGTTCTTCTGGCAGTATTTACTGTCGTATTTACTCCTACTGTTAGGAGCCGAGATGGCACAGTGGTTAGAGTGCAGTAGTGCAGGGTGACTGCAGTTCGGCAGTTCAAATCTCACCAGGCTCAAAGTTGACTCAGCCTTCCATCCTTCCAAGGTGGGTAAAATGAGGACCGAGATTGTTGGGGACAACAGGCTGACTCTGTAAACCGCTTAGAGAGGGGGCTGTAAAGCACTGTGAAGCTGTACATAGGTCTAAGAGCTATTGAAATTGCCCTTCCTTCCTTCCTTCCTTCCTCCCTCCCTCCCTTCCCTCCCTCCCTCCCTCCCTTCCCTTCCCGGTGGTTAGAATGCAGCATTGCAGGCTAATTCACCCCTCACTGCCAGCAGTTCGATCCCGATCAGCTCAAGGTTGACTCAGCCTTCCATCCTTCCAAGGTGTGTAAAATGAGGACCCAAAATTGTTGGGGGCAAGAGGCTGACTCTGTAAATTGCTTAGAGAGGGCTGTAGAAGCACTGTGAAGTAGTATATAAGTCTAAGTGCTATTGCTGTTGCTATTTACCCAAGATTTATTTCATTAAGCCAAATTTTGAGGTTTTCGTGAACTATACACAGACCCCACGGTCTCAGTTCTCCCAACCCATGATGATAAAATTGGTGACCCCATATGGATAGATCAAGTTCTCCCAAACTTTGTGGAGCTACTGTTTTAGAAGAGCAATGTCTATTTTTCGATAGTTTCGCTGGCTGAAAGTTATACTTGTCTATAGTGAATCTGCCATTAATACTCTACGAACCAGGCTTTACTTAGTAAATATTTAACAAGGGGAAATGCCTGTAGCCTTCATCCTTCTTGAAGATATGGAACACAAATCACTGTACTTTATTTTAACAATGAGAGAAAGCATTCTCTTCTTTTACCTTACATCTCTGCGTTTCTTACATTAGAGGACCATGAATGATTTACCGATGAAAGAAGAATCCAAAGACAACCAAATGGCCTTTTAAGCATTTACATATTTATGGTTATGAAAGTGGATCTTGGCTTCTTTATACAAATTAAAAAACTGGCGGAGATTCTAGGGAGATAAAACGTGAGCCATGATCTGTTGCCATCAATGTTTCCCAATGTCGACAGCCCCCAGGAGAAGGAAAGGCAGATGGAGGGGGAGGGATGAGAGAGGAGGAGAAGTAGGACAAGATAGGGCCGTGATTATGAACAGGTGGCACGCAGAGCCATATCGGTGAGCACGCGAGCTCAGCTCCGGCATGTACGCGTAAGCTGGCCAGCTAATTTTTGAGCCTTCTGGGCCCACTAGAAGTCGGGAGCCTCTGGCTGTTTTCGGCCTCCAGGGTTGTGGGGAAGACCGTTTTTCCCCTCCCCGGGCTCCTAGAAAGGGTCTGGAGTCTGGGAAGGGAGAAAAATGGGTCCACTGTGCCATCGCGTGCCAAAAGCAGGGAGGATCAGGGGGGGTCGCATGTGCATGACCTCCCATGCTCCCCCTGCTTTAGCCACACGATGGCAAAAAGGTTAGCCATCACTGGTGTAGGGTATGGAAAAGGAAGGAAGGAAAAGAAAAGGAAGGAAGGAGGAAGGAAGGGAGAAAAAGAAAGGGAGAAAAAGAAAGAGAAAGAAAGAAAGAGGAAGGGAAGAAAGGAAAGAGTAAAAGAAAGAAAAGAGGAGGAGGAAAGAAAAAAGGGTAACAAGAAAGAAGGAGGACAAGAAGGGAAAAAAGAAAGAAAAAAAGGTAAAGAAAGGAAAAGAGGGAGGGAGGGAGGGACGAAGAAGGAAGGAAAGGAAATATCCAATGCTTCCTGCCAGATTCCCAGAAGGAAGGTCAATGGGGAAGCCAGCAGGAAGTCAGAAGTCACTCTTGTCCCAATGGTTTTTTTTTGCCCACGTGGTCATTCCATTTTTCTGTTTAGCTAAGGAAATACCTCTGAAACAATAATGCAACAGGGCACAGATTGCCTAGTATAATAATATTCCCAAAACATCTGGAGTGTTACTTGAACATCATTGGCATTGGCAAAATCCTTATTGGTCAATTGCATAAAGCAGCTTTCCTTGGAACAGCTTACATCCTGTGACAATACCTTTGATAGGGTCAAACAACGACATCGGCCCATCCCAAGTCCTTGGGAAGGATTCCATAGGTCAGGGGTGTCCAAACGTGGGAACTTTAAGACTTGTGGACTTCAACTCCCAGAATTCCCCAGCCAGGCTGGCTGGGGAATTCTGGGAGTCGAAGTCCACAAGTCTTAAAGTTCCCAAGTTTGGACACCCCTGCCATAGGTGGATAAAAATGGCAAATCCAATCTAAACATTTGGCTGACTGTGTGATGTATCATAATAATTTATTAAACCTGTATGCTGCCTGATGACTCTGGACAGTTCAGAATAATCCAACAAAATTTACAATAAAACGTATGAAGAAAAACAAGATGGAAAGCATCTCCCTCTTCCTCACTGGTTTTAAAATAGGAATGTCTTAACGTGAGAGTGGAATGGTGCAGTAGCCTAGAGGTAGAGCTCTCACCTCACAATCAGGAGGCTGTGAGTTCAATCCTAGGTAGAGACAGATATTTCTCTCTGGGCACCATGAGAATATATCTGCTGAACAAAACTCCTCATTGGCGACAGGAAGGGCATCTGGCCAGTAAACACTCTGCTAGCTCCATTCAGTTGCCCAGACTCCACCCTGCAAAGGATTATGGGGTCATTAAACGAAGATGACGATGTCTTGACATGAGACTATGCTTGGTTTAATGACCAACCACAGGTAGTCCTCAACTTCCAACTATTTGTTCAGTGACCATTCAAAGTTACAATAGCATGGAAAAAAGAGATGAATGACCATTTTTCACACTTATGACAATGGTCCTCCCTGCGATCACATGATCAGAATTCAGACACTTGGCAACTGACTCACATTTACGACGGTTGCACTGTCCCGGAGTCCTGTGATCCCCTTTTGTGACCTTCCGGCAAACAAAATGAAGGTAAAGGCAGATTCGCTTAACAACCGTGTTAAGTGGTAGTCTCTTGAGTTTGGCGGTTTTCTTGCAGACATTTTGTTACCCATCTAGGTTATACCATCAGCGTCTCTTTAAGAGAGGCTTTGGGGTGGGGGGTGTACAGATATAAAACCTTAGTTAGTGGCTCATGGCCTAACCTGCAATAATATTTCTTGTATCCAATTTGCTTTTATCAATATCAACACATGTATATATCATTAAATATTATCCATTAACATTTCCTCGTTGTTGTTGTAGTTAGTTAAAAATTATTTACTATTTATATCACATCTCCTTTCGTCAGACACAAAAAAAATTACACATTTATAACAAGATCTTAAACACAAATTGTGGTCGTAAGTCAAGCACTAACTGTACTTCCAATTTTCAGCAAACCATTGCCCCATAGCAAACCATTGGTTCGCTTATTTATTTATTTATTTATTTATTTCTTAGATTTTTAGACCGCCCCTCTCCCAAAAAGGGACTCGGGGCGGTGTACAGTCAATAATAAAAACATTCATAATAATTAAATACATTTAAACTACATTTAAGATACATTTGGAGGGGGAAATAGGCTGTACTAAGAAATAAATAATTCTAATCTTAAAACATCACAATTAAAACCCCAAACCCTAAAATAAAATAAATCCCTGGGAGGTGCAATTAAGAAAGTGCCAGGCCAGCTGATTGAAACAGGTGAGTTTTTAACTTTTGCCGGAAGGAACGGAGGTCGGTGGTAGTTCGAATGTCTGGGGGGAGGTCATTCCAGAGGGTTGGGCCCATCACAGAGAAGGATCTACTCCTAGGTGTCGCCCGCTGGCATTGACTAGCAGACGGCACCAGGAGGAGCCCCTCTCTGTGTGAGGCTGCAGCAGCTGTTTTATGACCGTTGCGTTTGCTACCGGAAAAAAAAAAAGATGTTAAAATTTTCTTCCCTTTTATGACTGTCACAACTTTTGAATGTGATGGATAGGCTTCATTTTGGGTCATAGGTACAAAGATTGTCATCCACTGGCCCCAAGGACTAGGGGAACCTTAGGGACGGGGCGGTGGGGAGGCACCTTAGTCACCAGAGCCAAAACATCCAGCTGTGCGTTTTTTTAAATGTTTAATCTTTTAGATGTCTTTTGGAAGGGTAATTAATAATTTAATTTCATTGTGGGAATCTGTCCTTTCGTAAGCGGCTTGATTTTGGTAAAGCCCCAGAGATTTTGGTAATGGGCAGTTTAGCCATCGGATAATCTCGAAATAAAGAATTCGGAAGAGTCGTCAGTGCCTCAAGATCACTGCAGCATCCGAGGCCAAAAGAGAATTGGCACGAAGTAAATAGAACTGGCAGAGTTTTATCTGCTAAAAGTACTGAGCCTTCGCGGTAAAAAAAAAACAGCAAAAAACAAAGGACTTTTTAAGTCTAATTGATTTCAGGAGGAGAGCTAAACAAACATTTAAACTCTCCTGCTGAAATCGATGTCTTTTAAAAGTGTTTAACTGGGCTTCTTCTCCCGTTCTTCCCTTCTCACTCCAGACACACAGTTCACTTCAACCTTCGCAAATAACTGTTGGAAGGAAACGGGAATCGCTTTTTGCGCTGACCGACAAGAGTGCCAGACAAGGGAGAAAAGGAATCAGGAAGGGGAATAAACGATCAGCCGTGAACAACAACGCATCCAGAGCAGCGGTGGGTTTCACATTTTGTTACCACCGGTTCACCCCACCCCACCCCGCGTGCCCGGCCTTCCGTGCATGTGCTTTGCTCACATGCGCGCCTTCCATGCATGCAGCTGGCCTCAAATACATGCCTAAATAGAACAGCATAGAGCCGGGGGGGGGGGGGAGGCCACCTGCAATTTCTGCTACCATTTTGGGCAACTTTCATTCACAGTCAGCCAGGCTTAGCAAACAGTCTTTCAGAGGAATATTTGTCAACACGAACCTTATCTTAATTGGCGAGCTTCCAGATAGCTAGTTTCCAAACACAGGGCAAGGCAACACTTGACACAGAGTCTCTTATAGTCACAAACAGAACTTTCCACTCTTGAAATGATCAAAGGAATGAATTGTTTCCTGAAAAAGCCCCTTCCCCATTCGCTCCTCTTTTCTTTCCCATGGGAGGGGCCAATCACCTCCAAGGTGTGGCTTTACTCCAGGCATGTCCAAAGTGCGGCCCGGGGGCCAAATGCGGCCCTTTTTCAAATTGCAAGCGGCCCGCAGCCTCTTCTCCCCACTGGAGTTATTTGTTTAGTCTTTCATAAAATACCGTATTTTTCGAAGTATATAAAAGAGGCTAAAAATCTGGGTGCACCTTATACACTGAATACAGCATTTTTTGCCTCCCAAAACTCTGCCCCCTTCACCAAAATGGCTGTGCATAGCCTTTAGGAGGCTTCCAGATTGCTGCTCTGGGCTGGGGAGGGCATAAATGAGCAAAAAACGGGCCGTTTTTTGCTCAACTTCCCCCCCCCCCAGCCCCTAGGAGCACTCTAGAAGCCTCTTAAGGGCTATTCATGCCCTTTAAAAAAAAGGCCCGTTTTCACGAAAAATGGGCCGTTTTGGGGAGAGTGCAAAAACTTTTTTTTTAATTTGCCTCTTCAAAATCTTGGTGCGTCTTATACTCCGAAAAATACGGTAGTTAATTCGCATTTAATGTTAAGGGTTCAAAGAATGTCAGGCTGAATGATCGGCCCCACACATTTTCACATCACCAAATCTGGCCCTCCTTGCAAAAAGTTTGGACACCCCTGCTTTACTCCCAAACAACCCTGCTTTTTTAGTTGTTCTTGTCTTCTGGCAGCTCTGCGCATGCGCACACTGGGAACAGACTCCACCTGTTCTTCTGCCTCACTGCTCTCTAGCTCCCTCTCTGCCTCAGATGCAGAGCCCTTGTCTGAGCTTTCCTCAACCCCCAGGACTGGCCCATGCCTCCCCCCCCCCCAACCTCCTCCCTGTCCAACTCTGCTTCCAGCTCTTCTGGCCACAACACTCTGATCCCGAGCTGTGGAAAATACATAGACTGATCTGTCTAGGTATGCGGATGAATGAACCTGGGTTGGATGCTAAAGCAAGGTTTTTTTTTCCATCCCAAGTATGAACTCTAATCCTAAAAAGCCACAGGAATTGTTTGGCCAAGTGTCTGGGTACAGGCCATTGGTTGTTTAGGATCCAGAGAAAGAATTACAGAATAGCAGAGTTGGAAGGGACCTTGGAGGTCTTCTAGTCCAGCCCCCTGCTTGAGCGGGAGACCCTATACCATTTCAGACAAATGGCTATCCTGTGTTTTCTGGAAAGCTTCCAGCGATGGAGCATATACAACTTCTGAAGGCAAGTCATTCCCTTGGATATTTATTCTCACTGTCAGGAAATTTCTCCTTATTTCTTCCATCCGTTGTCTCTTGTCCTGCCCTCAGGAACTTTGGAGAATAGTTTGACTCCCTCTTCTTTATGGCAACCCCTGAGATATTCGAACACTGCTATCATGTCTCCCCTAGTCCTTCTTTCTATTAAACTAGACATACCCAGTTCCTGCAACCGTTCTTCATATGTTTTAGTCTCCAGTCCCCTAATCATCTTTGTTGCTCTTTTCTGCACTCTTTCCAAAGTCTCAACATCTTTTTTTATATGGTGACCAAAACTGGATGCAATATTCCAAGTATGATCTTACTAAGGCTTTATAAAGCGGTACTAATATTTCACGTGACTTTGATTCTGTACCACAGTTAATGCAGCTTTTTTGGCTGCTGAGACAATGACCACTCCAGTACATAAATGAATCTTAAGTTTTATTATTAGCTCAAGCAAACCAATTTAAAAGCATAACATAAGAACCCTACCTACCAAACAAGGTGATACCCAAATCTCTTACGGGTAGTCCTCAAGTTACGACCACAATTGAGCCTAAAATATTTGTTGCTAAGCGATACAGTTGTAAGGGAATCTGTCCCATTTTACGTCATTTTTGGCCACAGTTGTTAAGTCAATCTGGCTTTCCCATTGACTTGAGAGAGAGACAGAGAGAATGCAGAGAGAAAAAGAAAGAGAGAAACAGAAAGAAAGACAGGCAGAGAAGGTCAGAGAGAGATACAGAGAAAAGAGAAGAAAGAAAGAAAGAAAGAAAGAAAGAAAGAAAGAAAGAAAGAAAGAAAGAAAGAAAGAAAGAAAAGACAAAGAAAGAAAGAAAGAAAGAAAGAAAGAAGGGAGAGAGAGAAAAAAGAGAGATGCAGAGAGAAATAGAAAGAAAGGGATAGAGAGAGTGATGGAGAGAGTAAAGAGAGAGAATTGCAGAGAGAAAAAGAAAGAGAGACAGAAAGAGAAAGAGTGAGGAAGGGAGAGAGAGAAAAAAAATGAAAGGGAGATGCAGAGAGAAAGAGAGAGAGAAAGAAAGAAAGAGGAATAGAGAGAGAGAGAGAGAGAGATGCAGAGAGAAAGAGAAAGAAAGAGAGAGAGAGAGAGGAAGGGAGGGAGAAAGAAAAAGAGATGCAGAGAGAAATAGAAAGAAAGAGGGATGGAGAGAGTGATGGAGAGAGAAAAGAGAGAAATGCAGAGAGAAAAAGGAAAAAATAAAGAGGAAGGGGGAGGAAGGGAGAGAGAGAAAAGAGAGAGATGCAGAGAGAAAAGGAAAGAGAGACAGAAAGAGAGAAAGAGTTAGGAAGGGAGAGAGAGAAAAATGAAAGGGAGATGCAGAGATCAAGAGAGAAAGACAGAAAGAAAGAGGGACACAGAGAGAGAGAGAGATGCAGAGAGAAAGAAAAAGAAAGACAGAAAGAGAGATTAAAGGGGGGGAGGGAGAGAGAGATGGAATGAATATATATATATATATTAGTCCCACCAAGGGCACCAAATGATATTTTTCTTTTCCCAGTGTGTTTTCAATTCCCATTGATGCTAATGGGACTTATACCCCAGTATCAAGGGGAGAAAAGACCCCGAAGGCTTCACAAAATATGCAGATGACTGGTTTTTAATGAATGCAAAATATAAAAACAAAAGAAACATCTACAGCCAAGTGGCTTGTGCATAATGAGAAGATTTGGGAGGGGACACAAAATCCCTGCTGTAAAGGAAGGCCATTAAAAAAAAAAAAAACAACCAACCTTGTGGCTGAAGCTGCCCTTAATATGTAATGGACCATTAAGAATAGCAGGCTGCTCAATGGCTACACTTGTCAAAGCGCAAACACATTTTGGAAAAATGCAGCCACTGGCAACGCCATTTCTCAACTGCTGCCCCACCACGCTTGCATGGGGGAGGGTGAAAATCTCGACTTTCTAGTCTATGGGTTGCTGCCTACATTGACACCCATGAAATGAAAGACGTCAAGGAATCAAACATGCATCCTTCTAGATCAGTGTTGGCGAACCTTAACGGGAGCCCGTGCAGGGGGGGTAGGGGGAGCACTGGAAACTGGAAGAGCAGCTCCCTGGCATGCATGCATGCGCTGGGAAGCTGAGCTGCTGGTTTCCGGCATGCGCATGCACGCTGGTCAACTGGCCTTCCAGTTTCTGGCAGGCATGCACGCACAAAGACTAGCTGACCAGCGCATAGACATGCACCAGAAACCGGAAGCTCAGCTTTCCGGTGCATGCATGTGCGCCAGAGAGCTGCTCTTCCAGTTTCCGGTGCTCCAGCACACATGTGCGCGCTGGAAACCAGAAGAGCAACAGGCAACAGCTGGCATGCCCAGAGAGATGGCTCTGCCTGCCACTTCTGGCACATGTGCCATAGGTTTGCCCTCACGGTTCTAGATGTTTGAATATCATGTAGAAGCAGATAGGAATAGCACTTAAGACTTCTATACCGCTTCGCAGTACTTTTACGGCCCTCTCTAAGCGGTTTACAGAGTCAGCCTCTTGCTCCCAACAATCTGGGTCCACATTTTAACGACCTTGGAAGGATGGAAGGCAGAGTCAACCTTCAGGTATTCAGGATTGAACTCCTGGCGGTGAGCAGAGTCAGCCCACAATACTGCATTCGAACTGTGCCACCACCATTCATAACAGACAAGAGTTTACAAATGCAAACCAATGGTCTCGTGTTTGTAATTATCACCATCTTTAGATGTTCCTCCCATGGAGGGGTTCCTCTTCAGATGCCACCGTATGAAACAGATGTTGAGACTCTAGAAAAATGCAACACGGATGTTTAGGAGACATGAGGCTGAAACATAAAGAATGGTTGCAGGAATTGGGTACGTCTAGTCTAGTGCAAAATGCAATACCCTGAAAACAAAAAAATTGAACACCAAAATTGTCTTTTTCTTGCTTGGATCTAATGCCAATCTTAACAGCTGACAACCTTTTGCAATTAAGCTAACTCAATAGTTCTATCTACCTGACAGGTTTACCCTGTACCAAACACTGTGAGTCACATGTTAAATGTCATTTAATACTGGTATGTGCAGAAAAGAGCAACAAAAATGATTAGGGGACTGGAGGCAAAAACCAGTGGGGCAATTCAAAAAATTTTTACTACCAGTTCTGTGAGCGTGGTATGGCTTGGTGGGTGTGGCAGGGGAAGGTTACTACAAAATCCCCATTTCCTCCCGATCAGCTGGGACTCTAGAGGCAGAGAGTAGATGGGTGCGAGGCCAGTCAGAGGTAGCATTTACCGGTTCTCCAAACTAGTCAAAATTTCTGCTACCGGTTCTCCAGAACTAGTCAGAACCTGCTGAACCTACCACCTCTGGCTAAAACATATAAAGAATGGTTGCTGAATTGGGTCTATCTAGTTTAATGCAAAGAAGGACTAGGGGAGACATGATAGCAGAGTTCCAATATCTCAGGGGATGTCACAAAGAAGAGGGAGTCAAGCAATTCTCCAAAGCACCTGAGGGTAGAACAAGAAGCAATGGGTGGAAACTAATCAAGGAGAGAAGCAACTTAGAACTGAGGAGAAATTTCCTGACAGTGAGAACAATTAATCAGTGGAACAGAAGTTGCCTCCAGAAGTTGTGAATGCCCCAACACTGGAAGTCTTTAAGAAGATGTTGGATAGCCATTTGTCTGAAACAGTATAGGGTTTCCTGCCTAGGCAGGGGGTTGGACTAGAAGACCTCCAAGGTCCCTTCCAACTCTGTTATTTTGCTGCCACTCAACACATGGGTATCAGGAACAGGATTAAGGTAACTTTGCAGGCATCAGGAATGCTGCATCAGGGGAAGGCAAGAGCATCCCAATCACCAGCGCAGTTGAAGCTCCTCCCCTTTCCATGTGTGAGACGTACGTTAAAAAAGGAGTAGGGCGTGAGTTTACTGCATTGCCCCATTCGTTATGGGCTTCCCATTTGTGTATCTAATGGCTGCTTCCTGAAGGAAACCTTTAGAAAAGGTGACTGAGTCAGGATAGGGGTTGGGGAGGAGGGGGTGGGATCCAGAGGGACAGGAAGCAGGCCCAAGGCCTGCAGGGACCTAGTGAGTCAGCATGAGGGGAAGATAGTTGCGGTTGGGGGGGGCGCAGCATCCCTGGCATTGGGTCATAAGGGCTGGTGGGTTGCCAAGTGCCCGAATTTTGTTTCACGTGACTGTGGAAGCACTACAGCATCTTCAACTTTGGGCATTATAACCTCAAATGGTTGCTAAGCGACTAGTCCTAAGTCTACCTGTAGGCACTACTGAATTGTACAAACCAGTATTCTGACTCATGCATGTATCATGCCTTTCTCCTCATTCATGTAGTATGGCTTTCTAAACTGCTCATGGACTTTAGGTGTTGAAACCATATGTCTGTTTCTCCATCCATCCATCCATCCATTATCTATCTACATCCATATATCATACATCTCTACGTAATTATCTATCGATCAATCATCTATTATCTATCTTTATCTGCCTATCTATCCATCCATCCATCCATCCATCCATCCATCTATCTATTTATGTCCATCCATCCAGTGGTAGGATTCCAAATCTTTTCCTACCGGTTCTATGAGAGAGCGCTTTGCGCATGTGCACACCTAACACTGCTTTGCACACATGTGCAGCACTCAAAGACCGTCCTCGTTGTCAGTGCTGGTGAGCTGGTTTTTAGCTCAGCTGAGGCATGGCAATCCACTCTGTTGTGCGAATCAACTGAGCTAAAAAAAACAAGGGACTATAGGACAGGGAACAACGGGGGCAGGAGGGCAGGGCTAACCAGAGGTAGTATTTGCCGGTTCTCTCAACTACTCAACATTTACACTACCAGTTCGTCCGAACCGGCTGAATACCACCTCTGTATTTGTCTGTCTATCTGTCTGTCTGTCTGTCTGTCTGTCTGTCATCTATATCTACTACTGTGTGTGTGGATAGATAGATAGATAGATAGATAGATGATAGATAGATAGATAGATAGATAGATAGATAGATAGATAGATAGATAGATAGATAGATAGATAGATAGATGTTGTGGCCCAGCAGGAGCCGTTGGAGCTGCCACCAGACTCCGACAGCGAGGGTCCCTATGAGTCGGCTCTGGAGGATGTGGAGGACCCTGGAAAGGGTTCCGACTCCAAGCAGGGATCAGAGAGGCTGGTTGGCCACCAGGAGGCACCTGAGGCATGGAGCAGTGGTGAAAGCCAAAGGGAGGGTGCTCCTGATGTCACGCCTTGGAGCAGTGGGGAGGAGACAAGGGACAGTGAGTCAGACATCAGCAGTGAGTTGTTGGATGCTCGTTGCCGGTGCGCTAATAGGCGTCAGGAGCAATTGCGCAGTTAGAGGGGGTAATTGCACTCAGCTGATGATAATTAGACTCCTCTCCAGACTATAAAAGGACTGCTTGTGCACACACCCTTTTGCAGACGCCAACGCATCAACTAATGTGGGAGTACAGTCTTGTGAGCGTGGCAGGCTGGATTGCTGCTACTGCTTATCAGTGCCGGGTTGTTATTAAAGCTTATCTGTGTTGGTTTACTGCCAAGGACCTGTCTGTCTGTCAATAAATCTTGTAAAGTATCTTTGGCTCGGAGTGTTTTGGTGTGGACGAAGGGGGGGGGGGGTCAGAACAGATAGATAGATAGATAGATAGATAGATAGATAGATAGATAGATAGATAGATAGATAGATATCATCTGTCATCCATTTACTTACTGTCTATCTCTATTGTCTGTCTGTCTATCTGTCTAGCTATCTATCTATCAATCATCTATCTATCTATTATATCTTTATTTGTATTTCTATCTCTCTATTCCCCCTCCTACGATGGATAAACTTTCCTGGTTTATTCAAAATCCCACCCCTACCTAAATAGTAAGAAAAGGCACTTCGGCTCACCAAGGGAATGCAAAGAACTGGATATGCTTATTGTGGAAACATCCGTTACGAATCATAACGCAAACTCTGTACTTCTAAAATGGGAGGTGGGGGCAAGGAGCGAAGAGGCAATTCCCCACCATCCCACTGAGGGAAATCTGAAGCACTCGCATAAATGACATTAGTGGGCTAATACGGACATATATGACAATAATTTTTAAAATAAATGAGCTGCTGCAGAATAAAGTACCTCGGAACAAAATGCACGTGGGAGAGGTACAAAGTAAATTAAAAAAAAACAGATTATAGCAACATCTGTATATTACCTCCATCATAAAAAAGCAGCCGAGTGCTAATACTGTGTGGTATACAAAGACATTATAAAATTATAATCCATCTGAGATCTGATGTCATTAAAAAGATGACAGACGAAAAACCAGGATTGGAGGGGTGGTTGTTTTTTTTCAACAGCTGAACTCTTTTGACCGAAAGGAAAAGATGGTTTTACCCTCCAAATAGACCATATCAACTCTCAAAATGCAAAGAAGGACCAGATAAAAAATTAAGATATAAAATTAAAGTCAGAGTAGAGTGCTACGATCGGGTTTTCCAGACACACACACACACACACACACACACACACACACACACATACACATACACACCCTTGGACTGTTAAGTCAGGTGTCATAAAATGAAGACAAATTCTGAAAGTAGACTATTATGGGACTCAAGTTACATTTTGCAAAATTCCGTTTGATGTGGAAATGCTTCCCCTTCTCAAATAAGGAATGAAGCCATCCCAGCAGCTTAAAATAGGAATGGGAAAGGTTTGGGGGAAAAACGTGGGTAAGAATGAAATGTGAGAGTTTATTTTATTGCTAGACATTTATTATATTGTTATAGGTGTCTTTGACTTATTTATTTATTAGTCAACAAGTACAAGGAAACAAGTATGAAAGCACATGAAAGAAATGGCACAAATAAATGGATGTAAATAAGCAAGACATAGCCATAAACACATAAAAAGAGTACATATAAATGGGGACAGTAGGACAGGGACAGTAGCATGGGTGGGTTCCTGCCAGTTCTAACCTCTTCTATAGAAGAGGTTCCACAAATCTACAGTGCCGTTTAGAACCGGTTCCAGCTCCCTCCCCCCGCCCGTCCGCACATCATCAAGATGAAGAGCGAGAGGAGGAATTCTGGGAGTTGAAGTCCACAAGTCTTAAAGCTGTCTAGTTTGAACACCCCTGGGGGTTTTTTTTCTAAAGGGTTAGGGGTGCAAGGGTCTTGTAACTTGAAAGCTTTAAGACTTGCACACTTCAATGCCAGAGTTCCTGAGCCAACATGACTGGAGGAGGAATTCTGGGAGTTGAAGTCCACAAGTCTTAAAGCTGTCGAGTTTGAACACCCCTGGGTTTTTTTTTCTAAAGGGTTAGGGGTGCAAGGGTCTTGTAACTTGACAGCTTTAAGATTTGCATGCTTCAAATGCCAGAGTTTCTGAGCCAACATTTTGGTTGCTAAGCAAGAGCATTGTTAAGTGAGTTTCACCACATTTTATGTTGGCCACGCCCACCCAGTCACATGGCTGGCAAGCCACTCCCACCCGGTCACGTGGTCAGCAAGCCACTCCCACCCAGTCACATGGCCAGCAAGCCACTCTCACAAAGCAGGCCACACCTACAGAAGAGGTTCTAAAAAAATTTGAAACCCACCACTGGACGGTAGGTATGCTGGTACACTTATGCATGCCCCTTTATGGGTCTCTTAAGAAATGCTTAAGAGACAGCTTAAGATAAAAGGTATGGGGGTTAGAGGAACTACCATATTTTTCAGAGTATAAGATGCACTGGAGTATAAGGCACGAAGATTTTGAAGAGGCAATTTTTTAAAAAAAGTTTTTGCACTCTTCAGACCTCCCCAAAACAGCCTGTTTTTTGTAAAAACGGGCCCGTTTTTTTAAAAAAAGAGCATGAATAGCCTTTAGGAGGCTATAGAATGCTCATGAGGGGTGGGGTCCCCCCAAAATAAGCAAAAACGGCCCATTTTTTGCAAAATCTGGCCTGTTTTTTGCCAAAAAAAGGGGGCATGCATAGCCTTTAGAAGGCTTATAAAGTGCTCCTGGGGGCTGGAGGGGTAAAATTGAGCAAAAAATGGCCCATTTTTCGCTCATTTCTGCCCTCCCCAGTCCCCAGGAGCACTCTGGAAGACTCCTGAAGGCTATGCACGGCCATTTTGGTGAAGGGGGTGGGGTTTCGGGAGGCAAAATAATGCTGTATTCAGTGTATAAGACACACCCAGACTTTCAGCCTCTTTTTTGAGGGAAAAAGGTGTGTCTTATACTCCGAAAAATACGGTAACAACAGGATCAGGAAGGGTGTTCCACACATTCACTACTCTCTTGCTGAAATCGTTTTTCCTGCAATCACGATTAGAACGGATTACATTCAGTTTGTATCTACTGATAGCCCTTGCATTATTGCAGTTGAAGTAAAAGTAGTCATTAACAGGTTATGGCAGATTATCTTGTGCTCTAAACTCAGGTCAGAATGTAGATGGCGTAGTTCAAGGTTATCAAGCAGAGGAGTTGAGTACTCTTCTTGTAAAATACCTCTGGACCCTCTCTAATGCTTTAATGGCTGAAATGCAGTGTGGGTTCCAGGCAGGTGAGCAGTATATGCAGACTTATGACTACTTGAACTTATGACAGGCCTCCCCAGGGGGATATAGGATAGCTCGCCACAGCCAACTCGCTGGGGCCATCTCGCTGGGGTCAACTCACCATGGAACAATTCGCCACGAACAATCCCATGCAGGGCAACTCCAGGCCCCTAATCATCTTTGCTGCTCTTCTCTGCACTCTTCCTAGAGTCTCAACCTCTTTTTAATAGTGTGGTGACCAAAACTGTATACAGTATTCTAGGTGTGATCTTACTAAGGCTTTATAAGTGTCAAGCATGTCCCAAGATGAACATTTAGGAAAGAAAGACCCTTGACTCCATTTGTAGCAAAAGATATGCTTTTACTAAAGACAAGTAATTACAGGGGGTGGGTTCCTACCACCACTACTATCAATTTGGTGCATGAAAAACTTTGCTCCGCGCGCATGCGCATTTGCACTTAAAATGGTCTGCGCATCCGCACAACATTTTAAAAGGGGGGGGAATTACATTTTTTCAATGAAGATTCTTCTGCGCATGTGCAGAACAGAAAATCAAGATCGCACCACCGAGAATAGAACCGGTACGGTCACGTCCCCGCCGGAGTTACTATCTATTTGGCTGAACCATACCGTACCGGTAGAAACACACCTCTGGTTACAGTGCAAGCAAAGCTGGATCTGAATATTCCCACTCAAAACTTGCCTTTTCCCCATCTCCCCCCACCTCCACCTTGGCCAGTTCATAAGTGTCCAATGTTATTCTAATTTGGTGTTTGGGTAACAGCTTTAAGGTTTTAGCGCCTCTTTGGTGTAGTTTCATATTCCATTCTCATAGTTACAGTATGTCCTTGGGATACATCGGTCTGTTCTGGATTGGCATCTCTAGCTCTGTCATCCTGTCATCCCTCCCCCGTCTCCTGCATTTTATGGCGGTATGCCAGGCTGAAGTGTTTATGATAGCACACCTGACACAGGAACAAGTGTTATGCAACCATCACATGGGCCTCTCCCCCCATGTATGTGTGTGTGACTGCCTGCACATGCACATGCAACCCCCTGTGCATGCATGTATGACCCCCTCATGCTCCCACCCCCTGTGCTCAGAGGTTGGTGCAGGATGCTTTCCAGGCCCAAAATGGGATGCGGGGAGCCTCACGCACCCCCTCGTGCCCGACTTTGGGCCTGGAAAGCCTCCTGCACCAGCCCGGAAGCCAAAATGGGTGTGGGTGCTGCACAAGGCCCCAAAATGCAATGCGAGTGCCCCTCCGTGCTTGCACACTGCCCCTGCACATGTACACACGCATCCCCTGCATGCACCCTGCCCCTCGTGCATGTGCCTCAGAGACCCAAAGAGCAGCTGGCCAGTGGGAGGCACACACGCATGTGTGGTGGAGCTGGGCTGGGGCAATGGCTGGCGTCCCCGCAGAGAGGTCTCTGCATGCTACCTGTGGCACGCATGCCATAGGTTCGCCATCGAGGTGGAGAATTTCCAGGCTTTAACCCCCAACTAATCCCAACCTTCTAAGTAAAGGGCAATATGCATGAAAACCCATGTTGATATCCTGTCCTACTGAGTCGAGATGTTCCATTTCTTTCTCCTTAATGGGTCCCTTTTGTAGGCCCTGATTTTTTATAAGGATCACGATGTTTCTTCCCCTGGAACGGTGGGTAGACATGATTCAATTAACCTTGCAGGTAGCTTGGAAACTTGGGAGAGCGACAGATCCTATTGTTAATTGGCAGCCTGACACAGGCAATTAAGTTTGATCGGATGAAGGAAACATCAGGGACGGCATTAGCATATGGTACGGAAGGCTACGCGGTGTGTAAAAAGTTGCTTAGTTTCCAATAAGGAAAGAAGGGGGAGAAAAGAGAAAGGAATAAGTTCAATCAATCAGAAGAAGAGCGGGAAGGGACCTCGGAGGCCTTCTAGTCCAACCCCCCCCGCTCAGAAAAGCAAAGGAAGGCTTCATGGGGATGATTAAATCTTCCTCAGCTGTGAGTGAAAAATGTTCTTTATGAAAGTGCTAAGATCTTCCCATAAATGAAGTTTTTAACTCTTGTTATTGTATAATGTCCTTCAGGATATGAACATCCTTTGGACAAGGAGTAACAACAAGTTTCAAACTGTTTAACTTCAAAGCCAACACAATCCTAGATCGCACCAACAGAGGGATAGAATTACATGCAGTGATTACCGTATTTTTCGGACTATAAGATGCATCTTTCCCCTCCAAGAGCATGGAAATGTTGGTGCGTCACACACAGAATACAGCTATTTTTGGCCTCCCGAAACCCTGCCCCCACATCCCATTTTTGTGAAACACGGGGGGAAAGTGCATCTTTACCTTCCCCCAGCCCCCAGAAGCTGGGGGGAGGGGACAATGCCCCCATTTTGGCAAAAAACAGGAGCATTTTTGCCTTCCCCGAGCATTGCTGAAGCCTGCAGTGCTCCTGGGGGCCGGGGAGGACAAAAACCTTTTTTCCTGACTTACCTCTTTGAAATCTTAGTGTGTCTTATACACACTAAGTCCATCTTATAGTCCGAAAAATACGGTAGTGCCACTTTATACTGCTTTGGTAAGACCACACTTGGAATACTGCATCAGTTTTGGTCACTGGAATATGAAAAAAATGTGAGACTCTAGAAAGAATGCAAAGAAGAGCAACGAGGAGCTGGAGGCTAAAACATAGGAAAGAACAGTTGCAGGAATGTCTACTGAAGGATTAACAGAATGCTGCATTCAGTTTTGGTCACCACGATGTAGAAAAGATGTGGAGACTCTAGAAAGAGTGCAGAGAAGAGCAACAAAGTTGATTAGGGGAGACTAAAACATATGAAGAACGGTTGCAGGAACTGGGTATGTCTAGATTAATGAAAAGAAGGACTAGGGGAGACATGATAGCAGTCTTCCGATATCTCAGGGGCTGCCACAAAGAAGAGAGTCAAACTATTCTCCAAGGCACCTGAGGGTAGAACAAGAAGCAATGGGTGGAAACTAATCAAGGAGAGAAGCAACTTAGAACTGAGGAGAAATTTCCTGACAGTTAGAACAATTAATCAGTGGAACAGAAGTTGCCTCCAGAAGTTGTGAATGCCCCAACACTGGAAGTCTTTAAGAAGATGTTGGATAGCCATTTGTCTGAAACGGTAGAGGGTTTCCTGCCTAGGCAGGGGGTTGGACTAGAAGACCTTCAAGGTCCCTTCCAACTCTGCTATTGTATTATTGTATAACAGTACCATGATAACAATGTTTGAGAGGCTGTCACAGATAAGAGGGAGTTAACTTATTCTCCGGAAGGCAGTACAAGAAGTAAGGATGGAAATTAATCAAAGAGAGAAGCAACCTAGCATTAAGGATAGATTTCTCTTCAGTGAGAACAATTAATTAGTGGAATGCGTTGCTTCAAGAAGTTGTGGATACTGGCGGTTTTCAAGAAGAGATTGGACATTTATCTGGAATGGTATAGGATCACCTGCTTGTGCAAGGGTTGGACTAGAAGTCCTCCAAGATCCAATAGGTCCCCAATTACATCATCAGAATAGAGCTGGATGGGACCTTGGCAGTCTTCTAGTCCAACCCCCTGCAGGAGATCCTATACCCATGATGGCAAACCTTTGGCACAGGAGAGTCCTCTGCAGGCATGCCAGCTGTTGCCCCAGCCGAGCTCCACTGTGCATGCGCGCATCTCCCACCGGCCAGCTGGAGGGAGACACGTGCATTAGGAACTCCAACGCCATTCAAAGGGAGTCCATCCCAAATTGTATGGCTAAAAGTTGAATGGCGTGGGAGCAGGAATGGATTTCCAGAGGGGAAAAAAATTGCAGACTACAGGAACCATTTGCACCATTCAGGTGACCCCGAGGACACAGACAAACCTCCAAGGGGCCTCAGCGATCCTCTAAAAGGATGCAAATGACCAGCTGTCTGCAAGGAATATAAATCCTTCTATTCCTCACTATCCAGAACCGAAGAAGCTTCTTGGATGAGAAGTGAAATGTCTTCAAAAGAAAAAAGAAGAAAGCCCAGTTGCCTCCTGAAATAGCACCTTTGGGGCAACCAGGACCTGGATTGTTGATAAAAATAGGATCGCCAACATGATCGCCAACGTCTGACGACAGATATGGCACAAAAAGAAGATCACCTGGATGACTGAGAATCTCTACAGACTATGTCCGTGAGGACTAACCTATGGCACGCCTACCACAAGTGGCAAACGGAACGATTTGTTACGGCACGCAAGGCATTGCCCTGTCAGCTCCAGCGTACATGCATGTGCTGGCCAGCTGACTTTGGCCTTCTTTTTCGGCTGTTTTTTGCCCTCCGGAGGCTTCCCTGAGGGCGAAAAACCACCAAACACGCAAACCGGAAGTTCAGGAATGGACTTCCAGTTTGCCCGTAGGACTGTTTTTCGCGCTCAGGAGCCTTCAGGGAAGCCTCCTGAAGACTCTGGAGGGCAAAAAACAGCCCCACGGGCAATCCAGGAGTGGCAACCCAGAAGCGCATACGCACGCAGGGAGGGGTCAATCGCGCATGTGCATGGGGGATTGCACGCATAGCATTATGGTGTGGGCACGTCCATGCAAAAAAAAACTGCGCTTCCCCCACACACACACTTTTGGCATGCGATCCGAAAAAGGTTAGCCATCACTGGACTATGTCTAAATATATTTGCCCTATGGTATGGCTCTATTACAATTATCCTTCTCATTTTTTCTACTTCTTTCTCTTACTGGTACCATTGTTTTGGTTAGTTTATAGTTCAGCGAACTGGACAACTACACAATCCGGGTTAATACAGCAAGACAATGTTGGAGAGTTGTGCACATGTTGTCCATTGGAATCTCTGCACCTTCCTTCTCTGGCTTGACCCCTGGGCTTTCTTTTAAAAGCGAAACCTTTTTGGAAAGAATTCTCGTGCTTCGTACAGCTCCAGGTCTCGCAATCATCCTGGTGCTTTGCTCTTAAGTGACACTGTCTCCGCGGTTGCGAAAAGAAACGGACGCAGCCGCACTTCAAACAGACCGATCTAATTTCCCCCCCCCCCCCCCCCCCCCAGCAAGAAGGGAGAAAGCTGGCTGGGATAGCCAGCAGGCACCATAATTAATTTCTATGCATATCATTGCCAGGATCACTTACCGATCTGGGAAGCGAGATCAGAGGTGTCACACCATCAATTGAGTCAGAGACTTCGCCGCTCCGTGTTCACCGCTCAATTTTGCGCCGCGCTTGACAAAGTAGCTACCGCAAGGTAGAGAAAAGCAGCAGTTCCCTAAGGTGATGGACAGGAAGAATTGGTCCAATAAATTGTTCCCAGTAAAAAGCCCAGCTTTCCTCATTAAAAGGCAGTGAATTCTCTATTGTTTTTCATTAGTTTTGGCCTTGCTAGACACGAAGTTTAATTGACAGTGTGTTTACAGGAGGCCAACCTCAGAGGTGAAGGAGACACCGAGACCAAAAAGAGATTCTTATTTATTAAGGAGAGGTGACAGGCAGCTGCTTAATAAGGTATTTTTGGTTTGGTTTGTTGGTTGGTTGGTTTGCAGGGCCTAGAGAGGAGTTACAAGGTAAGAAGAACCTAATTAAACCATGTAACCCCTTAAGCACCACTGTTTACTATCCGTCCTGTTAAGGAGCAGATGCCTGATGTCTTTGCAATGCCTTTGCCTTTGTGGAATTTTGTGGCTTTGCAAAGTGGCCCTTTGTGGAATTTGGTGGCTTTGCAATGCGGCCCTTTGTGGAATTTTGTGGCTTTGCGCCATTTTCCACACATTCTGACCCCTTCTGCCCGGAACGGGTGGAAAATGGGGCGCGCGAAGGCGGCAATAGGCTATATCAATCCCGGCAGCCTGAAACAGCTGATCGTGGGGAGGCCCGGAAATCAGCTGCTTGTGCTAATCAGGCTGTGCTGAAACTGAAACAGACTGTTTGCTGTTTGCTGCAAGGAGGCAAATTGCTGAGAGGCACAGGCAGATTTTTTTTCTTGTTTTCCTTTCCAAAAGCTTGGTGCTTATACTTTGGAGCGTCTTATACTCTGAGAATTATGGTATTTATGTATGCATATAGCTTGTGTGTATGTGTGTTATGTATGTGTTTGAGTAAATATACACTCTCTTGAGAGGAGGCAACATAATTTCATTTTTAATGTGGGCCGTTGTGCTCGCATTAAAAAAAAATGACAATAAAGTTATCTTATCTCTTACCTTATTAAATGCTATTGTTTATCCAAAATCAGGTGAAATTTCAGCATCGTAATGCCAAGTGAAGCAACATTTGTGGCATTTTTCTTGCTGAAAGTGGAGACACCGGCATTTTATGAAATGGTTAGCATGCACTTTAAAAAGGACACACGGCCCAAGTGCTAATGATGGGAATCTACCTCGGACTTACCTCTTATTCCACCACCCCATCTTACTTTTCAGATTTTGAAGCAGTCCATGACACTGGATAAAAACCACACTTGGAATATTGCATCCAATTTTGGTCACCACAATACTAAAAAAAAGATGCTGAGACTCTAGAAAGAGTGCAGAGAACAGCAACAAGAATGATTAGGAGGCTGGAGGCTAACAAAATATGAAGAAAGGTTGCAAGAATTCAGTATGTCTAATCTAATAAAAAGAAAGACTAAGGGGGACATGATAGCAGTGTCCTAATATCCAAGGGGCTGCCACAAAGAAGAGGGAGTCAAGCTATTCTCCAAAGCACCTGAAGGCAGGACAAGAAGCAATGGATGGAAGTTTATCAAAGGGAGAACCAACCTAGAAATAAGGAGGAATCTCCTGACAATGACAACAATTAATCAGTGGAACAACGACAATCCAGGAGTTGTGAGTGCTCCATCACTGGAGGTTTTTAAGAAGCGATTGGACGGCCATTTGTCTGACGTGGTGTAGGCCCATGATGGCCCATTCATTGGGCACATGCACCGTTGCCAGCTGCTTTTCTGGTTTCCGGCCAGCCAGCTGGTTTTCACGGGTGCTGGACTACCAGAAAACAGCCTGAAAAAGGGCCAAAAAGGCCCCCCAAACAGGCTGTTTTTCAGCCCGTTTTCCAGGCTTTTTCTGGGCTGTTTCCAGGCCTTTTTCTGGGCTGATTTTTGGGCCATTTTTCAGGCCGCTTTTGGGGCCATTTTCAGGCCTTTCTCGGGCTGTTTTTGGCCCAGTTCAGACAGTTCCAAGTGGGAAGAAAGACACTGGACACATTGAAACACTGAAAAGGCCTGACAACAGCCCAAGAAACGGCCTGAAAATGGCTAAAAAACAGCCCCAAAACCTGCCAAAAAACAGGCATGCGCATGCCAGCCAGCTGGTCTTCAGGTTTCCAGTGCGCCGGCATACGCAAATGCATGCACGTTCCAGTTTGAGCACGGTGCCAAAAAGGTCCGCCATCACTAGTATAGGCTTTCCTGCTTGAGCAGAGGGCTGGACTAGAAGACCTCCAAAGTCTCTTCTAACTCTATTATCCTGTTATTCAGTTGCTCTCAAATTCAGCTTGAAATATGTTCTTTATTTTCTAAGTGTAAATCTTGTGTGTCAAAGCCAGGCTCCTATACTCACTAGAATATTAAAAATCTTCCCTATTCTTGTGCATTATTTCTTGTTAGTATATCTATAGGAACCTGTTTTTTTTCTCAGTATCCTTGATATTTTAAATGCAACCCTAATGATGCCTAATAATAAGAAATAATCAAATTATGATGGGTACAAGCCAGGGGTGGGTTGATGCCGGCATTACTGCTGCTTCAGGGCGCAAAAACGTTTACACTCCATGCACCTAAAAAGGTCTGCGCATAACATTAGAAACGGGGGGGGGGGTACATTTTTTCAATGAATTTTGCATGCGCAAAACCAAAAATCGATGGTGGCGCCAAAGACAGAACCAGTTCGGGGGCGTGGCAGGGCCGAGTTACTACCTACTCGGCTGGACCGGTCCAAACTGGTAGGAACCCACCACTGGTATAAACTATAATAACACCAGACCTGGCAGCCTTCTCAAATCTATTTTAAAATAGATGATGTAAACTTTTTTCAAGTCTGTTCAGCTCTCAGGACTCTGTAAGAATGTCTGTGCTTAGACAGCTGTCAATCTTTAGAGCTCAGCCAATCGGTAATGCTCCTTTCCAGGCTGCAGTCAGGCAGAGGCGACGGCCAGCCAATCGGTCCTTGCGTGAAATCAAGCCTGTCCTTAAACGCATATCACTTTCTCTAGAAGGTTTGCATTTCCCCCATATTAACTTTGTGAATGGATTCCTGGAACTTGGATTTGGGAGTCCGGGAATTGACCTTTGACCGCACCTCAAGTCTGCACCCACAACTGGAAGCTCTTCTGTTCATTGTCATGCAACACCACTCATTCCCCATTTTCTTGAAGTAGCTTTTAAGTTGCAGTAAATAAACAATGGATATAAAGTCCAATTAATTATTGGACACTCCATGCTGCTTAATTTTAAGGCTCCCAATTTGCCGGTATATCTTGTAAGCACAACAAGCCTTGGAGTGCCATGACGGAGAGGGGTAATTTACTCTTAAGTATTTCCTTAATTAGAAGTTGAAATAAATATGGAGGATTTTTATCTGCACTGCTGTCTGTAACAGCTCTTTGGATAGCTCTGTAATTTACACACCTAAAACTCTCAACGCTGCCTCTACTTGTTTCCTCTACCTCTGGATGAAGTTATGGTGTTATGTACAAAACAGATGTGGAGACTCTAGAAAGAGTGCAGAGAAGAGCAACCAGGATGATTAGGGGACTGGAGACTAAAACATATGAAGAACGGATGAAGGAATTGAATATGTCTAGTTTAATGAAAAGAAGGACTAGGGGAGACATGACAGCAAGGTCCCAATATTTGAGGAGCTTCCACAAAGAAGAGGGAGTCAAGCTATTCTCAAAAGCACCTGAAGACAGGACAGAAAACAACAGATGGAAGCTTATCACAAAGATTGGGTCTTATTTGGGGGGGGAAACAGGGTAGTAACACAAGTGTTGATTTAAACTGGCTTCCCCATTGATTTTGCTTTTTCAGAAGGTCACAAAAGACGATCGCGTAACTCTAGGAACACCACAACCGCCATCGATATGAGTTCAGTTGCCAAGCGTTTGGATTTCGATCACGTAACCAGGGGGATGCTACAGTTGTCATAAGTGTGAAAAAGAAGTCATAACTCATCTTTTTCAGTGCCGTTGTCATCAAGGAAGAAGTCCAGAAGGTATCTGCATGGTGCTTAAGAAACAACTTACATTTAAATACTAGTAAGACAAAGGAGATGGTGCTAGATTTCCAGAAGCACCAAGAGGAGCCTGCCCCACTGTATATCAAGGAGGGGGCTGTGTGGAGAGGGTTTCCTCTTTTAAATTCTTGGGACTGCTTACTAGTCAAGATCTCACCTGAAAAACAACACATCTCTGGTGATTGGAAAGGCCCAACAGAGACTTCATTTCCTTAGAGTCCTGCGAAAAACTCAGGTGGAACAACAGCTGATGACCTCTTTCTATCGGTCCACCATAGAAAGTGTCCTCACACATTGCGTTACAGTATGGTATGCTGGTTTAACAGCTGCGGACAGGAAGGCCCTACAGAGAGTGATCAATTTGGCACAAGAAACCATTGGTTGCCCTCTGACACCACTGGATGACATCGCCAGGTCTCGCTGTTTCAGCAGAATAAGGAAGATACTCAGAGATGATTCACACCCTGGTCAGTGTCCCTTCGCGCTTCTACCATCGGGCAGAAGACATTGAAGCATAGCCAGCCGAACAAATAGGTTTAAAGATAGTTTCTATCCTTGGGCTGTCAGACTTTTAAATACAACCACAATCACTCCGTGCAAACACGGAAAGGTATGACTAGTTTTTTTTCTTTCTTTTTTCGTTTCCGCTGTAATTGTGCACTAGTAAGGCTAAAACCGATTTCGTTGTATTTATTTTGTACAATAAAGACTATACTTAATACTTAGCCTTGAACAGTCAAGAACCAAACTGTTGTGAGTCAAAGACTACCTGTATTCCTTTCGATGGTATAAATGGCAGAAAGAAAGAAAACCGGAGGAGGTCAAAAACGTCCTAACATTGTGGCATATTCATTTCAGAACCTGCTTTTTCATCGGGGAGCTGAAATCACTTTCTACTGTCCCCCCCTTTTTTTTTTTACATTGCTTAAAAGAAGAAGGGACTTTGCCGGAGTAGGAGGATGTTAATATAACAATCATGGGGAAAGAGGCCTATTGCCAGCATTAATGAATCTTTCTCCTTGTGCTCTCCTGCAAAAGGCCATTTAACTCCTCAGGTGCCACCCTGGCTTCTTAATTCGAGTCAAAAGCAAGAGGGATAGAAGTGCAGGGAGATTCTGGTGCAGGGAGGAAGCAGGGGCGGGGGGGACCGAGTTCTTGGGGCCGCGGAATTGAGAGCTATTAAATACTAAAAAGACAAGGTGAGAAACAATTTGCAAAAATCTCCTCTTTTTATAGACTGCAGCTATTGAGAAAAATTGAGTGAATTCCCCAGCTGCCAAGACAGCAGTCTCTTTCAAGATTCCATCAATTTTTTACGGTACAATCAATATTTATGAATCCCCAAAGAAAACCAGCCACAGAGAAACAAGAGGGGTGGGGGGGAACCGTTGGCAGCGTTTGCTTTGTTTGGGTTTTATTTTTAAAGCAGGCGCTTGCAAACCCCCCCCCCCCGGCTCGCGAGAACCTAAATAACTTCCAAAATCATCTGGCTTGACAATCCAAGCAGCTCACCCAGCCAATATCCTGTTTAATGCCTGTGGTTATATGGGGGTGATTCAAATAAATAAAGGAAGAGAAAACATGGGGGGGGAATGAGCCCCCCCAAAAAAACGAGCATGTGGGGAAAAACAGTGTCAATTCGAGCAGGTTTCATCCGACTCTTTAGTATTCTGCGAATTGCTGCTTTAAAAAAAAAATCAATTGAGACACTCTATCGAAAGGTATTTTCTACCACTCATGCATTAATGCATTAATAAGATTCAGCATAGACCAATGATGGATCTCTTGTTTTACTCTCCTTTTTTCGTTCCACCCACCAGTCAACAGAAAGATTTCTAGAAAACTGAGCAAACAAATCTACATTTCTTTAATGGCTACGTTAGGTTTAATATCCAAACTTATTTAAATAACTCTGAACCCCCCTGCTGTGAAATATTGAAACTAATGGATTCCTGTGTGTGCAATCTCCATTTAAATGTAGAGTTTAATTTCCCTCTGGGCTAAACCTGTGTAAAACTTGACTTGAAATGTCCCTCTGTAAAAAAAAAAAAAACCACAATCTTTAGGAGAAGATGCCTTTGATTTTATTTAAAATTTATTTTGTGCATTACGCACGCAAACGGCAGCGTCTCCAATGAACTGCTGAAATTGCTGTTGAAGAAGTGCCAGTTTTACAATTGTCAGTGGAAAGGGGGGGAGGGGGGCAGAGGAAGGATTTTGAGGAGGGGAGACGTACAAGCAATCCAGCTTCCCTAGAAACAGGGAGGTTAAAATCAAAATTGTGGCCGTGGAGTTTAAAGGGGAGAAAATACCGCTTAAGACTTCCAAGAGGAGCTCACCAAATCTCTTTCACATATGCTGCAGAGCAGTGGTGGGATTCAATTTTTTTTACTGCGGGTTCTGTGGGCATGGCTTGGTGGGCGTGGCATGGCTAGGTGGGCGTGGCAGGGGAACGATACTGTAAAATCTCCATTCCCCTCCCCCCCATTCCAGGGGAAGGATACTGTCAAGTCTCCATTCCCTTCCAACTCCAGGGGAAGGTTACTGTCAAGTCTCCATTCCCTTCCAACTCCAGGGGAAGGTTACTGCAAAATCCCTATTCCCTCCCGATCAGCTGTGACTTGGGAGGCAAAGAATAGATGAGGGCGGGCGGGGCCAGCCAGAGGTGGTATTTACCGGTTCTCTGAACTAGTCAAAATTTCTGCTACCAGTTCTCCATAATTGGTCAGAACCTGCTGAATACCACCTCTGCTGCAGAGTTTTTACACAGCCTGTCAGGCTTCTGAGTAACACCTTCAATGAAAGAAGACTCCTAGGCTTAAGTTTCCTCAAAGTTCCATTTTATTAGAGATGTCACATTAGCACTTCTGGGAAAACCTGAATCTGAAAGCTTCCAGATTTTCCCCACCTAAATGAAAGTCTAAGCCCCTGCCCAGCACCCACATGTCCATCACATGGTCCTATCAGGCACCATCCCAACTGGAGATGCTTCCCAGTCACACCCCTTAAGGTGTCGGGCAAGATGTCCTTGATTCTCTGAGAAAGGAATGTTATTATGACTACATATCTCCCATACTCCGTATCAGGGGTGAAATCCAGCAGGTTCTGTCAGGTTCTGGAGAACCGATAGCGGATATTTTGAGTAGTTCAGAGAACCGGTAGAGGAAAAATTTCGTAGTTCGGAGAACCGGCAAATGCTACCCCTGGCTGGCCCCAGAGTGTGGTGCGAATGGGGATTTTGCAGTATCCATCCCCTGCCACACCCACCAAGCCACGCCCACAGAACCAGTAGCAAAAAACATTGATGAAATTAACCTGCAAAACGAGAAGTCATTCTTAATGGAACTGGGATAGCAAAAATTAATTTAGCAAAATATAACAGTGAATTAAAGGCATCTCAAATTTATGTGGAAATGAAAGCAACAAGAGGGGACATTTGATCATGTTTGATGGGCATGTAAAAAAAAAGCTAGAAAATTCTAGATTCCTATCCAAAAACTGACTCAGAGAATTTTAAAGATTTATATACAGGTACTCCTCGAAATACGGTTCAGTGCAGTAGTGGGTTTCTACCAGTTCGCACTGGTTCTCCCGAATCGGTAACTCTGCCGTCAAGCAGAGAGTGAACCGGTTCTCTCTTGCTTTGAAAATGGGTCTGCCTGCCCTCCCCTGGGTTATACCTACCTTTATTCCAGTTTCTGAAGCCCAGTTGATCGGGGGGGGGGGCAGATTGAATTGCTGCTTCTCAGCTGTTTTCATGGCTTTCCAAGCAAGTTTATTTCAAATGTGCAGGCGCACACAGCGTGCGCCAGGGGTGGGTTGCTACCGGTGGTGGGTTCCGGATCCCAGTGCAACTGGTACGGTGCAACGGGGCCAGGCACCCACCACATGAACTTGCACATCCACGCAGCTCACGCATGTGTACTTACCACCCACGATGCTCTGCGATGCCTCCATGACACTCCAGCTGCTCGGCAGAGCGTCATGCAGGCGCCAGGCGCTCCATGCACCTGCGCGGAAGTCCCGAAAACTTCAAATACCGGTAAGGAGCATGGGCGGGTGGGTGGACCCTCCGGAGTACCGTATCAGAACAGTATCTGGTGCTCCTGGCAGGCACCGGTACACCTGTACCAGGGTGTACCGGTCGTAATCCACCACTAGTTGCTACTGGCATTACTGCCAGTTCGGCGGACAAAAAATAAATTGACTTCTTTTTTTATATAAACATTATTCATAAACGTTTTTTTTGAAAAACAGTGCATTGTCAGGGTATACCATTTCCAAATTTAAAAAGACCAAAAAAGAAGAGTGGTGTTAAATATTGACATAGGAGCTGATAACAATAATAATAGTAACAATAGTAATAATATCACCAAAAAGCATTTAGCTAAGTTTCCTCTTACCTTAAAATATTTACATTTTGATTTATTATTGTAATTGTAATTATTTACCTTCTCATTTTCAGTACTAACATTTATGATCTTACTTTTCTCTCCTTCCTACCTCTTGCTCCTATCCATTCATAGAATTTATTCCAAATCATATAATATTCTGTATCCTCTTGATCTTTAATTTTAAAGGTTAATCTAACCATTTTGGTACAGTCAAAAGAAATTCCAATTGCAGCCTCCTCTGGTGGGGTATTCACATTTCCCCAATATTTAGTATATATCATCCTTGCTGCTGTCAGTATGTGTAAAATTAAAAATGTGTGGCTCTTTTATCATAGTCCTCTGGTAATATACCTAGGAGACGTTTCTGGTTTCAACTCAATATTCTGTTTACCGTATTTTTCGGAGTATAAGATGCACCTTCCCCACCTAAAAGAGCGTGGAAGTGGTGCATCTTATACACCGAATACAGCCATTTTTGGCTTCTCGAAGCCCCACCCTCGGATCCCCTTTTTGCGAAAAATGGGTGAAAAACGGATCATTTTTCCCTTCCTCCAGCATTTTTCCTTTCCCCCAGCCCTGCTGAAGCCTGCAGAGTGCTCCTGGAGCCGGGGAGGACAAAAACTTTTTTTTCTTACTTACCTCTTCGAAATCCTGGTGCGTCTTATAGTCCAAAAAATACAGTAATTATCATTTCCAGACAGTTTTGTATTTTCTCCCAATATCCTCTTGCTTTACTACACGTCCACCACATGTGGTAGTAGGTACCTGGGGTCTGACTGCATTTCCCCCACCAAGCGGACATGGTTGACTCCTTTGGTCAGAGAAAGGACAATATCTATGCCTATTGTTAACTAGAAACCCATTATGGATATTTGCATCAAATGGGGGGCGGGGGGGGGGAGATGAACTCGTGATATTTTTTTTTGCCAATTTTTAAAAAAAATTTATTCTCTTACATATCACTGTAAGTATACATTCATATAATTGTTATTCTTCATTACATTTGTTATTCCATTTAATACGTTATAAGATACAGTTTGGGTTGCTTTATTTGCCATCCACCTGTTGTAACACCGCCTTATTTTCCCTTTCTTTTCTCCCTCCCTCCCTTCTCTACTTCCTTCCTTCCTCCTCTCCTTCCCCTTCCTTCTTCCCTTCCCTCTTCCCTACTCCTACTCTTCCTCTTCCCCTTCCTAGCCTCTCTCTTTCTCTTTCTCTCCCTTCCACCCTCCTCTCCTTACCTCGTTCTTCCTTCCCTCCTCTTCCTCTCCTCCTCTCCTCCTCTTTCCCTTTCTTTTTCTGTTATTATAGGTGTCTCTTTCAAATCTCAGTTTATGTTTTCTTGGGATGGTATTTCCGCCAACCCAAATATAATATAGTATCATTTCTTATTCCCTTTCCTTCACTAATCTATCCTATGTTTTTTCCCCTTTATATCTTGCTCTTGAATATGTACTTCTATACCTAGTACTTTCTTTTCTGTTTTCCCCCTATTCCCCACCCCCCATTCCCATTTAATAGTGCACTGTCTGGGTTCTGTATCTTCTCCTTACTTTCTTTTCTAGCTTCCTTTCTTTAGCCAATCATAAAATCTTCCCCATGTCTTGAAGTACACCAATTCCTCTTTATCCTTTACTTTCAGTGTCAACCTATTCATCTCTGCACAATCTAGTATTTTTTTATTATCTCTTCATCTGTTGGTAACTTATTTAATTTCCAATTTTGGAAATTAATTTGTAATTTTGGACAAATACAATTCTCGCTGTTGTAGTTACATGTATAGGTTACATGTGATTTATGGTTTTCATGATTAGACAGGATAAATTACAGAAAGAAGAGAGTTGATCTTGTAACTGCAGGGAAGGAGGGAAAGTTATAATTGTACCTATTGCAGTAATGAACATTGAAAGCTACAGAGTTCATGTCGTGGCCGCTCAAAGTTACGACAGCACTAAAAAAAGTGACTTATGGACGTTTTTCACTCTCATGGCCATTGCAACATCCTCTTGGTCACACGATCAAAATTCACGATTGACTCATATTTATGACCGTCGCAGGGTCCCAGCAGGGTCATGTGACTGCCTTTTGGGACCTGAATGAAGATTTTGATATTTAAAATCCTATGGCAAGATCAAAATAGTGATGAGTAGCTTAAAGGGGTATGCCGGCCAATTTTCCTTCTGTAAAATGAATGAGTAAGTTTTCCGTTCTGGTTCCATCTAACTAGCAAGCCTCTGGATTGTGTATATCTGATGATGATACATGAACCTCCAAATTAATAGCATGGAACATGAACTAAATGCAACAAAGAAGGAATATCGTAACCTATCCCAAACCTTGGCTTCCATTTTCTTATTCTTCTCTTTCTCCAGATATTTTGTTTGTTTGTTTGTCAAACATGTACAAGATAACAAGTATAGGCATGAACATAAACATGAACCCTTCATAAATTGTTTAAACTGGACATAAATTGTTTCAACTTCTACTTTCAAAATGACCCTATAGGGCACTGCACACCAGAACAACTAGACATAAGGACAGGTTTTCCCCCGAATGCCATCACTCTGCTAAACAACTAATTCAACACTGTCAAATTATTTACTAAGACTGTATTACTATTATTCTTCTCATCCTTCCTAGTACCCATCTCTTCTCACATGACTATAAGTGGAACTATAACATGTTGCTTGTATCTTTACATATTTATATTGTTTTATTTGTTTCCTAGTATGATTTGATTGCTTATTAGTAACCCATGACTATCACTAAGTGTTGTATCTTATGATTCTTGATGAATGTATTCTATTTTATTTTTCTTTATGTACACTGAGAGCGTATGCACCAAAGACAAATTCCCCGTGTGTCCAATCACACTTGGCCAATAAAGAACTCTATTCTGTTCTGTTCTGTTCTGTTGTATTCTATTCTATTCTAAGAAAAGAAGTACCGGTCAATACAGATAAATGGGGACAGTAAGACAGGGATGGTAGGCTCACTGGTGCACTTATGCGCACCCTCTTTACAGACCTCTTAAGAATGGGGTGAGGTCTACAGTTTGAGATTGAAGCTGTGGGAGTTTGTTTGGCTGTACAACCAAGCTCAGGGAGCACCAAGGACCCCTCGTTTCAACCCTGAGCTACAAATGCTCTCTTCTATCAGACCCCAATTTTAATTTAGGGAAGGGCACATCTGGCTCAAGGGTTCAACCCAACCTCCCTTGCAGGGTTGTGTAGAAGAGAAACGGTTGTGCAGCAACAAAACATCTTAGAAGATCTGGCAATGCTAAGCCCATTGAGTTGTTTTCAAAATAAAAAAATATTTTTTTATATTATTTAGTTTGTCAAACATGTACAAGATAACAGGTATAAATACAAACATGGACATGAACAAAGGAAATGAGTACAAATAAATGGGGACAATAGGACAGAGTTGGTAGGCACACTGGTGCACTTATGTACGTCCCCTTTACGGACCTCTTAGGAATGGGGTGAGGTCCATGGTGGACACTTTGAGGTTGAAGCTGTGGGGGTTTGAGGATGTAACAACAGAGTCAGGTAGAGCATTCCAGGTGTTGACCACTCTGTTGCTGAAGTCGTATTTTCTGCAATCGAGTTTGGAGCGATTAATCTTGAGTTTGTATCAATTGTTTGCCCGTGTATTATTGAGGTTGAAGCTAAAGTAGTCATTGACAGGTAGGACGTTGTAGCAGACAATTTTGTGTACTATGCTTAGGTCAGACCATAGGTAGCTTAGTTCCAGGTTGTCCAAGCCCAAAATTTCGAGCCTGGTGGCGTAAGGGATTGTATGGTGAGCAGAGGAGTGGGGGACTTTTCCCATGAAATACCTCTGGACCCGCTCAGTTGTGTTAATGTCCGATATACAGTGTGGATTCCAGGCAGACGAACTGTATTTGAGGATTGGTCTGGCAAAGGTTTTGTATGCCCTAGTTTGCAGTGCAATGTTACTGGAGAAGAAGCTTTGCAAAATTAGGTTAACAATTCTTAATGCCTTTTTTGGCAATGCTGTTAGAGTGAGCTCTGGGGCTTTGATCGTTTGAAATAAGTACTCCCAGGTCCTTGACAGAGTGAGGGTCGTCTACGAGGTCATATCCGCCCAGCTTGTATTTGGTGTTCTGATTTTTGTTGCCAGTGTGTAGGACGGAGCATTCCACAGTGCGTGTCACAATTAGAATTTTTTGCTAAAACAAAATCTTTGCAGCACCCACGGATGCCCTATCCGAATGCCGGCATTTGATATATGTGCAGATTGCTTTTTAGCAAGCTTTATTTGCTCCAATTTAATCAGTCAAGTCAGAGAGTCAGCTATTTATTTTAGTTTAAAGCTTGTTGTCTAGCGAGGATTCCCTTCCCCCTTATCATGATGTCTCCGTAATTCAGCCCTTTCTCTTTTTTTCCCCCTGTACTGAGATGTTCTGTTCAAGGGAATCTCAGTAGACTGCACTTTGCTGGATCTGTTTCTATATTTAATAACACATTTTGTCACCGGGGAATACTGTATCGAACCATCTCTGCTGAAATTGTATTTTCCCCCCCTTTCAGAAAGCCAAGCCACAAATGAACTGGATGTTCTTTGGAGGCAATTCTGCCTTAATCCAAAGAAAGAATAAAATGCCTATTAAGGGGCCCCAGAATGGCCTAGATACCAGTGAGAAAATAAATCACTGCTTAAAGCCACCTTCCCCAACCTGGTGCCCTCCAGAGGCTTCAAATACAAGCCAGCCTGGGGATGCTCTTTCTCTTTTAACCAGGTTAGTGAAAAAGGAACAAAAATCTTGGCACAGGAAACTACACTGTCAGAGGGAAGCCAAGGCCCAGAATTTCCTAAATGGGGCAGTTTTCTCAAAGCAAATATTGTTGGTTTGTTTGCTTGTTGGGCTAATGCTGTTGACTCTGCCAAAATCTCATCTGTAACCCAGTTGTTAATAGAATAGAATAGAATAGAATAGAATGGAATGGAATGGAATGGAATGGAATGGAATGGAATGGAATGGAATGGAATAGAAAATATGGAATGGAATAGAATAGAAAATATGGAATGGAATGGAATAGAATAGAAAATATGGAATGGAATGGAGTAGACTAGAATAAAAATATGGAATGAAATGGAATAGAATAGAATAGAAAATATGGAATGGAATAGAATAGAAAATATGGAATGAAATGGAATAGAATAGAAAATATGGACTAGAACAGAACAGAACAGAACAGAACAGAACAGAACAGAACAGAACAGAACAGAACAGAACAGAATAGAATAGAATAGAATAGAATAGAATAGAATAGAATAGAATAGTTAGAAGGGAACTTGGAGGTCTTCTAGTCCAGCCTCCCCTGCTTAGGCAGGAAACCCTACACTACTTCAGACAAATAGTTATCCAACATCTTAAAAATTTCCAGTGTTGGAAGATTCACAATTTCTGGAGGCAAGTTGTTCCACTGATTGTTCTAACTGTCAGGAAATTTCCCCTTACTTCTAGGTTGCTTCTCTCTTTGATTCGTTTCCACCCATTGCTTCTTGTCCTGCTCTCAAGTGCTTTGGAGAATAGTTTGACTCCCTCTTCTTTGGGGCAACCCCTGAGATATTGGAACATTGCTATCATGTCTCCCCTAGTCCTTCTTTTCATTAAAGAAGGACTAGTGGAGACATGTTAGGTGATTCTGACTTCCCCGTTGACTTTGCTTGTCAGAAGGTCTAAAAAGTTGATGACATGACCTTGGGACACTATAACGGTCATAAGTGTGAACTAGTTGCCAAGCGTCTGAACTTTGATCATATGAACATGGGAATGCTGCAAAGATCTATATCCTATGAAGGACAGTTAAAAGTGAGTAACTCCAGGTGCCTTCCCTTAAATGTTGCCATTTGTTGGAATTATGGGATGTAGGCACCAATCTTTTGAAAATGCCTCCCCCCTTGAGATTCAGAGGGACCCCACTCTATCATCATTTCAAAATGCTACGGAGACCTGGGTTTTCACTCAAGCATTGAGAGACATTAAAAGTGAGCCCACCATATGAAATTGTAGGCTGCTTACTATTGACTGGATGTAATCAAGATCACATGAAGTGTTAGCACTGCTTTATAATGCCTTGGTAAAACCACAACACTGCACAACCACAACACTTTATATTGGTCGCCGCAATATAAAAAAGATATTGAGAGTCTGGAAAGAGTGCAAAGAAGAGCAACAAAGATGACTCAGAGACTGGAGGCCAAAACATATGAAGAACTGTTGCAGGATTGGATATGTCTAGTCTAGTGAAAAGAAGGACCAGGGGTGACATGACAGCAGAGTTCCAATATCTGAGGGACTACCACAAAGAAGAGAGGACCAACCACTTCTTCAAAAGAAACTGAAGGCGATGCATAGAGGAGAGAGGCAACATAGAATTTAGAACTAAGTAGACATTTCTTCCAGTGAGAACAATTATTCAATGGAATGGCTTCCCTCCAGAAGTTGCAGGTGCTTCGTCACTGGAGGCTTTTAAAAAAAGACTTGGGAAGTCATTTGTCTGAGATGCTGTAGGGCAGGGGTGTCCAAACTTGGCAACTTTAAGACTTGTGGACTTCAACTCCTAGAATTCCCCAGCCAGCTCTGCTGGCTGGGGAATTCTGGGAGTTGAAGTCCACAAGTCTTAAAGTTGCCAAGTTTGGGCACCCCTGCTGTAGGGTCTCCTGCTTGAGCAGTGGATTGGACTCCAAGATCCCTTCCAACTCTGTTATTCTGTCCTGTTATTCTATCATTCGGAACATTTGTGAGAACTCTGGTTGATTTGTTGAATGATCCATTTTGGGCAGATTGTTTGTTTGGCTATCCAAGGTACCACAAGGAATCTTCTGTGACAAAGCGATATTGAAATGAATGAGTTTTCTCTGCCAAGAAGTGATATTTTATATAAACCACTGGTGAAATTCAATTTTTTTTACTACCGGTTCTGTGGGTGTGGCTTGCTGGGCGTGGTCTGGCTTGCTGAGCGTGGCTTAGTGGACATGCCAGCAGAAGGATACTGCAAAATCTCCATTCCCACCCCACTCTGGGGCCAGCCAGAGGAAATATTTGCCGGTTCTCGGAACTACTTAAAATTTCCGCTACCAGTTCTCCAAACTACTCAAAATTTCCACTACCAGTTCTCCGAACTACTCAAAATTTCCGCTACCAGTTCTCCAAACTACTCAAAATTTCCGCTACCAGTTCTCCGAACTACTCAAAATTTCCGCTACCAGTTCTCCGAACTACTCAAAATTTCCGCTACCGGTTCTCCGAACTACTCAAAATTTCCGCTACTGGTTCTCCAAACTACTCAAAAATTCCACTACCAGTTCTCCGAACTACTCAAAATTTCCGCTACCAGTTCTCCGAACTACTCAAAATTTCCGCTACCAGTTCTCCGAACTACTCAAAATTTCCGCTACCAGTTCTCCGAACTACTCAAAATTTCCGCTACCGGTTCTCGGAACTACTCAAAATTTTCACTACCGGTTCGCCGAACTACTCAAAATTTCCGCTACCGTTTCTCCGAACTACTCAAAATTTCCGCTACCGGTTCTCCTAACTACTCAAAATTTCCGCTATCGGTTCTCCAAACTACTCAAAATTTCCACTACCAGTTCTCCGAACTACTCAAAATTTCCGCTACCGGTTCTCGGAACTACTCAAAATTTTCACTACCGGTTCTCTGAACTACTCAAAATTCCCGCTACCGGTTCTCGGAACTACTCAAAATTTCCGCTACCGGTTCTCCGAACTAATCAAAATTTCCACTACCGGTTCTCCGAACTACTCAAAATTTCCGCTATCGGTTCTCCGAACTACTCAAAATTTCCACTACCAGTTCTCCGAACTACTCAAAATTTCCGCTACCGGTTCTCGGAACTACTCAAAATTTTCACTACCGGTTCTCTGAACTACTCAAAATTTCCGCTACCGGTTCTCGGAACTACTCAAAATTTCTGCTACCGGTTCTCCGAACTACTCAAAATTTCCACTACCAGTTCTCCAAACTACTCAAAATTTCCACTACCGGTTCTCGGAACTACTCAAAATTTCCGCTACCGGTTCTCCGAACTACTCAAAATTTCCACTACCGGTTCTCCGAACTACTCAAAATTTCCGCTATCGGTTCTCCGAACTACTCAAAATTTCCACTACCAGTTCTCCGAACTACTCAAAATTTCCGCTACCGGTTCTCGGAACTACTCAAAATTTTCACTACCGGTTCTCTGAACTACTCAAAATTTCCGCTACCGGTTCTCGGAACTACTCAAAATTTCTGCTACCGGTTCTCCGAACTACTCAAAATTTCCGCTACCAGTTCTCCAAACTACTCAAAATTTCCACTACCGGTTCTCTAAACTACTCAAAATTTCCACTACCAGTTCTCCGAACTACTCAAAATTTCCACTACCGGTTCTCTAAACTACTCAAAATTTCCACTACCAGTTCTCCGAACTACTCAAAATTTCCACTACCGGTTCTCTAAACTACTCAAAATTTCCACTACCAGTTCTCCGAACTACTCAAAATTTCCACTACCGGTTCTCTAAACTACTCAAAATTTCCACTACCAGTTCTCCGAACTACTCAAAATTTCCACTACCGGTTCTCTAAACTACTCAAAATTTCCACTACCAGTTCTCCGAACTACTCAAAATTTCCACTTCCGGTTCTCTAAACTACTCAAAATTTCCACTACCAGTTCTCCGAACTACTCAAAATTTCCACTACCGGTTCTCTAAACTACTCAAAATTTCCACTACCAGTTCTCCGAACTACTCAAAATTTCCACTACCGGTTCTCTAAACTACTCAAAATTTCCACTACCAGTTCTCCGAACTACTCAAAATTTCCACTACCGGTTCTCTAAACTACTCAAAATTTCCACTACCAGTTCTCCGAACTACTCAAAATTTCCACTACCGGTTCTCTAAACTACTCAAAATTTCCACTACCAGTTCTCCGAACTACTCAAAATTTCCACTACCGGTTCTCTAAACTACTCAAAATTTCCACTACCAGTTCTCCGAACTACTCAAAATTTCCACTTCCGGTTCTGCAGATGCTGTCAGAACCTGCTAAATTTCACTCCTGCCCTGAACACAAAAAGTTATCTTCTTCCTGCCTGGATCTAATGCCAATCTTGACCCCTGACGACCTTTTGCTACTAAGCTAACTCAACAGTCCTATCTTTATAGTGTGAAGTGGACACTATAAAAAGGCATTGTGTTAAGTGTCATTTCATAGGCAAATATATAGTGTAAAAAAAGCATCATGTGTTCAATGTCATTTGGTAGGCAAGTATAAACCGGTCACCAGCAATTTAACTACAGGTTAAACTACGCAAATGTAGTTTTTGATTTACAACTGTGTGTGTAGTGACCATTTGGAGCCCTGAAAAGAAGTAATTTATACTTTTTTTCCCACTTATCACTGTGGCAGAACCCCCGTGGTCCTGTGATAAAAATTTGGATATGCGGTGACTGGCATGTATTTATGACAGTTGCATTGTCCTAGGGCAGTGTGAGCGAAACTTTTTAGCACCAAGTGCCAAAACGAGAGGGTGTGTGTGCATTCATGTGCCAGAAATCGGAAGAGCCACTGCCCAGTGCGCATACACGCAGCAGGAAGATTTATTTATTTTTATTTATTTTCTTAGATTTTTAGACCACCCCTCTCCCAAAAAGGGACTCGGGGCGGTGTACAGTCAATAATAAAAACATTCACAATAATTAAATACGTTTAAACTACATTTAAGATACATTGGAGGAGGAAATAGACTGTGCTAAGAAATAAATAATTCTAATCTTAAAACATCACTAATAAAACCCCAACCCTAAAATAAAATAAATCCCTGGGAGGTACAACTAAGAAAGTGCCAGGCCAGCTGATTGAAACAGGTGAGTCTTTAACTTTTGCCGGAAGGAACGGAGGTCGGTGGTAGTTCGAATGTCTGGGGGGAGGTCATTCCAGAGGGTTGGGCCCATCACAGAGAAGGATCTACTCCTAGGTGTCGCCCGCTGGCATTGACTAGCAGACGGCACCAGGAGGAGCCCCTCTCTGTGTGAGCGGATAGGTCGCAGGGACGTGTGTGGTAGGATGCGATCCTGCAGGTAACTAGGTCCACTGCCATGGAGCGCTTTAAAGATGGTGATCAATACCTTGAAACGCACCCGAAAGGCCACAGGTAGCCAGTGCAGCTCGCGCAGGAGAGGTGTTACGTGGGAGTAACGTGTACGTCCCATAATAGCCCGCGCGGCTGCATTCTGAACTAGCTGCAGTCTCCGGATGCGTCCCAAGGGAAGCCCCATGTAGAGAGCATTGCAGTAGTCCAGGCGAGACGTCACCAGCGCATGAGTGACCGTGCGCAGGGCACTCCGGTCCAGTAGGGGGCGCAATTGGCGCACCAGGCGAACCTGGTGGAACGCCCCCCTTGCCACGGCTGCCACATGGTCCTCCATTGACAGCCGGGCATCAAGGAGGACGCCCAAATTGCGCGCCCGCTCCACAGGGGACAATTGTTCGCCCCCTATGGCCAGCGATGGAGTCAGCTGGCTGAACCGAGGTGCCGGTAACCACAGCCACTCGGTCTTGGAGGGGTTGAGTTTGAGTCTGTTGTCCCCCATCCAGACCCCGACGGCTTCCAAACACCGGGACATCACTTCGACAGCCTCGTTGGGGTGGTTTGGGGTTGAAATATACAGCTGAGTATCATCAGCGTAAAGATGGTACTCAACCCCAAAACCACGGATGATCTCACCCAGCGGCTTCACATATGCGTTGAACAGGAGAGGCGAGAGGACCGACCCCTGTGGCACCCCACAAGTGAGTGGCCTCAGGGACGATCTCTGCCCCCCTGTCAACACACATTGCTTCCGGTCGGAGAGGTAGGAGCCGAACCACCGCAAAACGGTGCCTCCGACTCCCATCCCCTCCAACCGGCGCAATAGGATACCATGGTCGATGGTATCAAAAGCCGCCGAGAGGTCTAATAGGACCAGGATAGAGGAGCAACCCCTATCTCTGGCCCTCCAGAGATCATCAACCAACGCGACCAAGGCTGTCTCAGTGCTGTGCCCGGGTCGGAAGCCGGGCTGGCGCGGGTCTAGATAGTCGGATTCGTCTAGGTGTCGTGGGAGCTGCTGCGCCACCACATTCTCAACAACCTTCACCAAGAAGGGGAGGTTGGAGACTGGACGATAGTTAGCTAGCTCCATTGGGTCGAGCGTAGGCCTCTTGAGCAAGGGTCTCACCACCGCCTCTTTCAAGGCGGTTGGTAAGTATCCCTCACTCAGTGAGGCGCTCACCAGGCCCAGGAGCCAGCCTCGTGTCACCTCCCAGGCTGCCAGTACCAGCCAGGAGGGGCACGGGTCCGTTAAACAAGTGGTGGGTCGCAGCCGTCCACGCAGCCTGTCCAAATCCTCGGGGGCAACAGAGTCAAACTCCTCCCAGAATGGTCTCTCAAGACTCGCTGTTGGCGGCTCGTCTGGTCCACTGACGGAGGTCCACCCGCTCCGGATCTGATCGATTTTGTCCTGAAGATATTCCCCAAACTCCTCTGCTCTACCCTGTAAGGGTGTCTCCCGCGCCCCCTGCGATAAGAGGGAGCGAGTCACCCTAAACAGGGCGGCAGGGCGGTTAGCCGCGGACGCAATAAGAGCAGCACAATGTCTACGTTTGGCTGCTCTTATTGCCACAAGGTAAGTCCGCAAATAGGCTCTTACCTGTGTTCGGTCAGATTCGGAGCGCGAGGATCTCCATCTGCTCTCTAGACGTCTCCTGTGGCGCTTCATCACCCTGAGTTCCTCAGTAAACCAAGGAGCCCGGGTGGGTCGATGCCGCAGGAGAGGTCGCAACGGCGCAACCCGGTCCAAGGCCCCAGTCGTCGCCCTATTCCAGGCAGTCACTAGGTCCTCGGAACGGGAGCGGGACAAGGCTACAGGTATTGGCCCAAGCTCCGTCAGGAATCTATCAGATTCCATCAGGTGCCTGGGGCGGTACCAGTTTATAGAGTCTGGTTCCGCCTCCTCGCGGTGGGGGATAGCGCCAGGGAAGTCCAGCCGGAGGGATGAGTGGTCTGACCATGACAGGGGCATGATAACTAAATCCCCTATTCCCAGATCACTCGTCCACTGTTCAGATACAAAAATGAGGTCCAGTGTGTGGCCCCCTTCGTGAGTGGGGCCCTGCACTAATTGGGTCAGGTCCATGGCCGTCATGGAAGCCATGAACTCCCGAGCCACCTCGGAAGCCGCTCCCGTTGACGGCAAGTTGAAGTCCCCCATGACCAAAAGTCTGGGAGTCTCAACTGCCGTCGCTGAGATTAGCTCGAGGAGCTCGGGCAGGGCTGCTGATGCATAGCGAGGAGCCAAGTATACAATCAGCAAGCCCCACTGCCTCCCTGGGCCCCAACTCACACCAAGGGACTCACACCCGGGTATCTGAGGAACAGTGAACTCCCTCGGCTCTAAACATTCCCGCATAACCACCGCCACCCCGCCACCCTTACCCAGGGCCCGAGGCTGATGGAATGCTCGAAAACCCGGTGGGCACATTTCCACGAGGGGTAAACCACCCTCGTGGCCCAACCAGGTCTCCGTTATCCCTGCAAGGTCTAGCTCCCCCTCTGAGATCAACTCATTAATGAGGGGGGCCTTGTTGATGACAGACCTTGCGTTGCAAAGCATCAGCCGCAGGCCCTGGCTCTGTAGCACCTGTCCACCTAGACTGCAGGGGTTGGTACAAGCGACCGGGCGTAACCAGCAGCCGCGGTCTCCCAACCGACCTTGGGATCTTATCCTGTCCTCGCATCCCCTCCTCCCCGCAACCGTTGTAATAGGACAACCCTCTGCTTTCGTGACCTTTATATTCCCCCCCTCCACCGCGTCCCCGTCCTTCCTGGACTCACCCGTCTGTCCGGCTCTGGCCCTCCTCCCGGTCTGATTAACCCTCCCCCCCACCCTGGGACCCCCTAAAAAAGATAAAAAACACTTTACTAAAAATCCCCTTAGCTTCTGATTCCTGCACCTCTCGGGGTCCACGAACCCGTCCTCGAGGCGGGCCCTTGAAAGAGCCAAGGGCCAAGCCTGCGAGAGAGGGGCCTCCCGCAGGCGGAGCAAGTCTAACCTCGAATACGTTATTAAAAGTCCCAATAGGGTAAGGTACTGATAAAACAAAGTTGATAGGTCATAGCCGGCGGGCTAGGGTCTCAATAAAGGACCAGAGTCTTAAAGTCTAGATGGTAAATCATAGTAAGTAAATTATATTAAGTAAAGTCTGGATGGTAACTTCAGAGGAAGATGGTAGGTAATAGATGGTAGATAGATGGTAAATAATGTCTAGGTGGTAACTGGATGGTAAATCCTAGTAAGTAAATCATAGTAAGTAGAGTCTGGATGGTAACTTCAGAGGTAATGGTAGGTAATAGATGGTAAATAGATGGTAAATGATGTCTAGGTGGTAACTAGATGGTAACTTCAGAGGAAGGGGGGGAGATGGGAGGTAGTCAAGTGTTGCAAATGGTGGGGAGAGGCAAAGATGGTAAGTGGGAGAAAGATGGTTCACATGGCCCCAGGTGAATAAAAATTCCTTAATGGGCGGGGGGGCCTTCTTGTCCTAATTGTTTATGCTGGGCAGCTGCTCAGACCTGTCCATGGCTCCAAGTGCCAGCTCAGGCTGCTCAAGCCTGTCCATATCCCCAAGCCATGATCTCCAATGGCCTCTAATGACCTCCAGGCTCCAAATCCTCCCCAGCCATAATTCCAGCCATAATTCCAGGGCCTCACCGATGTCTTTGGTGCCTCACCGATGTCTTTGGTGCCTCTCCAGTGCTCTCCGACACTCCATCACTCCATTACTTCTTCCTTGTTCCTCCCTGTGCCCCCAATGCTGGTAATGGCCCTCCGGTGCCTCAGGTAACTCTCTGGGGGCTCTCCGAGGTTCCTTCCCTTTGTTCCTTTCTCTTTTTTTTTTTTTATTTTCCGGCTTTTCGGCTTTTTGAATTTGCCGGCGTCAGCGCTGCCCGCGCAGCCGCACTGCGCCGTCGCCATCTTCACAGGCTTCTTCCCAGCCGATTGCCGCTTACGACCTCCAACTCCTTCCTGCTCTCTGGTCTTCACCGACCACCCTGGAGGGCCGAAACTGGCCCAAAACAAGCCAGGGTGGTCGGGCTATCAACTCTCAGCCCCCTCTGATGGCATAGGGCCGGTTACAGTCCTTATCCGGTCGGGCGCTCCATAGTTCGACTCCGGAGCTCAGGAGGCGACCGCCATGGTCGGAAGCTCCTCCTCCTTCAAGATGATCTTCCGGCTTCTGGCATGCGCATGCGCACCAGCCACCTGGTCTTCTGGTTTCTGGCATGCATGCGTGCGCAAAGACCAATTGGCCGGTGCACATGCATGTGCGAGAAACTATAAGATTATCTTCCCGGCGTGTGCATGCGCACTGGGCAGCTGCTCTTGCAGTTTCTGGCAATCCCGCACGTGTGAAGACCAGCTGCCTAGCGCGCCGGAACCCGGAACAGCAATGGGTGACGGCTGGTGTGGCAACAGAGATGGCTCTGCGTGCCACTTCCGGCATGCATGCCATAGTTTCGCCATCACAGTCCTGGGGTCATGTGATCCCCTTTTGCGACCTTCTGACAAGCAAAGTCAGCGGGGAAGCCAGATTCATTTAACAACGGTGTCGCTAATTTAACCACCGCACGTGATTCACTTAAAAGCTGTGGCAAGAAAGGTCATAAATCACGGCAATAACGTAATCACGGTCCTGCTTAGCAACTGAAACTTTGCACCCCCTTGTGGGATGTACTTTGGGAAGTAATCAGTGGTGGGTTTCAAAAATTTTTAGAACCTCTTCTGTACGTGTGGCCTGCTTTGTGGGAGTGGCTTGCTGGACATGTGACCGGGTAGGAGTGGCTTGCCGACCATGTGACTGGGTGGGAGTGGCTTGCCAGCCATGTGATCAAGTGGGAGTGGCTTGGTAGTCATGTGACTGGGTGGGCGTGGCCAACTTGTAAAATGTGGTGAAATTCACTCTTGCTTAGCAACCAAAATGTTGGCTCAGGAACTCTAGCATTTGAAGCAGGCAAGTCTTAAAGTTGTCAAGTTACAAGACCCTTGCACCCCTAATCCTTTAGAGAGAAAAAAACCAGGGGTGTTCAAACTTGACAGCTTTAAGACTTGTGGACTTCAACTCCCAGAATTCCTCCTCTAGCTCTTCATCTTGATGATGTGCAGACGGGCGGTAGGGAGGGAGCTGGAACCGGTTCTAAACAGCACTGTAGATTTGTGGAATCTCTTCCATAGAAGAGGTTAGAACTGGCAGGAACCAACCCCTGGAAGTAATAGAAGACAAGATGGCCACACATGTTCTTTAAAGTGGGAGCTTTCTCTGCAGGCCACTAAGATAGACGGGCAAGTCGCTAAGCAGCTAAAAAGGTAAATAGGTAGATAAGTGATTAAGATTGAAGATGCTATGAATGTCATTTAACTTGACTGCCTTGTGGAGTCCTGGTTTAACTCCAGCTTGCATTTTCAGATGTGTTGGGCCTGGAAAATTGAGAATCAGGGACTTTGGCTTAATCCAATCCGACATTTTTTCTGTGATCTAATGAAGGCCTGGGTTTAGTTATAACTCTTTAGAGATAATCAGTACATATTTGGCTTTTGCTAAGTCTGCCGTATATTGGTGGGGCCACGGAGAATAAAAACAAAATGATAATGACAGCATAGATTACGCAGGACTGGAGTCAGTCCTCTCTCTTGATCTAGCCCAAAATCTTGAGGTCCCAGTAGCTTTTAACACGCACCATCTGACGGTAGCCTTACAGCCGTGGGTGAAATTATGATAACAAGAGGAAAGGAAAGGGGGAAAAAAGCTATTACTGACACCACGCTTCCATTATGCAAATGATATTAAGATAGGCTGTTCGGATTGCCTGTGGCTACGCTGTAATCTCCATGCAGTGATTATAATGTGTCAAACTTAGTCATTTTGATTATGACATGTTAATTACATGCCATCCTCATGCAGACATGAATATTACTCGCAGTCGAAGAAAAGCACAAATTGGGGGCACTGTTTTGTTGTTGTTTTGTTTTGACTTTGCGTGGCGGCTGCTGGGTTGTTGATAAAAAGAGAGGACAGGGGCTAAGTGAAGTTGGCAAATCAGTGAAGTCAACTCTAGTTTGACTAGCTCAGTTCTAAAATGTTCCTGGTACATGCTTCATTCCCCCTCCCTCTCTCCCTCTCTCTTTCCCTCTCTCTCCTTCTCTCCCTCCCTCTCTCTCTTTCCCTCTCTTTTTCTCTCTCTCCATTCTTTCCCTCTCTCTCTTTCTCCCTCTCTCTCCTCTCTCTCCCTCCCTCCCCCTCTCTCTTTCCCCCTCTCGCCTTCTCTCACTCTCTTTCCCTTTCTCTCCTTCTCTCCCCCTCTCTCTCTTTCCCTCTCTTTCTCTCTCTCCATTCTTTCCCCCTCTCTCTTTCCCCCTCTCTCTCCTCTCTTTCCCTCCCTCCCCCTCTCTCTTTCCCCCTCTCTCTCCTCTCTTTCCCTCCCTCCCCCTCTCTCTTTCCCCCTCCCTCCCCTTCTCCCTCTCTCTCTTTCCCTCTCTTTCTCTTTCTCCATTCTTTCCCTCTCTCCCTTTCTCCCTCTCTCTCTTTCTCCCTCCCTCTCCTCTCTTTCCCTCCCGTCTCTCTTCCCCCTCTCCTTCTCTCACTCTCTCTTTCCCTCTCTCCCTCTTTCCCTCTCTCTCTTTCTCTCTCTCCCCCCCTCTCTCTCCTCCCTCTCTACACCTCCCTCTCCCTCTCTCCCTCCCCCTCCCTTTCCCTCTTTCTCTCTCTCCCCCCTTTTTCCCCCTCCCCCTTCCCTCCCCCTCCCCCTTCCCTCCCCCTTCCCCTTCCCCCCTCTCTCCTTCCCCCCCTCTCCTTCTCTCCCTCCCCCTCTCTTTCCCTCTTTCTCTCTCTCCCTTTTTCCCTCCTTCTCCCCCTCCCCCCTTTCTTTCCTTCTTTCCCTCCCTCCCTTTCTCCCTCCCCCTCTCCTTTTCCCTCTTTCTCTCTCCGCCTCTCTTTCCCTCTCTCCCTCTTTCCCTTTCTCTCTTTCTCCCTCTCTCTCTCTCTCTCTTTCTCTCTCTCTCTCTCTCTCTCACACACACACACACACACATACACTCCTTCTTCCACACACACAAATCAACAAAATCTTAAGTTTCAGATTCAAAATCAAAACAGGATACAGTGATCCATTAAATTGTACTCTCTTGGGCTATTGTGGCAAGAAAGGTCGTAAAATTGGTTAAAGCTCACTTAACAACCGTCTCGCTTAGCAACAGAAATTTTGGGTTCAATTGCGGTCTTCAATCAAGGACTACTTATAGTGCTGAATCTTCCTAAGTGCTGAAATATTACCCAAAACTTTTGTCACTTGCTGAAAACCTGAATTGGCTGGTTTTATTATCCACAGGTATTCCATCTCAAACATCACGGGAGATCAGTAGAAAGAACACAGCCTCTTGAGCTATAAAATCCTGATCAAGCTGCATAACCCAATCAAATTCTGACTGATACTAATGAGCTGTGAGTTAAGCCCAAAGTAGTATGCCAGGGGTGTCCAAATTCGGGAGCTTTAAGACTTGTGGACTTCAACTCCCAGAATTCTCCAGCCAGCCGCAAACATTCCAAAATTTAAAACAAAACCACATAATGGCATTCCCTTATCTATTTTCAATATCATCCAGCCACATTATACCTTTATAACACATTCAAAATAAAAATTAATTATGTTTAATAACAAAATTTTTAAACCTCTTTTCTTAATCATTGTTTACAATTTATATCCAATTTCCCTTTTATCATGTTAATACAAATTATTACATTATTATCATTATCAGTCATTTATTTAACAATAGTTTGACTTTTTCCCCTTTTTTCACCATTTAAATTTTTTACCAAATTTCCTCTTATCAAACCAATACATATACATACATACATACAATACATACATACATACATACATATATACATATATACATACATACATACATGTGTGTGTGTGTGTGTCTGTGTGTGTTGTATTTGTGCTGATAAATAAATAAAGGGAGACTAGTATAGATCTATTTCGAGCTATTTAGCTCTCATCAGCTAGCCACACCCTTACTGGGATTTGAACCTGGGCTGTATTACATATTAGGCAGGAGTCTTAGCCACTAAGCCACAGGCTCTCCTCCTTATCAGCTGAGCCAGGGAAATAGGTATGTATTTGTGTTACAACCCCTGGTATGCCCAAATATATTTTCTGTAATGAGCCAAACTTTGGTAAAAAATATGCCTAATATCTAATACAGCCCAGGTTCAAATCCCAGTAAGGGTATGGCTAGCTGATGAGAGCTAAATAGCTTGAAATAGATCTATACTAGTCTCCCTTTATTTATTTATCAGCACAAATACAACACAAATATAAAAAGGCAACATTAAAAATAAAAATATGGTTTTCTGCCTGGATGGTTTTCTGTAATGAGCCGAAGGACAGAAAGGGGGAGTAGTGAGCTTCCTCCCATATTTGGGCATACCAGGGGTTGTAACACAAATACATGTATGTATGTGTGTGTGTGTGTGTGTGTGTGTGTGTGTGTGTACACATCGTTATCATTATCAATTATTTATCTAACTTTATCCATTATCGCTACATTTTTAACATAATGCTCTAATTTTAACAAAAATTTTAGATCTCTTTTCTTAATCATTGTTTACAATTTATATCCAATTTCCCTTTTATCATGTCAATACAAATTATTACATTATTATCATTATCAGTCATTTATTTAACAATAGTTTGACTAAGTTTAACTTTCTTTCCCCCCTTTTTTTCACCATTTAAGATTTATACAAAATTTCCTCTTATCAAACCAATACATATGTATACATTGTTATCATTATCAATTATTTACCTAACGTTATCATTATCACTACATTTTTAACATAATGCTCTAATTTTAATTAAATTTAACGTGTTTTATTATTAATTTTCATATCTCAACCTGTGTCTTTCCAGTAATAGTGTAGTCCTATTTCTTTTGCCATTTGTGGAATTAGTCTTCTGGTTATTTCCTTAATCAAATTTGTTTGGATTTATCTTCGCAACTTGTTGCTTGTTACATATCTTGTAAAATCTCGAAACCCTCCATCAGCTTCTTCAATCAGCTTATCTTTGGTTATCAGTAGTGTTTTTGTCAAAGTTTCTCTCCTTAAGTCCATCCATTCTTCTCTTTTTTCTTCTTCTATACCTTGAAATCTGTAGTAAAGCACCTTTCCATCTATCTTCCCTTTCCTTGTTCCACTCTTTCCATCTCCAACCACACTCAGTTCACTGTCAATATCCATGGTTATCTTGCCTCTTTGTTCATTTTCCCTTAGGTTTTTAGGACTCTAGCCTCCACTTTTTCCATTTGCTGGATCTTCCATTTTTCCATCAGGTTTTACCACATTAAAATTTATATTTTCAATAGTTTCCCATCTCTTCTCAATTCTCTCTTTGTTTCTAGTAATTTTTGAATTCCAAACATTATCTGTTGTAATGTTATGGTTTCTTTTTGAAGTCTTGCCATCCTCCAATTAATAAACACTGCCACTCTAGTTTAAAAACAAATCTTTGTTTTCACTTCTTTACAACTACCAACAAGCATCCAGAGAGCACCTGCATAAACAACCCATGCTCTTCTCTATAAACAAGCTGAAGCCTTTGAAGTGCAAGGTCAAAATGATCAAAGGGGAAAAAGAAAAAGCAATGTTTCCAGGTCTCAACCTCCAACCTCCAAGTGGCAGTGTAACCTATTTTCCCTCTAAGATTACTACCTTCTTTATATTCCTTTTATATCTTCTTTATGTTTCAGGCTTAGAAGAAACAAAGTTCTTAAATGAAACAAAATAAAAAGAAAGAATCCATCCCAACCAGTATTGTAGAAATAAAGGAAAAGATTTAATCCATAGGTAAAAAAATAGAAGAAGAAAATCCGATACTTTCACTTTAAAAAGTAAAAAATGTTCACAAAACTTCCATCGATAGAAAAAAATAAAATAAAAAAAGATAACACACTGTCCAAGAATGCCTAATTTCGCTGCTTATTTCCTATTCTTTACCAGGTTAATTTAACTTCAATCTTTTTTTGGCAGTCTTTTATAAAAATAAGATTTCCTCACCACTTAACTTAACTTTATTCAATTTCTAGACCGCCCCTCTCTCAAAAGAGACTCGGGGCGGTGTACAGGCATATTAAAATAATTGAACAATAAATATATATGGTATAAATACAAAATAAATAAATTAAATATAGGACTGGAGGAGGTAGTAATGATTCACTGTACAATTTAGTTAAGTTAGATTAAAATTTTAAAAAATTATAAAAACATTTACCCTAAAAACTATCCCAAAATAAAATATCCGCCAGGAGGTAAGAGTAGAACTATAAATGGGCCAGGCCGGCTAATCGGAACAGGTGAGTCTTAAGTTTTTGTCGGAAGGAGCGGAAGTCGGTAGTAGTTCTAATATCGGGGGGGAGGTCATTCCAGAGGGTTGGGCCCATCACAGAGAAGGCTCTACTCCTAGGCGCCACCCGTTGGCATTGCTTAGTGGACGCACCCGGAGGAGTCCCTCCCTGTGAGAGCGAATTGGTCGCAGGGATGTATGTGGTAGGATGCGATCCCGCAGGTAGCTAGGTCCTGTGCCATGGAGCGCTTTGAAGATGGTAATCAGCACCTTGAAACGCACCCGAAAAACCACAGGCAGCCAGTGCAGCTCGCGCAGGAGAGGTGTTATGTGGGAGTACCTAGTACTCCCCATGATGGCCCGCGCGGCCGCATTCTGAACTAGCTGTAGTCTTCGGGTACATCCCAAGGGGAGCCCCATGTAGAGAGCGTTGCAGTAGTCCAGACGAGACGTCACCAGCACATGAGTGACTGTGTGTAAGGCATCCCGGTCCAATAGGGGGCGCAATTGGCGCACCAGGCGAACCTGGTGGAACGCCCCCCTTGCCACGGCTGCCACATGGTCATCCATCGACAGCCGGGCATCTAGGAGGACGCCCAAATTGCGCGCCCGTTCCACAGGGGGCAATTGTTCGCCCCCTATGGCCAGTGATGGGATCAACTGGTTGAACCGAGGTGGACACACTTTCTCTTTCCGCTTTTCCTTCCATTGCGGAGCTGTCCCGACTTCAGCAGCTTGAGGCTGTACTTTTTGTCGCCGGCTAGAAGAGATTCCCCAGGGACTTTGCGATGTCCCTGAGATCAGCAAGACGTACTGTCTTAACTTTTGGGATGTGTTTTTTTTAATGTTGTACGCCACCCTGAGTCCTTTTGGAGAAGGGCGGCATATAAATCCAAATAAACAAACAAACAAACTCATCACCATCTCTTCGGGACGGTTTAGGTCCAAATGGACCGTCCAGTGGCAAAAGTGTCGACTGCGATCTCGAAGCTCCGAGGTCACACGTCGTACCGTCGCAACGTCAGCTCCTTTCTCAAGTCCACAAGTCTTAAAGTTCCCCAGTTTGGACACCCCTGTACTATACAATCAAACAAAACTAAAAAAAAGAAACCTAATATGGAGATCCAATCTCAAACTTCTTAAAAAAAAATGAGATAAATTTTAGAGAGCCAATTCATCCCAGCTCTCAATTAATTCCTGAGTCTTTAAAAAATAGACAGTGTTGGAAGGGACCTTAGAGGTCTTCTAGTCTGACCCTCTGTTCTGGCAGGAAAACCTACACCATTTCAGTCAAAATGGTTGTCCAATCTCCTCTTAAAAGCCTCCAGTGATGCAGCACGCATGACTTCTGGAGGCAAGCCATCCCATTAGTTAATTGTTCTCACTGTCAGGAAATTTCTCCTTAGTTTTAGGCTGGGCCTCTCCTTGATTAGTTTCCATCCATTGCTTCTTCTCCTGCCTTCAGGGGCTTTGGAGAATAAGTTGACCCTCTTGTTTTTGTGGCACGTTGTGCATTTGGAAAGAAATATCACACTGCTGTGTGAAAACAGCCTTAGAAGGAAACCACTAAAGATTCTCTAAATCAGTTTCTTTTCCACATTGCTGGTTGGAGAATTCTGGGAGTTGAAAGTCCACAAATCTTAATGTGGCCAAGGTTGGACCCCCCTCTTCCTAGGATGAGAGAGAAGCATTTGCCCTAAGTCAACCAGCTGTCTTTGTATCTAAGGCAGGATTAGGACTCCCAGTCTTCCAGATTTTAGCTTAATGCTTTTAATAAATGAATGAATGAATGAATGAATTTGCCCAGTCCTAACACTATGGGGACGTGGTGAGGGACATGGTGGCTCAGTGGCTAAGACACTGAGCTTGTCAATCAGAAAGGTTGGCAGTTCGCCGGTTCGAATCCACAGCGTTGCATAACGGAGTGAGCTCCCGTTACTTGTCCCAGTTTCTGCTAACCTAGCAGTTTAAAAGCATGTAAAAATACAAGTAGAAAAATAGGAACCACCTTTGGTGGGAAGGTAACAGTGCTCCGTGCACCTTTGGCATTGAGGCATGACCACCACATGACCATGGAGACATCTTCGGACAACGCTGAAACGCTCTTCGGCTTTGAAACTGAGATGAGCACCGCCCCCTAGAGTCGGGAATGACTAGCATGCCTATGTGGGGAAACCTTTACTTTTACCTTAATACTATGAAATCATTTGCTTTGTTCATAGTGCAAGGGACATTCTAGTTGGTCTCTGGTTTTAAGCAACTGTGATATTGCCTAGTATGAGAACCTTGTGATAAGTTAGGATAAAGCCTTCTCTAATGGCCTCTACTCCAAATCCATCAGGACCACATTTCCTGGTATTTCCAGTTAATGCTCCATGCCTCACATTTCTAGAGAACACCAAATTACCGAGGGCTGGTAGAACAATATCCAAGGGGCTACCACAAAGGGAGTGGGGTCAACCTATTGCCCAAACCATCTGAAGGCAGGACAAGAAGATATGGATGGAAACTCATCAAAGAGAGAAGCAACCTAGAACTAAGGAGAAATTTCCTGACAGTGAGAAGAATTAATCAGTGGAACAATTTGCCTTCAGAAGCTGTGGGTGCTCCATCAATGGAGGTTTTAAAGAAGAGATTGAAAAACCACTTGTCTGAAAGTGTATTACAGATTACAGATTAACAGAGTTGGAAGGTCATCTAGTCCAACCCCCTCTGCCCAAGCAGGAGGCCCTGCACCATTTCTGACAAATGGCAGTCCAATCTCCCCTTGAAAGCCTCCAGTGATGGAAGCTCCCACAACTTCCGAAGACAACTTCTGTTCCATTGGTTAATTGTTCTGTCAGAACATTTCTCTTTATTTCCAGGTTGAATCTCTCCTTCTTCAGTTTCCATCCATTATTCCTTGTCTGGCCTACAGTTGCTTTGGAAAATAGATTGACACTTCCTCTCCTCTCTGTATGAGTGACCCTTCCAACTCTGTTATTCAGTTATCTTTCATTCTTAAGACTAGCACAAGGTGGAAGTCAGTCTGTGAGGAGGTAGATGAGCGGTTCTAAAAATTTGATAAATAAATAAAGACATTCATAACACAGTGTGACATGTGTATGCAGAAACCTCTTTAGACACTGGGGACCAAAGGTGAAAGGAAGATCTAAATTGAAGGTTATCCTGTCAAGATGGACAGTGTATGGCTAAATGAATATATTTGTACAGCAGGAAGCATCGCCTGCAAATGTTAAAAGACCACATTGAGTACGGTCCCTTTGCTAATTTCCCAAAGGACTTTATCGATCCACTAAATTAATCCACATCTTGGATTTGCACAATTTATTGAACCAGAAATGAATCTAGAGGAATAGATTTGCATTTTTTTTTTAAAAAATAAGCCACAGAACATAAACCAACATTAGGCCTTAGCCTGGTTTACCATGTGGGATCAACGGCAACCACCGCACCAGGAAGTATAAAATAAAATTTATTATCCTTTTAGCCAGGGGTGAAATGCTAACGGTGGAAGCCGGTTCGCCCAAACCTGTAATTTAAAAATGCTTTAAAAAGTTTTTTTAAAAAGTTCCAACAATCAGCTGTGCCTGATTGTCTGTGAGTTTCCTGCTGGTTGCAGGGGCCATTTTGCGTGAAGTCCATCTGCTTTTGCATTGGGTGTGAGTCAGTAGCGCAGCTTTTGTGTTTATTTTTGTGTAAAGTGGGATAGTTGGTTTTTGAGCTCTCCATGACTGTGAGGTTCTTGCTTGTTGCAGGAGCCATTTTGTGTGAAGTCCAGCTGCTTTCGCATTGTGTGGGCGCCAGTTGTGCAGCCACGCCCACCTGGTCATATGACCACCAAGCCACGCCCCACCAAGCCACGCTCACAGAACCGGTAGGGAAAATTGTTGAATTTCACCACTGCTTTTATCCATTATCTATCCACTGCAGGAAAAGGCCTCTTCCACATGTTTCCAACCAAGACACTCCTGAGCTTCCTTTTGCCCATAAATAAAATGTATTTTCCGTCAAATAAAATTTATATATTTATTTATAAATAAATAAACCATCCTGGTTGAGCCTATTGTGTGTGATCATAGCTGTTCCTTTGTCTATTATCCCCCCCCCCAAAAAAATGAAAGATGACTCATTTGCCTGTACGCTTCTACAATAGCTTAATGAATATCTATAATGTTTGTGTTGATAGAATCACAGATTTATCACTCTGTGGATAAGCATAGCAAATAAAATTCTCGAGGTCTATGCCAGGTTCAGAAAGGAGGGATGGAGAAGAAAATGGAATTGCATAATTATGTCTTTTGCATAAAATGGATCGCCACCAAATCTATCTGCTATTCAAATGTGAAAGAGCTGGGGCAATAGAAAACAGAAACTCTTCACATATTAGAAAGAGGCATATCAAGAACTAAGACCATCTCCTATCCACCAGTATAGATAATCGTGCATTTATTACCTGATGTATGAAATTCATAGGACAAATTGTTTTTCCAAACCCTATTTTACATCTCGTTCACACACACACACACACACACACACACACACACACGCCCGCCCACCCAAGGGACAGATTTTCATAAAAGACCCATCTGCCTAGTTCAGGTGCTTACCTATTTACCTTACCATTTTCTTCAGACATTGCCATTTGCGGCTCAATTGAGGTATTGTCACCCATATATGTATATCACATTTGGTGTCATTTGCATTGTTATTCTTTGCTCAGATCTATTAGTCTCATTCTTAAGCCACACTCTGGCTCTTCTGAATTTTGGATAGTTTGAAAAAGGAGCGACACAAACACACATTACATATCAATTTGATCAATCAATCGATCAATCAGAATAGAGCTGGAAGGGACCTTGGAGGTCTTCTAGTCCAACTCCCTGCTCCAGCAGGAGACCTATACCATTTCACACAAGTGGCTGTCCAGTCTCTTCTTAAAATCTCCAGTGATGGAGTACCTACAATTTCTGAAGGTAAGCTGTTCCACTGTTCTGACCGAGGCTTCCCAAGAGCATGAAGCAAATTCCTGGTCCTGACAAAAACCCCTTTATTAATTTCCTGTGAATTCTGCTCCTTCATCCTCAGCAAAGTCTTTCAAGGGAGGATTTACAGTTACAGACCTTCTCTGGCTTGGAGAGCTGCCAGGCCAATATCTGCAAAACCTGGCAAGGAGTCTCGGAGAGTCACAAGCCAATTAAGCGAACTAATTGTCTCCTGCAAACTCCACTCCCCATTTGCTCCTCTTATTATTTCCTCTGGGAGAGCCATTCATCATAGACTTGTGGCCTTACTCCCAAGTCGACCCTTGTTCTTTAGCTATTCCCTTCGTCTGGCAACTCTGCACAGGCGCACACTGGGAACAGGCTCCAGCTGTTCGTCTGCCTCACTGATGTCTGACTCTGAAGGCCTCTAATAACTAGCATATGGCCCTGGTCCCCTCTCTGCCTCTGACACAGAGCCCTCACCAGAGCCTTCCCCAGACTCCAGGACTGGCCCATGTTCCTCCCCAACCTCCTCACTCTCCGAATTTGCTGCCAGCTGCACTGGCCTCTGGCAGGCCACAACACCACTGGTTAATTGTTCTCACTCATAGGAAGTTTCTCCTTGATCCCAGGTTGCTTCTTTCCTTGATTAGTTTCCATCCATTGTCCTGCCCTCAGATGGTTTGGAAAATAATTTGACCCCCTCCTCTTTGTGGCAGCCCCTCAAATTCTTAGCATGTCACCTGTAGTCCTTCTTTTCTCTAGTCTAGCCATACCCCGTTCCTGCAACCGTTCTTCATATGGTTTAGTCTCCAGGCCTTTAATCAGTTGCTCTTCTCTGCAAAATCTCAACATCTTTTTTGTAATGTAGTAACCAAAACTGGATGCAGTATTCCAGGTGTGGCCTTACCAAGGCTTTATAAAATAGGACTAATACATCACGTGATTTTGACTCTATGCCTCTGTTTACGCAACCAAGAATTATATTAGGTTTTTTTGGCTGCTGTTGCACACGTCTGGCTCATATTTAAGTGATTGTCCACTAGGACTCTAAGGTTCCTCTCACAATTACTGTTTTTGAGCCAGGTTTCACATAACCTGTATTCTTGCCTAAGTGTAAAACCCCAAAAGTGTAAAAATGCAAAATTACAAGTCATTTTTGGCTGATCTGATTTCATCTCCAAATTAACCGCCATTCATTCACCTTGGCATTATTACTTGCCATTCTGCTAATTAAGGGAAATGTTCTGAAAGTTTGTTTGGTTTTTGTTGTCTTAAGCTTGTAGAAAATGGTTGTGAGAAGCCGGAGAAGAATATTTCTAAATAAAATAAAGAAATGGAGGAAGTCCTACTAGCTATTAATAAAGGCTGAGACAGATTTTGGCTGCAAAAATCTAGTCCACAAATAGAGGGCAGAAAAGAGATGGTGTGTTCTATCTCTCTGCTGCCATCTAATGACCGTGAAATTTTCTGCAACAGATGTGGTTGCTTAAGAAAGGAGGCAGTGCATTATGACATTGCCTCGGTTGTCATTAGCAGTTACACAGACACATTCTTCAATCAAGCTAAAGGCATAATGTCCCACCTGACAACTGTATTACCTGTACATTGTGCGCTTCCTAATCGCTTGTTTTATGTATAGCTAATATAACCCACAGGAACTGATTAACGTTTATGAGAACTGAGAAAATCTGATAGGATTTGGCTGAATCCATCCAGTTTTAGTTTTCTTAGCCGTAAGCTTTTAAGTATTTTAAGCATTTTCAAACCATTCTAACTGGTTTTGATGAAGGCCGAGGTTGTTTGCACAGCTCTACCCTTTTTTCATCTCTTTCCCCTTCCATCACCCTGGCACCCCCTGCAGCCTGTGTGAAAGAAATCAGCCAAAGTCTCAGGCCAGAGTTTTTTATATAAATGATTGTCAGATTTGGATAAGAATTCAGGAAAGAAGGGAGTGAGGGAGGAGATAGGAGAACAGCAGGATAAAGAGGAGAAAAGAAAGGAAAGGGTTGGGGGAGGAAGGGAGGGGATCGGAAGAGAGGAAGGTTAAAAGAGGAAAGGAAAGGAAAGGAAAGGAAAGAGGGGGGGAAGGAAGGAAGGAAGGAAGGAAGGAAGGAAGGAAGGAAGGAAGGAAGGAGGGAAGGAAGGATAATAGCAATATCAGTTAAACTTATATAGTGCTTCACTGTGCTTTACAGCTCTCTCTAAGAAATTTAGTGTCCGCATATTGCCCCCTGCAATCTGGGTCCTCATTTTACCGACCTACAAAGGATGAAAGGCTGAGTCAACCTTGAACCCCATCAGGATCGAACTCCAGACTGTGGGCAGAGTTTGCCTGCAACACTGCATTCTAACCACCATGCCATAGGGCAGCGATGGCGAACCTTTTTGTAAAAGTGTGCCAAAACTGTGCATGCCCAGACCCACAATGGAACGCGCCCCACACACCTGCGCATACACACGAACCCCCTGCCCATCTGCACATGAGAGCATGGGGGGAGTTTGGGCTGTTGGGCCATTTTTCACACTCCCCAGGCTCTGGAAGCTTTCCTGAAGCCTGGGGAGGGTGGAAACGGAAGGCAGAAATGGATTCCGGTTGGACCATTGGGCCTGTTTTTCACCCTCCCCAGGCTTCAGCAAAGCCTCCGGAGCCTGGGGAGGATGAAAAATGACCCAATGGCCCAAATGGAAGTTCGGGAACAAACTTCGGGTTCCAGCTACTCAGGCCGCCGCCAAACCATAACCAATTCGACCGACCGGGTCCAAACCCAGTAGGAACCCACCTCTGAATGGAATGGAATGGAATGGAATGGAATGGAATGGAAAGGAAAGGAAAGGAAAGGAAAGGAAAGGAAAGGAAAGGAAAGGAAAGGAAAGGAAAGGAAAGGAAAGGAAAGGAAAGGAAAGGAATGGAAAGGAAAGGAAAGGAATGGAATGGAAAGGAAAGGAAAGGAAAGGAAAGGAAAGGAAAGGAAAGGAAAGGAAAGGAATGGAAAGGAATGGAAAGGAATGGAATGGAATGGAATGGAATGGAAAGGAAAGGAAAGGAAAGGAAAGGAAAGGAAAGGAAAGGAAAGGAAAGGAAAGGAAAGGAAAGGAAAGGAAAGGAAAGGAAAGGAAAGGAATGGAAAGGAAAGGAAAGGAAAGGAAAGGAAAGGATGGAAAGGAAAGGAAAGGAATGGAATGGAATGGAAAGGAATGGAATGGAATGGAAAGGAAAGGAAGGAAAGGAAAGGAAAGGAAAGGAAAGGAAAGGAAAGGAAAGG
>NC_138552.1:9939429-9964429 GCF_964273705.1 Natrix helvetica
CAGCGGCTCCCGGGGACAAAGCTGGCGGGTTTGGCGGGCGGCCGGTTCGGAGCGGCGATAGCAGCAGCAGCAGCTGCCCGGGAGGCGAAGAGAGGGCTTGGCAGGCGCTGGAACAGCACCTGCCGGTCTCGGAAGTTGAGCGGCGGCAGCCGGAGCTGGCTTGGTTTGGCTTTGGCTGCCTTGCGCGCGCGTCTCCTTCCCTCCCGGCTGTGGAGGTGGCGGCGGCTGCAAAGGGGCTAGAAACCGGCGAGGTGAGGGGGGGGGCGGAACAGGCACGTGCAAAAGGGCCCGGATGTCTCCGTCTCTCCAGTCCGCTCCCTCCTTCTCTTCACCACCAGCCGCCCCCTTGACGCGCCGTTGGGGCTGGAGAGCCTCCGCGCGCTCCTTGGAGAGGCGAGGCGGCGCTGGTGGCGCGCTGGCCAGCGGCGGGGAGAGTGGGGTGGGCGGGTGGTATGGGGAGTGCAATGTGACGGTCGGCCCGCCCCTCGCCTCTTTTAAAGACGCTCCTTCGCCAAAGCCATTGTCCTCTCCTGCCCTCCCCCTTTGCAGGACGCGCACACCTTCTTGGCACACCTGTTTCATCCGCTGCCGGGGCCGCTCCTGTTTTGCCAATGGCTTTTGGCGGCTTGCGTGGACTTGGGAGTGTGAGACATCTCCTCGCGCGTTTTAGCCGGGGGGGGGGGGGGTTCCCTGATGGCGCGGGATCCCAGGCAATTGATTTGCATTCCTCGTAGCTTAAGTTAAGTTCAGCTCCTCATTGTGCGTTACTAAATGCCTTCCTTTGGTTGCAAAGTTTGAAGGCAGCCGGCCTCGGCTCAGCCTGGGTTCGATCTCTTAAAAACCCGAACCGCCATAGATAGGGTGCAGTCGGAGGTGGACGTGCTGCACACCCAAAATTAAATCCATCCAAATCGAGGAGACATTTGGCAGAGAAACAGGATTGGAATTCTGAGCCGGAGGAGAAGACAAAGTTGGTTAAATTGGGGGGGGGGGGATTTACTAGCCAGAAGAAACTAAAGATCCAAATCGAGGAGACATTTTGCAGGGAATCAGGATTAGAATTCGGAGCGGAGGACACAAATGTTGCTTAGTTGGGGGTTTGCTAGCCAGACGAAACTAAATGGGACCTCTATGGTCAGAAGCAGTGTGCTTTAGGATTTCTGGGGCTGCCTTTAAAATCAAGCGCTACCTTTACCTCTTATCTTCTGTCGGGGGCTCTCTACTAAGGAATTTCCACCTGCGCTGGACTACAACCCCATCGTTGGTCTTGCTGCTTGGGGGAAATGGTCATCTGATGCTTCTGGAGGGCGCCAGTTGGGAGATGGCTGAGCTGCAAATCGGGAGAGAGAAGCTCGACCGGTGGAACGGCCGGCTGTTTCCAGCAACCTGCTTCGGCTTGTTTTGGGGCGCATGCAATTCTTCTTTAGGGGAACTCAAAAGAAAAGAAAGAAAAAGCTTTGCCTTCCAGGGAAGGATAAAAGAAAATAAAAAGAGCGCAATTCAGGTCCCATAAAGCAAGCGGAGAAGGCGAGCAGAAACCTGGTTTACGCCAACAGAGCTAAGCCGCGGTTTGTTAGCGCGCTAAATCCCGGCCTTTGCGATCCAAGAAACCCGAACTCTGCTTCCCTAACTAACCTTGCCTGACCACCATGCGCAAACCCAAGGACAGTGTCGTCTCCCCATTTTTTTTCAACCTTTTAGAAGCGGCCCAATAGATCCTTCCTTCAATCCCAGGCCTACAAGTACACGACTTCACTACGATTGCATTGAAGCCGGAAAAGTTTCTACGGGTTGTTCGCAGCCGAATCGCGAACCGTTGCAGCGGGGTCTCTGGTCCCCCTCCAGTTTGGCCTACAACTCCCATCATCCTCGGCTTACCCTCCACCTCCCAACAATCGGAGCCTGTGTTTGTTTTAATCCCGGCCGCGCGCTTTGGCAAAAAGGAAGAACCACGCGCGCCATTAGACAATATTGGCACGTTTTAAAGAGTACTTAACGGGTGGGGTTCAGCTCCCAGGCTGGGGTGGGGCGGTTCTGGGAGTTGAAGTCCACCCCTCTTCAACTTGCCAAACTTGATAAAACAAGGGCATAAAATTCCCTTGCTGGTCTGGAGGCGGCTCCGCTTGTCTGCGCTTTTTTGCCCGTCTCAAGCGCTGCGCCTCGGTGGGGGTTGCGTTGCAGTTTTCCCTTCGCGATTGCTTTGCAAACCGAGCGTTGCGCTGGATGCGCGGCTTTCCCGCCCGATCCGGGACACAGCCATAGGTTGCAGTCGGAGATTGCACACCCGAAACTAAATAGATCCAAATCGAGGAGACCTTTGGCAGAGAAGCAGGGTTGAAATGCAGAGTGAAGGCGACGTTCTCACCGGACGCGTCCCTGAAGCAGTGACGGCGGGATGATCCCCATCCGCGGGAGCACGCTATAAATTTTATAGGACACTTAACAAGGAATATTTATGGTTCTTGGTTTGATTAGAATAGAATCACAGTTGGAAAGGACCTTGGAGGTCTTCCAGTCCAACCCCCTACACTGGAAACCTACACCACTTCAGACAAATGGTTATCTAACCTCTTAAAAACTTCCAGTGTTGGAGCATAGAATAGGGAATAGAATAGAATAGTTGGAAGGGACCTTGAAGGTCTTCTAGTCTAACCCCATGCTTAGGCAGGAAACCCTACACCACTTCAGACAAATGGTTACCCAATATCTTAAAAACTTCCAGTGTCAGAGCATTCACAACTTCTGGAGGCGAGTTGTTCCACTGGTTAATTGTTCTAACTGACTTTTTAAATTGACTTTTAATATTTATAAGCCGTTCAGGGTCACCTGTAAGGGAGATGCGCAGCAAGCAAATATAAAATAATCTTCAGCAGAGTTTTAGGCTAAGTATGGGTTGGTTGCATTTTCGGTGACTTTGGGTTTTGTTTTCTGGCTGCCTTCTGCACGACATGTTCTTCTCTGTACAAAAATGTTCTTTTCTCCATTATAAATAAAAGTCATTTTATCTTAAAGGAGGTGGGTGCAGTTAAATACATTTTGCTTCTGTGCCTTCTAATTCTCAGAAAGCCTCTGCCCAAGCAATTTGTGAGAAAAAAAATAAAAAGTCTTAAGTACACCCATAATGATTAATATGATTATTACTGGATTGCAAATTATTCATTTATTTTGTTTTAACTCTAACAATCAAAACTAGGTCTGATCTTGACCAGTTGACAGATTCATGTCTGGAAATGATGGGAACAATTTAATTATAAATGAAAAGCTAAAGTGCATGTCAGAAAGGGAAAGGGAAAAGTTCCCCTCAGATATATGTGCTAGTTGTTCCCAACTCTAGGGGGCAGTACTCATCTCCGTTTCAAAGCCAAAGAGCCAGCACTGTCCAAAGATGTCTCCTGGTCATGTGGCCGGCTTGACTAAACGCCGAAGGTGCCTGGAACGCTGTTACCTTCCCACCAAAGGTGGTTCCTATTTTTCTACTTGCATTTTTACATGCTTTCGAACTGCTAGATTGGCAGAAGCTGGGACAAGTAACGGGAGCTCACTCCATTACGTAGCGCTAGGGATTCGAACCACCGAACTGCCGACCTTTCTGATCGACAAGCTCAATGTCTTAGCCACTGAGCCATGCACGTCCGAAAATACTTCCAAAGGTGCTTTTCCAAAATGCAACTGGACTTTCCTAGGTTTTTTCCCCCTTGAAAACATTCAAGTTTTCAGAGTCAGAACTGAAGAAGCTTCTTGGATAAGAAGCGAAACATTTTCAAGGAAAAAAACTAGGAAAACCCTGAACCATTGAGAATCTCATCTGATGCTCAGTGTTGTCTATGAAAATAGGAATTCAGAGGTGGGGGATGGTTGTCGCACTCCAAAGTGATGGTAGACAGTGCAAAGATGATTCCAGGCAAAACTAACCTACAGGTAGTCCTCGACTTACAACAGTTCATTTAGTGAACGTTCAAGGTTACAACGGCACTGAAAAAAGTGACCTCTGGCCATTTTTCACACTTACGACCTTTGTAGTATCCCCATGATCACGTGATCAAAATTCAGATGCTTCATACTTATGACCTTTGCTGTGTCCCGAGGATATATGATCCCCTTTTGCAACCCTTTGACAAGCAAAGTCAGATTCACTTAACAACAGAGTTACTAACGTATCAAACAGCAGTGGTTCATTGAGCAACTGTGGCAAGCAAGGTCGTAAAATGGGGCAAAACTCCCTTAACAAATGTCTCGCTTAACAACAGAAATGTTGGGCTCAAAATGGCTGTCATAAGTCGAGGACTACCTGTGCGTTGGAAAAATCAAGTAAAAACATTTTTAAAAGTTTTGCAACTGAGAAAACAGGTCAATACAAATAGCAGCCGTAAGTTGAGGACTCCCTGTATACAGAATGTATGAGAATGGCAAATAAAGTCCACTTTTCTCTGAAGTTCTCAGAAGAGGAAGAAACAGATGTTATATTGCGTTATACCCCCATTTACTTCCACCTCCTGGCGCTCACTTTAATTGAAAACACCACAGAAGAAACATTGTGTAGAAATAGAGAAATCGCCTCTCCCCAAGAGGGATGGTAAAAGTTGTACCGCAACAAAACCACAGGGCCATGGCATCGGTGTGTCTCTCCACTCAGGGCGTAAGGGAAAGCGAATTGTATACAAACCATTCTAAAATACATAATATGGATCTAAGAGGATTTATATACCGTATTTTTCGGAGTATAGGATGCACCTTTTTCTCTCAAAAAAAGGCTGAAAATCTGAGTGCATCTTATACACTGAATACAGCATTTTTTCCCTCCAGAAACCCCGCCCCCTTCACCAAAATATTTGTGCATAGCCTTTAGGAGGCTTCCAGAGTGCTCCTGGGGGCTGGAGAGGGCAGAAATGAGCAAAAACATGGCCATTTTTTGCTCAATTTTGCCCCCAGTCCCTAGGAGCACTCTACAAGCCTCCTAAAGGCTATTCATCCTCTTTTTTAAAAAAAAACAGGCCCGTTTTTTGGGAGTCCTGCAGAGTGCAAAAGCTTTTTTTTTTAATTTGCCTCTTGAAAATCTTGTTGCGTCTTATACTCCAAAAGTATGGTATTTGATGTCATCACTTATCGTGAGACTGAGCAAATTACAGAAGGAACTAAGAATGGGGAACATTTCTGAATGAGGAGAAAGAGCCGTTTGGGGTGGAAATTGTAGGAGATCTGGGGGAGTAGAATGAACACGGAGAAGTAAAACCAAAGAAATGATTAAGAACAGAAAACTTGCAAGACGATAAAAATTCACAAAAAGTGTTGGGAGACAGAAATCTTTTAACAGAATGAATGCAGGCAGCCCTCGACACTCAACCAATCATTTAGTGACGGTTTGAAATTACGAAAAGTGACGTGACCATTTTTCACGGTTGTGACGGTTGAAGCAACCTACGTGGTCATGTGATCAAAATCAAGATGCTTAGCAACTGGCTCATATTTATGACGGTCGCAATGGCCCAGAGTCATGTGATCCCCTTTTCCAACCTGCTAGTGAGCAAAGCTAATGGGGGAGCTGCATTCACTCTACAACCAATTACTAACTTAACAACTGCAGTTGTTAATAATCATGGCAAAAAAGATTGTAAAATGGGATATAGGTAGGTAGGCAGGCAGAAGAGAGGGAAGGTAGGTGGATGGATAGATGGATAGATAGATAGATAGATAGATAGATAGATAGATAGATAGATAGATAGATAGATAGATAGATAGATAGATGATAGATAGATAGATAGATGATAGATAGATGATAGATAGATAGGTAGATAGATAGATAGATAGATAGATAGATAGATAGATAGATAGATAGATAGATAGATGATAGATAGATAGATGATAGATGATAGGTAGGTAGGTAGGTAGGTAGGTAGGTAGGTAGGTAGGTAGGTAGGTAGATGGATGGATTATAGATAGATAGATAGATAGATAGATAGATAGATAGATAGATAGATAGATAGATAGATGATAGATTGATGATAGGTAGGTAGGTAGGTAGGTAGGTAGGTAGATAGATGGATGGATTATAGATAGATAGATAGATAGATAGATAGATAGATAGATAGATAGATAGATAGATAGATAGATGATAGGTAGGTAGGTAGGTAGGTAGGTAGGTAGATAGATGGATGGATGGATTATAGATAGATAGATAGATAGATAGATAGATAGATAGATAGATAGATAGATAGTAGGTAGGTAGGTAGGTAGGTAGATGTTAGATAGATAGATAGATAGATAGATAGATAGATAGATAGATAGATAGATAGATAGATAGATGATAGATAGATAGATGATAGATAGATAGATAGATGGATTATAGATAGATAGATAGATGGATAGATAGATAGATAGATAGATGATAGATAGATAGATAGATAGATAGATAGATAGATAGATAGATAGATGATAGATAGATAGATAGATACAGTTTTCCCTATCTTTAGAACAAAGGACCTAAGTCAGAGAGATCTTCACTTTGCAAATAATATCAAAAGTTTTTTAGGGCATATTCTGCAGCTGTTTTGTGCTTCCCACTTCAAAATAATGGGAAACCAACTGCACCTCCAATTTCCTAAAGCCACAATTGTGGCAGGTGATGTAGGCAGATGAAGGGAGTTCGGAAATCACATGCAACTTGACTCCTGAAGTGGCCAGTTCCTGGTTTAGAAATAGCTAGCTATACAGCTGTTTCTGTGCTGGGGCTGGGGAAGTAGAATCATTCGTTCCCTCACTCATTCATGGATATACACCTCACTCCATTCCATAGATTCCGAGCTTATTAAAACTGCAAAGCTAACATTCACCCAGCTAAACTTAATCTACTTGTCCAATTATCCCATTAGCCCATAATCAGTTGGGATGCATTGTATGCTAATCCACGCACACAATCACAACCATCAATACCCAAGTCTAACCCAGTTTAGCTACATAACCCAAATGCAGCTCTACACTTTACTTGGCCTGATTAAGTGTGTTGTTTGAATAGCCTTTGGGAGCGGCACCTATGATGGGGGGAAAAAACCCACTAGTTATTCTGAAGAACAGCTGCCATTTAAGGGACCAACTCTTAATTGGGAATGTCAAGCTCTAGTTTCTCTCTGTGGGCATGCCAGCTGTTGCCCAGCTCAGTTCTACCGCGCATGCGTGCATGCCTCCCGCCAGCCAGCTGATTTTGGGGTCTCTGCCGCGCATGTGGGAGACGTGCGCCATGCGTAGGGAGGCGGGATCATGTGTGCATATGCGGGGACAGGGGGTTCACAGGTGGGGATGTTCCCCCCCCTCGCACCCCATTTTTGGTTTCAGGAGGCTTCAGGGAAGCCCAAAACGGGTCACAGGCTGTGTGTGTGTCCCACAGTTCGTGTTTGGTACCAGGAGGCTTCAGGGAGGCCTACTAGGCCTAAAACAGGCCCCCCACCTCCCATTTTTGGTCCCAGGAAGCTTTAGGGAGAACTACTAGGCCCAAAATGGGCCGTAGGGGGAAGGTCACACATGCATGCACAGGGGGGTGGCACACAGGGGTTGTCGCGTGCATATTTTATGGGGGTGGGCACGCATATGCGCGCTTTCGGCATGCAAGGACAATAAGATTAGCCATCACTGTTCTAGCTCATCATAAAGAAATACAATGAATAGTATGAATAAGTTCACGTAGAAGCACGTTTAAACAATTGTAGTCAAATGAGAATTGTGGTGTATTGATAGTAAGATACATAAAGAATTTTGATTCAAAGTCTATAATCTAATATGAACTACAAGTAAGGACTATGGAAGAAACGCATGAAAGTTATCTGTAACCAATCGACACACTTTCTACAAGATGTATTGAAGGATGATTCTTTGTGTGTGTGTGTGTTTTTGTTTAATTAAATTTAATTTAATTAAAATAAAAAAAATTCTTTATAAAAATAAAGAAATTCAAGTGCATCATTTTCACTGAAATCACACAATTTCAAGAGACGTACAGTTCAGAGACCTGATTTCTCTCTTTTCCCTGCCTTTCTTGGCAAGCCTCTGTTATGAAAAATAAAATTAGCAGGGCATGCTTCTGAAGAGCATACGCTTAAGTTTCCTTTTAAAAACCCACATCTGGCTCGTGAGGAACATCTGTTGAAGGGTTTCTTATGACACCAAGAGGGTGAAATTGCAGTCACCCGTTGTCATGGAATTGTAGAATTGGGAGGGATCTTAAAGGCTCAGCTGGCTTATCTCACTGTTGCGGATCTATCGGTCAACGCCGCATCAGAACGGACGTTTTGTCATTCAGACGGACACAACGGAATGAACTGTGAATTGTTGCATAACTATACGCCTATATAAAAATAGGTTGACTACATTGCCATGTGACTTAGCTATGAATAAGATATACTACAATAGATACCACTCAATTTGTTTATGTTAGCAATAGCACTTAGAGCAGTGGTTCTGTAGGTCGGGACCCCTTTGGGGGTCGAACGGCCCTTTCACAGGGGTCGCCTAAGTCCATCGGAAAACATATATTTTCGATGGTCTTAGGAATCGAGACACCAATTTTATGGTTGGGGGTCACCACAACATGAGGAACTGTATTAAAGGGTCGCGGCATTGGGAAGGTTGAGAACCACTGACTTAGATTTATATACCACTCTGTAGTGCTTTGTAGCATTCTCTCAGTGGTTTACAATGTCAGCCTATTTCCCCCAACAATCTGGGTCCTCATTTTACTGACCTTGGAAGGATGGAAATCTGAGACAACCTTGAGCTGGTGAGAATCGAACTGCTGGCAGTCAGCAGAATTAGCAATAGCAATAGTACTTAGTCTTATATACCGCTTCGCAGTGCTTTACAGCCCTCTCTAAACGGTCTACAGAGTCAGCCTCTTGCCCCCGACAGTCCGGGTCCTCATTTTACCGACCTAGGAAGGATGGAAGGCTGAGTCAACCTTGGGCCAGTCAGGATCGAACTGCTGGAGCGAGCTGTGAGTTAGCCTGCAGTACTGCATTCTAACCACTGCGCCACCATATCGGGAACCTGCAGGTAATCCTTGATTTACAACCACAACTGAGCCCCAAATTTCCATTGTTAAGTGAGACAGGTGAGTTTTGCCCCATTTTATGACCTTTCTTGCCACAGTTGTTAAGTGAATCACGGCAGTTGTTAGTAACATGGCTAAGTGAATCTGGCTTCCCCGTTGTTTTTGCTTGTCAGAAGGTCACAAAAGGTGATCCCGGAACACGGCCACCGTCATAAATAGGAGCCAGTTGCCAAGTGCCCGAATTTTGATCACGTGACCACAAGAATGCTGCAATGGTCATAAGTATGAAAAGCGGTCACAAGTTCTCTTTTTTCAGTGCCTCTTCCTGTCTCCCAAGGTCATTCCCACATACCATTACATAATCTGAATATTTTGACACACAGGCATACAGGCATTTCCCACAGACATCACTGGGTAGGAGTCATCAAACAGTGAATATTCTACAAGGTGTATGTAGATGTGTGAATCGGACAATACCTTGTAACTTGTTCAGATTCATTCTTGATTCTAAATTTTAATTAGGGGTCCTTGGTGCTCTCTAAACTTGGTTGTTTTCTTGCAGACATTTCATTACCCAACCAGGTAACATCATCAATATTAGAAGGGGGTGAGGTTTGCTCTCTCATCTACGTGTAACAACAACAGAATAATCTATTCCTAATCAAGGAACCCAGGGACACGGTGGCTCAGTGGCTAAGAAGCTGAGCTTGTCGATCAGAAGGTAGGCTAGGGTTTGAATCCCTAGCACCACGTAACAGAGTGAGCTCCCGTTATTTGTTCCAGCTTCTGCCAACCTAGCAGTTTGAAAGCCCGTAAAAATGCAAGTAGAAAAATAGGAACCAACTTTGGTGGGAGGGAAACAGCGTTCAGTGCGCCTTTGGCATTGAGTCATGCCGGCCACATAACCACAGGGATGTCTTTGGACAGCGCTGGCTCTTTGGCTTTGAAATGGAGATGAGCACCGCCCCCTAGAGTCGGGAACGACTAGCACCTTTAGCTTTAATCAAGGAACTTCAAAGACGAAAGCAACTCTCCCACCGAGCCACTAGCATCTTCAGAGATGTTACCTAGTTTGGTGTAATGAAATGTCTGCCAAAAAACTACCAGCTCAGAAAACCCCACAGTCGTCAACATCTGCTCTTCCACTTCCTCCTCCTTCTCTCCACAAACCCCACTCCCTCTTGTACTGATGATATTACCTAGTTTGGTAATGAAACATCTGCAAGAAAGCAACCAAGCTCAGAGAGCACAAATGACAGGGGTGGTGGGATTGAAAATTTTTAGGAACCAGTTCTCTGTCCGGTTGCTGAGTGGGCGTGGCCTAGTTAGCTTCTTCCACCACGGCAGGGGGGGGGGGGAGTTTTCGCCCTCCCCAGGCTCCGGAGGTTTTCCTTGAGCTCCAGGTGGGTGAAGACAGCATCTCCTGGGCTCTGAAGGATTTCCGGAGGCCAGAAACGGACCAATTATCGGACTTCCGGTACTTCCGGTAAGCCCATTTATCTCCCTCCCAGAGCCTCCACAGGGGGCCTGCACTACCTGGCATAATGAACACGGAGCATGGAAACTCTTAGGAAGGGAGGGGAGCAGTGGTGGGTTTCAAAATTTTTTAGAACCTCTTCTGTAGGTGTGGCCTGCTTTGTGGGAGTGGCTTGCCGGCCATGTGACCGGCTGGGAGTGGCTTGCCAGCCATGTGACTGGATAGGCATGGCCAACTTGTAAAATGTGGTGAAACTCACTTAACAACGCTTTTGCTTAGCAACCAAAATGTTGGCTCAGAAACTCTGGTATTTGAAGCACGCAAGTCTTAAAGCTGTCAAGTTACAAGACCCTTGCACCCCTAACCCTTTAGAAAAAAAAAAACCCAGGGGTGTTCAAACTTGACAGCTTTAAGACTTGTGGACTTCAACTCCCAGAATTCCTCCTCTTGCTCTTCATCTTGATGATGTGTGGACGGGCGGAGGGAGGGAGCTGAAACCGGTTCTGAACGGCACTGTCTATAGAAGAGGTTAGAACTGGCAGGAACCCAACCCTGGAGGAGGGGAGGGGTGGGTGGGGTGAGCCAGTCCTTGTAACAACCATTTCAGTGAACCAGATTAAATTTTATATCCGGTTCACCCGAACCAGTCCGAACCGGCTGAATTCCACTTCTTTAATGAGAAGTTTTAATTACTCAAACAATACAAAATCCTTACTCTCCATCTTAAGAGACGCATGTGGGAGTAAGCCAGTGGTTCTCAGACAGGCCCTGCGTTGAAATATACAAAGTGAAGCAGAAATTTGGGGCAACTCTCCAGGGATGTTAGCAATAATTGAAGGAGTGAAGACAATGCTTAAAACGAAAGCAGGGGGCCTGCAATGCCAGCCATTTCCCATGGATCATTTGCCACCTGGGAATAGCTGGTTTGCTTCATCCCCAAAGCACTCCAGCCCCCTATTTTTCACTGCTGTTTGCTTGCAAATCTGGGAAGGGTTATTTGCAGCAAAATATCTTCCAGCTAGCATTGAACTAACAAAAAAACTATTGGCATATCAGCCCATTTTTCTAGCGATCCTTATAGGCCAGGGGTGTCCAAACTTGGGAACTTTAAGACTTGTGGACTTCAATTCCCAGAATTCCCCAGCCAGCATGGCTGGCTGGGGAATTCTGGGAGTTGAAGTCCACAAGTCTTAAAGTTCCCAAGTTTGGACACCCCTGTTATAGGCAAAAGCAAAGAGTCACCCTTCCTTGCATGGCTTTGTGGGAAGAAATATTCATCTGGTTCCGTTCCAAGCCGGGAGAAAGGCACTGGAAACAAAATGGAGTCTGGAGGCTGATTTGAAAAAAAAGGTCCATTTATTGATGAAACAGAACCACGTGGGTTTGTGGTTCTGGTGCAGCTGACCCCATGGAGTTGAGAGTGGGGAGGTTTTACCACGTCTCTTGTGCTTTGCACTTGAGCTTCCTGTTCCTGTGCAAGAACATGTATTCTATTGGCTGTCGTCAGACTCGCATGGGGCCATGTAGGGGTTATGTAAGGGTCATAGCTGGCTCTATAGGCAAAGTACAAATCCTAGGTGTTTGTCTGAGCTAGGTTTTGTCGAAGTTTGGACTGCTCTTAAAGCGAGGCAATGTCTGAAAGGGTGTTGGGTAATTTCAATTGCGGCTTAATGGCTTTCGTCTTGTTTTGGCTCTTGGGTGAGTGTATTTGCTTATGATTAGAGCTATCTAGACACTTGTCTTCTTTCAATACGTTATTTATCTCTTAAGTGCTGACTTCTGCTGTGGGCTATTAAGGAAAGTGGGGGTTGCTTTCCACCTCTAAAAAACCCCCATGTTTCTCTATTTCTCTCTTTGGGAAATATAATAATCTGCCTTTTTAAAAATATTCCTTAAAATATTTCATTCTTCCAGGAGGGTGGGTGCTGACTTTCTACAGATTCTATGCAACAGAAGGAACCACATGGCCCATAAGCAACTTTCTTCCTTTCCTATTGGAGACTGTATATTGCAGTGCCGGTATGTTTAAACAGTGCCCATACAAAACCAGTGGCTACCCGGCTTAATCACACTTTAGGCTACTATCAGAAACTATTAAATTGATGCCTTCCGATTGGCTACTGGTATTATCTAACATAGGGGTGTCCAAACTTGGGAACTTTAAGACTTGTGGACTTCAACTCCCAGAATTCCCCAGCCTACTGGCTGGGGAATTCTGGGAGTTGAAGTCCACAAGTCTTAAAGTTCCCAAGTTTGGACACCCCTGATCTAACATATCGTCCCCACATCTTAGAAAACAGCTGGTCTGAAAAAGGGAGTGGCAAAAACATGAGGCAAACTATTTACAATTGTCACGATCAAATATTCAGACTCAAATCTTGGAATTCGCTGTGAAAACTCGGACAGCAATTAGTCAGAAATGACTTTGACATTGAGATAGCATGGCTGCAGGAGTGGGCAACGTCTAACCTACATCTGTTTAATTTAGTGCCTGAGTCAGTACAACGGTCCCTGTTGTGGCCCACCAGTGGCCAGTGCAGCAGGCAGCAGATTCGGACAGTGAGGAGGTTGGGCAGGAACATGGGCCAGTCCTGGAGTCTGGGGAAGGCTCTGATGAGGGCTCTGTGTTGGAGGCAGAGAGGGGGCCAGAGCCATATGCCAGTTATCAGCTGCCTTCAGACCAGACATCAGTGAGGCAGACAAACAGCTGGGGCCTGTTCCCAGTGTGCGTATGCGCAGAGTTGCCAGAGGAAGGGAACAGCTAAAGAACAGGGGTCGACTTGGGAGTAAGGCCACAGGTGGACAATGAATGGTCCCTCCCAGAGGAAATAAAAGAGGAGCGAAAGGGGAGTGGAGTTTGCAGGAGACAATTAGTTTGCTTAATTGGTTGGTGACTCTCCGAGACTCCTTGCCAAGTTTTGCAGATATTGGCCTGGCAGCTCTCCAAGCCAGATAAGGTCTGTGACTGTAAATCCTCCCTTGAAAGACTTTGTTGGATGTGAATGAGCAGAATTCACAATAAATTAATAAAAGGAATTTTTGTCGGGACAAGGACAATGCTCTCGGGAAGCCTCCGTCAGAACAGTCCCTTGGCTTAGATCTCCCAAAGAAAACCTCCGAGGAGAGGACTCACCTGGATCTGATCTAACCACGGCAGGTGTCAATATTGGAAATATAAATGGCGGTTGGAAGACAATTGTGACTGGGGAATGTCCCACAAGCTTTACATTATATTGTGAGGAAATGCTCCCTCAAGAGATTCCCTTAGATACCTGCAGCAAGGGCATCACTTCAAGGGCAGTGCTGTCCAATGGCTGAATAGGTTTAGTCATCCCAGTAACTGCTCATACATCATTTAATTTTATGCATAATTCTGCTCATCACTCGTGCTGTGTGTCTTTAAAACAAGTCACTGCTCTGGTGTTTGGAATTTTGATGCCCGTTTTATATGTTGTTTCTGTGGATTTTATGCACTGTGCGGCATTTTGCTGCAACATGCGGAATAAAAGAAATCCTAACTAACTGACTTAAAGGATTCCCACAATACCTGGATACCATCCATGTTCCAATTAATTGCGCCACAGAAAGACAGAGAGAAAGATAGTCAGACGTAAAGACACAAAGTTGTTCTGGGAGGCTCCGTGCATTTGGGGAATTCATCCGGAGGAGCCCTTGCCAGCAAGCAAGCGGCCAATGCTGGAAGTTTTCTAGGAATGTTGATTTAGCATGGTCTTTTCCCCCCCTCTTGTGGCTTGCTTTGGAATGACAGGTTGGAGAGAGAATTCAGAATATTGTAGAGCAGGGGGGTCCAAACGTGGGAACTTTAAGACTTGTGGACTTCAACTCCCAGTTGAAGTCCACAAGTCTTAAAGTTCCCAAGTTTGGACACCCCTATTGTACAGAATAACAGTGTTGGAAGGAGATCTTCTAATCCAGGGGTGTCAAACTTGATTTCATCATGGTTGTGTTTGACCTTGGCGGGCCAGGGTGGGCGTGGCCAGGGTGGGTGTGGCCAGGGTGGGCGTGGCTATTTGGACGTCATTCATGTTGGGGGCACCGCCTGAGCGTTCTGACACCGAAAACTGGCTCCGGAGCTCCGTTTTCAGCTGCAACTGCTTCGTGCAGCCTGTCAGGCCTGCAGCCATCTTTTCTTTTGGATCTTTGACACTTTCTATTATTCTGCTATGCCTTTTCTATGGTGGGAAAATGGGAGGGGGGGATTGTACGGAGTTAGATGCTATGTAGCCAAAACAAAATTCTTTCTAGAAAGCCAAGGTCATCCTCTGTTGCTGCACCGCTGCCCCTGACCAGAATTGGATGGGTGGAAGCTGCCAGCATGGCAGTGGAAGATTGGACCATGGGATGGACTTGTGGGTGCGGGGGACAAGATCTTGAACTTTCAACTGGGTGGGAAAAACCAGAAAGCTTTCAAATTCAGGTTTTCCCAGATGTGCCTCCCAGATTTCCCAGATGTGCCTCCCAGGCCCAAAACAGAACGTGGGGGGGGGGCACGCACATGTGCAACCCCCCAAAATTCCATGCTAGCACCCCCTGAACATGCACCCCACCCACACGTATGCGTGGCAGAAACTCAAAGACCAGCTGGCCAGCGGGAGGTGCACGCACATACGGGGTGGAGCAGGGCTAGGGCAATGGCTGGCGTAGCCGCAGAGAGGGCTGTGCGTGCCACCTGTGGCATACGTGCCATAGGTTTGCCATCACGGCCCTGCAGGAACAATCTTTTAGTCACATATAATATTCATAAATAAAAGCACATGGCAAATGTGTAGAAGTTAACTACCAGACATCTGAGTTAATGTTGATAATGACAAAATGTTTCTTGCTGATTTGGCTAAAGAGACATTCTGCATTCATGTGTCAAATGAGACAGTTGTTTTACTGCACCGCCTGTCAGCTTCTATTATACACTAAGAGGCTAATGCAAGCATGCTAGCTTATTCCAATATTTGATATCTTCAAAGTGGCCTTTATGAATTAAGTAGGCCACACGCAGAAGACTATTTATCCATCGTTCATTTTCATTCAAACAAATTTCCTCTGAATTTTAATAGAGGCACACTTCATACTGAGGATCGTGGATCTCTGAAAGCCCATAAATTATTCCCTATATCAGGAGTCGGCAAACGTAAACACTCAAAGAGCCATTTGGACCCGTTTCCCACAGAAAAGAAAACACCAGGAGTCACAAAGGTCCTAACCCGAAGCCCCCTGTTCAATTCTGGAGCTGACTGGAAGTTCAGTTCCCCCACCATAGAGTCTCCTCCTAGCGCGGCGTACTTTTTCCTCTACCTGTCATAACCGAAAGCCCTATCAATTGTGGAGACAACTGGAAAACCCTCCCCTGGCCATAGAGTCTTCTCCTGGCGCACTGTGCTTCTCTCCCCACCCCACCCCCGACCGGAAGCTCCTCTCAAAATTGTGGCGCCAACCGGTGACGGAGCCACAGCAGAGGAAGGAAAGAGCCACATGTGGCTCCAGGGCCACAGGTTGCTGACCCCTGCCCTACATAATCTTCATTAGGCAGAAACTAATGCTAATTGTGGTGAAGTTTTCTGAAAGTTTCCTAACTTGTGGACTTCAACTCCATGTTGGCTGAGTAATTCTGGGAGTTGGAAGTTCACAAGTCTTAAAGTTGCCAAGTTTGGAGACCCCCTGATTTAGGCTAACACATAATATTAACAACAATTTTGCAGCCAGTAAATCACCATAATCAATCTCATCATGTTTACCTTTTAAATAATAGGGTTGGTTTTTTTTAAGCAAAGACTGCCTTTGCAAAATGATTTTTATATTATGAATTATTCACAAAGCACATTGGGTCACTTAGCATGAGGACTCCTAATATATTTTGTCTGACTTTGGCTTAATTATGATTTACAATTTGCCTATCATGCAAATCAAGCCAACTGGGGCCTATTCAACACATCCAAACTAACCAAATCATGGCTTAGCTTGGAGGATATGGGACTCAAGGTGTTTTACAAATCGCAGTTATGATGAAAAAAACATGTTGTATAAATCCACAATTAAACTCATACATCTGTTCGCACCTCCACCAATATGCTCACAGGTGCCTGGAAAGTTTATCAATTTAAGATTACACAATGTGGAGGCGCCCAGTGGTTTCTGAAAATCTGCAAATTGACTCTTGCTCAAAACTCATAAGAAACAAAAAAATAAACCCACTTTAGGTTTTTTCTTCTAACAAACAAATCCAAACATACAGGGAGCCCTTAGAGCTTACCATCATTCACTTAGTGAAAGTTACGACAGACTTCCTCAGAGCGATTTACAAACCAGTTTTGAAGTTCTGTCAACGGCTCCTCCCCCCTTGTGGTCACATGATCATATTTTGAGCTCTTGGCAACTAACCTACATTTATGGTTTGCAGCATCCTGTGGTCACATGACTACAATTTTCAGCGCTTTTACCGGGGAATCGATGTTTTCTTCCTGTTTTCTGCAAAAAAAAAAAAAAAAACCACTCATTGGTTATCATGGGATTGTTTAACAGCTTTGCTTAATGACCACTGTGTAAAAGATTGTAAAATCAGGCGCAGTATGATGATTCGCTTAATGACCAACACAACCTATGATCGTAATTCCAAACTCAGTTACAGTCATAAGCAAGGACTACTTGTACAACCAAGCTTTTACATTATTACTAGTGATCATTTGCAATCATTTCTGGAGCCTTCTTTTTTTCAATAAATTGCAGGATTTTCAGTTTAAAATTATATACATTAGCTTGCAAGTCAAACAGGAGGCAGAAAGTCCTTTTCTGGATTATATTTCAAAAGAGCACCAACCGGGCGCTATATAACAGTGATGTGCAGTGAGGTTTATGGCTGGTGAGGCACTGACACAGTGGTGTGTTTCAAATATTTTTAAACTTGTGGACTTCAACTCCCAGAATTCCATAGCCAGGCATGCTCAGTTCTGATTTAAAGCAACAGCATTTGTTTTTCTCCTTTGCGAAATAAGTTTCCTTTTTTCATTTTCTTTTTCTTCTCCCTTCCCCTCCTCCCTCCCTCTCTCCCTTCCTCCCCCTCTCTCAAATACACACACACAGAAGTCGGATTGGACTATCTCTCCTACCCCTTTCCCTCTCTCACTCACTCTCAAACAAACACACACACACACATATACAAAAGTTGGATTGGATATCTTTTCCAATGGCTTGAAAGCAGCTCCTCTGCCACCCCCCCACCCCCAATTCCCCTGCTGCCTTCCCCAAACACCTCCACCATTGCAAATGAAGCCTGCTGTCTGGTGGGAAATGCCTGGAACGCAATAAAGCCCACCCACTCACCTCCTGCTGGGGTGAGAGGAGAGCAGAGAAGCCGGAGGGGAGCTGATCCGAGCCTTCCAAAAGAAAGAGGCTGGAGGAAAGTGTGTGTGCTACAGCATGGCTCTTTGCATGGCTTCCGTGGATGACTCTGCTTAACTATTTTTAAAAAGCCTCTAAAAAGCGCCCTCTACTATGAGGCAGGAGAACTGCGTGACTCACCTACGTCAAGAATTTTTAGGCTTTTAACCCTTGCTTAACTCTGCTCAAGTGATCATAAAACGCCTAAAGTCAGACTAGATGAGGTATCCGGTGCTCCTGGCTGGCTCCAGTACGCCCGTACCGGGGCGTACTGCCTGCCACCCACCACTGCTCAGCAGTGCAAAAGGAAAAAAAGCCCCTGGACATCTGAGAAACTAAATTCAAGTAGCATCTTTTTCCCTTGTATAGCTCTATTAGCATCTTTGAAAAGAGGAGTTCAAAGCTTGAGTTTTTTGCACTTCTAATTAATGAGCTGGTCCCAAGTGTTTAATCCAAATTATTAATCAAGGGTATAGGATCTTGAAGTTTTTTCTCAGAAACATCCCAGAGAGGGGGCGCTCTCTCTCTCTCTCTCTCTCTCTCTCTCTCTCTCTCTCTCTCTCTCTCTCTGTAACATTACATAATTTGCTGAAAAGGACAGAAAGAGAAGCAAATTTCATGATGCTGACAGATTTATTTGTCCTTATTTTTATCTGAAAGCCCGTTTTCTGTGCCCAAATTTTCTCACATCTGTTAAAACAAGGGACAAGGGGATGCCCAAAAACAGTGCCAAACAAGGAAATTATACCGTATGATTTTCCCATTGGTTTTCATTCAGTTTGATGGGGGTGGGGGAAAACTTTTCCAAAATTATTTCAAAGGAAGAGAGAAATTCAGAGATATTCCCTAAGCTAGGGGTGTCAAACTCAAGGCCCGTGGGCTGCGCTTAGCTCTGGCCTGCAGGGCTGCTCTGGAAACAGCGAAGGACTGGCCCATGAAAACAGAGCTCGGAAGGGCTGCACGTGGCCTTCCCAGCAGAGGAGGGTTCCTACCGGTTCATACCGGTTTGGTGGAACCGGTTTAGGTCTCCAAACCGTTAGGGCTGGTATGCTCGCCACGCCCCTGGACCGGTTCCCCGGTTGCCGCGACATGTTTTCACCTTTTTAAATATTCTGCGCATACGTAAACCCATTTATAGGCAACTGGGCATGTGCGCAGAGCATGCAAAATTGCTTGCGCACCAAACTGGCCGTAATGTTGCCAGAAACCCACTGCTGCCTCCCAGGCTCCGTTTTTGGCTGTGATGGCCTCCTGCAATCCTCTGCCAGTGAAAATGGAGCTCAGAGGGCTGCAGGAGGCTGTTGCGGCCGAAAACGGAGCCCCGACAAGTGATATTGAGCTGGCCACGCCTACTGTGGCCACGCCCCCAGCCCCTGAAGTCAAACACAAGCCTGATGTGGCCCTCAATGAAATCGAGTTTGACACCCCTGCCCTAAGTTGGCCTTAAGCCCTAATACACTCTTGGCTGAATTTCCACCCAACTTTCATTTAGCAAAGAAAACAAACAATTCTAGCATCAAATTTGCTGTTGCAATGCCTGTCCCTGACCTGTCTAAATTACTTCTGTTCCCCATTCCAGTCAGTCAGCTAAGATAATGAAGATTGACATACAAATTTACCTACCTTCAGGCTGACTTTTGACAAGATTATAATAAATGAGAAAACACGTCTTTATTTAAAAGGCATTCCTAAGGTGGGCGCAAGCTTATTATGCTCTCGAGCTGGGAAGACGATTAAGGAAATGCCTCGGGTACACAGCAGAGGGGAAATATTGCTTGCTGACAAGGGTGGGCTTCAAAATGTTTAGCAACGGGTTCTCTGCCCGGTTGCTGGGTGGGAGTGGCCATGGTGGGTGTGGCCTAGTCAGCCTCCTGCACTACCGCGGGGTGGGGGTTCACCCTCCCTGGGCTCCGGAGGTTTTTGTTGAGCCTCCGGGAGGGCAAAAACGTCATCCCCTGGACTCCGGAGTCCCTCTGGAGAGCTTCCGGGAGGCCCATTTTTCTCCCTCCCTGAGCTTCCTAGCGGGTCCTGTACTTACCTGGCATCCCAAATGGGCTGCGTGGGGACTCCTGGGAGGGGAAGTGTGGGGTAGGAGGGGAGTGGCATGGTGGGCGTGGCCAGCCAGGAATGGGATTTGCGGGTTCTCCGAACTGGGCAGATTCTTAGTTAGAGGTTCTCCCGAACCCGTGTGAACCCTCAGCAGCCGACCCCTGCTTGCTGAGGGAAACTAGGTCAAAAAAGTCAAGATGGTATCCCCAATCTCACAACTGAAGCCCGACTCCTATTTTATTTGCACTGCAATCTACCTTCTCTTTTTTGCCTCATGACATCACCATAACATCTCCCACAATGCCACCCCAAAAACAGGCAGAGCTGCCGTCACGTCATCATTGGGGTAGCCATTTTGACTTTTTTGACCTAATTATACTTCTCCATCTGGGAGATGCCACCTCCCCCCCCCCCCCATTCATAAGACTATAGCTTAAAACCTAGCCTAGCCACTTCCATGCCATGAAGGAGGCTCTTAGTTAGGTCCTGATGAAATATGATCCATAAAACTGAATTCAAATTATTCTAGACTTGCCGTAGGCCGTACAACGCCATTTCTTTCCCTGTCAGACAGGAAATACTAAGTGTAAGATACTTTATATTGTCAAACCTCTACAGAGGCATTAATCACACCTGGCCTAGTGGGGAAAATATATTCAGATAATTCTGATGGATGCTTCATTTGGTGCACCCATGTCTGTTTAAAGACGGTTGTCAGACTTTGAGTTATTATATTAAGAAATGCAGTAAGAAATTGTACACGTGCAGCACAGGCCAGAAGAGACTTAATTCACCTGATACAAGATTGTTTGACCAATTCATTGTGTCTCAACCCTGATATCTTTAAGACGGGTGGACTTCAACTCCCAGGATTCTACACAATGCTGACTGGGGAATTCTGGGAACCGGAGTCCACCTGTCTTAAAGTTGACAAGGTTGAAAAATACCGTGCTAATGATTTACTCCGCTTGAACAGTCACTCAGCAAAGGGGTGAAACTGGACATCTGTTTCCCATCGGGAAGATTCAGAAGCCTCAAAAAAAAAAAAAAAAACCATCTGGCTGTAGATTATGTCAACATTAGTTAACAGCCTGGAATGAAATCAAAATAATTTTAATACTGTGTGTGTAGATGATAAGTTACTGTGTAAAAGGGTGGCATCTATAGCACAACCACATTTTCTGCAGAATTACAATTGGAGAGGCATGGGGGGGAAAAGAGGAAATATACTTCCAAGAACACAAGGGGATCCACTTATGTGATTCCATGTTAGAATTTAGTTACCTTCTTCTTAGCGTTGGAAGAAATTTACCTGTTTCGTTTCCAGCTGGGACACACCACAGTCTCTTGGCACTGTTTTCGGAGGTTCCTGGCACTGTCCTTTTGGGGTGTACTTCCCACCTTGGGAACAGAATAACAGAATAAAAGAGTTGGAAGGAACCTTGGAGGTCTTCTAGTCTAACCCCCTGCTCAAGCAGGAAACCCTATACTATTTCAGACAAATGATTGTCCGATCTCTTCTTTAAAATTTCCAGTGAGGGAGCACTCACAACTTCTGGAGGCAAGTCATTCCTCTGATTGATTGTTCCAAACTGTCAGGAAATTTCTCCTTAGTTCTAGGTTGGATCTCTCCTTGATTTGTTTCCATCCATTGCTTCTAGCTATGCTTGCATGTATTTTGGAGAATAGCAGAGTAACAGAATAACAGAGTTGGAAGGAACCTTGGAGGTCTTCTAGTCCAACCCTCTGCTCAAGGAGGAAACCATATACCAGTGAGGATTAACCTTTTTGGTGCCAAGTGCCCAAAACGTGCGAAAACCCAAAATGTAACTCGAGTGCCCCCCTGCATGGCCCCTCGCGCAATTGTGCATGTCCCCCCAGACCCATTTTTTGCTTCCAGGTTGGTGCAGGTGGCCTTCCAAGCCCCAAAATGTCCAATCTCTTCTTAAACACCTCCAGAGTTGGAACACCAAAACATCTGGGGGCAAGTCATTCCATTGGAAGACTGCTATCATGTCACCCTTCGTCCTTCTTTTCATTAAACTAAACTCCAGACTAAACTCAAGAATAACGTCCAGCGAGCATCTTTTCATAGTAGATTACACCAGCCTGTTTATCGATTGGTTCAGAAGTAGAAAACACAGTAAAACAAGAGCCAACAAGGATCTGGGGATTAAGTTCCATGTCAGCCAACATGACATCCATCTTTGGGTATGGAGGAATGGCCAACATGCTATTTTGAATGTCTACGGGAAAAAAAAATATATGGATAAAATTCATGATGGGAGTACTGTATGTATGATATTTTCCCACGGTATATTTTGCAGGGGCTTTGGAAAATCAATCTATTGAGAAAGAAATCAATGTAAATTGTTGCCTATTGTTTATGTCTCTCTTCCTGCTTCTCCCATATTTTCCCCAGCTACCTATTTTTGAAGTCTGTGGATGCTTAATATGTATTTTTTTTTTACAGCTGAACTAAGTGGCAGGAGTATTGATAGAGAGATTTGAATAGGATAGGATAGGATGGGAATGGGAATAGGAATAGGAATGGGAATAGGAATAGGAATAGAATAGGAATAGGAATAGAATAGGAATAGGAATAGGATTAGGAATAGAAATAGAAATAGAATAGGAATAGGAATAGAATAGGAATAGGAATAGGAATAGAATAGGAATAGGAATAGAATAGGAATAGGAATAGAATAGGAATAGGAATAGAATAGGAATAGGATAGAATAGGAATAGGAATAGGAATAGGAATAGAATAGGAATAGGAATAGAATAGGAATAGGAATAGAATAGGAATAGGAATAGAATAGGAATAGAATAGGAATAGGAATAGGAATAGGAATAGAATAGGAATAGGAATAGGAATAGGAATAGGAATAGAATAGGAATAGGAATAGGAATAGAATAGGAATAGGAATAGAATAGGAATAGAATAGGAATAGGATAGAATAGGAATAGGAATAGAATAGGAATAGGATAGAATAGGAATAGGAATAGGAATAGAATAGGAATAGGAATAGGAATAGGAATAGAATAGGAATAGGAATAGAATAGGAATAGGAATAGAATAGGAATAGGAATAGGAATAGGAATAGGAATAGGAATAGAATAGGAATAGGAATAGGAATAGGAATAGGAATAGGAATAGAATAGGAATAGGAATAGAATAGGAATAGGAATAGAATAGGAATAGGAATAGAATAGGAATAGAATAGGAATAGAATAGGAATAGGAATAGAATAGGAATAGGAATAGGAATAGGAATAGGAATAGAATAGGAATAGGAATAGGAATAGGAATAGGATTAGGAATAGAAATAGAAATAGAAATAGAATAGGAATAGGAATAGAATAGGAATAGGAATAGGAATAGGAATAGGAATAGGAATAGGATTAGGAATAGAAATAGAAATAGAATAGGAATAGGAATAGAATAGGAATAGGAATAGGAATAGGAATAGGATAGAATAGGAATAGGAATAGAATAGGAATAGGAATAGGAATAGGAATAGGAATAGGAATAGAATAGGAATAGGAATAGGAATAGGATTAGGAATAGAAATAGAAATAGAATAGGAATAGGAATAGAATAGGAATAGGAATATTCCTATCTATTCCTATCCTATAGGAATAGGATAGAATAGGAATAGGAATAGGAATAGAATAGGAATAGAGTAGGAATAGGAATAGAATAGGAATAGGAATAGGAATAGGAATAGGAATAGGAATAGGAATAGAATAGGAATAGGAATAGGAATAGGATTAGGAATAGAAATAGAAATAGAATAGGAATAGGAATAGAATAGGAATAGGAATATTCCTATCTATTCCTATCCTATAGGAATAGGATAGAATAGGAATAGGAATAGGAATAGAATAGGAATAGAATAGGAATAGGAATAGGAATAGGAATAGAATAGGAATAGAATAGGAATAGGAATAGGAATAGGAATAGGAATAGAATAGGAATAGAATAGGAATAGGATAGAATAGGAATAGGAATAGGAATAGAATAGGAATAGAATAGGAATAGAGTAGGAATAGGAATAGAATAGGAATAGGAATAGGAATAGGAATAGGAATAGAATAGGAATAGGAATAGGAATAGAATAGGAATAGAATAGGAATAGAGTAGGAATAGGAATAGAATAGGAATAGAATAGGAATAGGAATAGGAATAGGAATAGGAATAGGATTAGGAATAGAAATAGAAATAGAATAGGAATAGGAATAGGAATAGGAATAGGAATAGGAATAGGAATAGGATTAGGAATAGAAATAGAAATAGAATAGGAATAGGAATAGAATAGGAATAGGAATAGGAATAGGAATAGGATAGAATAGGAATAGGAATAGAATAGGAATAGGAATAGGAATAGGAATAGGAATAGGAATAGGAATAGAATAGGAATAGGAATAGGAATAGGATTAGGAATAGAAATAGAAATAGAATAGGAATAGGAATAGAATAGGAATAGGAATATTCCTATCTATTCCTATCCTATAGGAATAGGATAGAATAGGAATAGGAATAGGAATAGAATAGGAATAGAATAGGAATAGAGTAGGAATAGGAATAGAATAGGAATAGAATAGGAATAGGAATAGGAATAGGAATAGGAATAGGAATAGAATAGGAATAGGAATAGGAATAGGATTAGGAATAGAAATAGAAATAGAATAGGAATAGGAATAGAATAGGAATAGGAATATTCCTATCTATTCCTATCCTATAGGAATAGGATAGAATAGGAATAGGAATAGGAATAGAATAGGAATAGGATAGAATAGGAATAGGAATAGGAATAGAATAGGAATAGAATAGGAATAGGAATAGGAATAGGAATAGGAATAGGAATAGGAATAGGAATAGGAATAGAATAGGAATAGGAATAGGAATAGGAATAGGAATAGGAATAGAATAGGAATAGAATAGGAATAGGAATAGGAATAGGAATAGGAATAGGAATAGAATAGGAATAGGAATAGGAATAGGAATAGGAATAGGAATAGGAATAGAATAGGAATAGAATAGGAATA
>NC_138552.1:9969429-10026929 GCF_964273705.1 Natrix helvetica
CCCAGGCTCCGGAGGCCCTCCAGAGACTGGAAATGGGCCCATTTCTGGCCTTCTGGAACCTCGGGGAGGCCCATTTTTCGCCCCCCAGAGCCTCCGTGCGGGCCCTGCACTTACCTGGCATCCAAAACGGGCCATGTGAAGACTCCTGGGAGGGACTGGCCGGGGTGGGTGGGGCCAGCCAGTCCTTGAATCTCACCCCTTCTTATGACCATTGCAGCATCCTCATGGTCACATGATCACAATTAAGACACATTGATGACGGTTGCAGGATCCCAAGGTCATTTTATTGCCTTTTGCAACTTTCTGACATTCAAAATCGATGGAGAAGCCAAATTCACTTACCAAGCGTGCTACTCACTTAACAACTGTAGTGATTCACTTCGCCACCATGGCAAGAAAGATCGTGAAATGGGGCAAAATTCACTTAAGAACCGTCTTCCTTAGCAACAGAAATTTTTGGGCTCCATTGTGGTCCTAACTAGAGTGGTGCGGTGGCCTAGATGTGGATCTCTCGCCTCACAATCAGGAGGCTGTGAGTTCGATCCTAGGTAGAGCCGGATCTTTCTCTCTCTGGGCACAATGAGAATATATCTGCTGAATATAACTCCGCATTGGTGACGATTGTGATGAAGGGCATCCGGCCAGTAAACTCTCAGATCATTCAGTTCCCCAGGCTCCACCCTGCAAGCGATTATGGGGTCATCCAAAGAAGAGGATGATTGTGGTCATAAGTGGAGGCTACTTGCAATTTAATTTTGTTCCTGGCAAGAAAGAAAACCAGGAGAAGCTCCCATCTTCCAGACTCCTGGGCAAGAGCTGGGAAGATTTGGAAAGCTCTGATTTCTGTCTGACGGAGTGATCTGTGATCACCGCAGATGAAGTCAGCTGTTCCAGGGGACAAATGACTCAGGCCCGGCCTCAGATTGTTCCTGCTCTCTTGCCATTAAATGCGCAGAGTTATGGTTGACGTGACAGTCATAAATTGACCCCGCACGGCACAGCTTATATGAATGTCCGAGGTCAGCAGCCAAGGAGAAAGGAAAACATGATAGTTAGGTAAGAAGAGAAGAGAAGAGAATTCTTTATTGGCCAAGTGTGATTGGACACACAAGGAATTTGTCTTTCGTGCAGATGCTCTCAGTGTGCGTAAGGAGAATAAAATACATTCGTCAAGAATCATAAGGTAATAACCCAAAGTGCTGGAAATGCAAACAGGGACAAGGTACCTGCTTTCATTCATGCTGGTCATGCCCCAAAGCGAAAAGATATTGGTTGAATATACAGAATTAGTTGCAGGAGTTAACTAAATGTAAAATAGAATTCAAACCGGAAATGTTTCTCCTGGGGATAATTAAAGCGCAGTACAACAGAAACTTAAAGTACCTTGATGTTACACATAACAATGGTGGCAAGGATTGCTTTCGCGCAGTATTGGAAGAATGATAGTATTCCGCCAAAGGGATTGCCATATTTTTCAGAGTATAAGACGCACCCTTTTCCCTCAAAAAAAGAGGGTGAAAATCTGGGTGCGTCCTATACACTAAATACAGCATTTTTGGCCTCCTGAAACCCTGCCCCCTTTGCAAAAATGGCCGTGCATAACCTTTAGAAGGCTTCCAGAGGGCTGGGGAGGGCAGAAATGAGCAAAAAAGCAGGGATTTTTTTGCTCATTTTGCCCCCCTAGCTCTCTGAAGCACTCTATAAGCCTCCTAAAGGCTATGCATGCCCTTTTTTTTTTGACAAAAACGGCTCCATTTTTGCGAAAAACAGCCATTTTTGAGAAGTCTGCAGAGTACAAAACCTTTTTTTTAATTTGCCTTTTCAAAATCTTGGTGCGTCTTATACTCCAAAAAATACGGTAGTAATAAAAAAAAATGATTGTGCAGAAATGGACAAACTTACATTAGAGTTAAAGGGAAAGGATGATTCGGAAAACTATGCGGTATGGGAGAAAAAGTATGAATGGATAGACAATAGAAACAAGAAATGGAAATGTACATAGGGTTAAAATGTTTGGAAATAGAATGTATATAATGTATTGAATATTGATTCCAGTTGGATAATGTCACAGATCTGTTAATCATGTGATAGAGACATGTATGGAAAATATGTGCAATGTAAAGATTTTTATTATTATCAATAAAATGATTTTAAAAAAAAAAGAATCATAAGGTACAACACTTAATGATAGTATAGGGTACAAATAAGCAATCAGGAAACAATCAATATAAATCGTAAGGATACAGCTAGCCACACAAACAGGTTTAAAGATAGTTTCTATCCTTGGGCTGTGAGACTTTTAAATACAACCACAATCACTCCATGCACACGCAGATTTTTTTTTCTTTTTCTTCCTTTTTTCATTTCTGTTACAATTTTGCACCAGTGAGGTTAAAACCAATTTCGTTGTATTTAAGTACAATGACAATAAAGATTATACTTATACTTATTCAAGCAACAAAGTTCAGTCCTGCAGTCATAAGTGAGAGGAGATGGGTGATAGGAACGATGAGAAGACTAATACTAATGCCGACAGTAAATAGTTTGACAGTGGTGAGGGAATTATTTGTTCAGCAGACTGATGGCGTTTGGGAAAAAAACTGTCCTTGTGTCTAGTTGTCTTGGTGTGCAGCGCTCTATACTACAGGCATGTCCAAAGTCCGGTCCGCGGGCCATTTGCGGCCCGGGGGGCGGTTTAATACGACCCTTTAACAGCCCTCCCTGCTCTGTGTAAATGCGGCCCGCCCACGGCCCTCTCTTCTGATTGAAACTCCCGGCCCCACCTCCCTTTCAAATTTGGGTTTCCTTAAGGTGGGTTGCTGGGGAGTGGGGGGAAGCCGCTCGCTCCCGGGGTTGGGTCCGCCCGCTGCAGGGAAGATCTTGCCGCGGAAGGGGGCTCCTCTTGGCAGCGTCCCGGCAGCTGGGTTGGCTCTGGAAGGAAGGAGGGGAAGAGAGGACGGGGGCAGGAAATCAGCAAGAGGCGGAGGAGCGGTCAAGACTCCGGGAAAGAGGAACCCGTGGCGGGCAAGGCAAGGTCTCCGGAGAACTGGGAAGGGCAGAGAGAGTGAGAGAGAGAGAGGGAAGGAAGGAAGGAAGGAAGGAAGGAAGGAAGGAAGGAAGGAAGGAAGGAAGGAAGGAAAGAAAAGCAGACAAGCAGGAGAGAGAAGAAAGAAGGCAGGAAGGCAGAAGGAAGGGAAGGATGGAACTGGAAGGGAGGCAGGAAGGAAGGGAAGGAAGGGAGGAGGGAGTAAGGATAGACAAGCAAGAGAGAAAGAGGAAAGAAAGCAGGAGGGCAGAAGGGAGGTGGAAGGAAGGAAAGAAAAGCAGACACGCTGGAGGGAAAGAGGAAAGAAGGCAAGCAGGCAGGAAGGAGGCAGAAGGAAGGAGGGAAGGATGGAACTATAGAGCCTCTTAGCGTCATTTTGAGGGTAGGAGTTGGGACAATTTATGTCCAGGATGCGAGGGGTATGTAAATATTTTCACGGCCCTCTTTTTGACTCGTGCAGAATACAGAACCTCAATGGAAGGCAGGTTGGCATTAACCGTTTTTTCTGCAGTTCTGATTATCCTCTGAAGTCTGTGTCTGTCTTCTTGGGTTGCAGAGCCAAAGCAGACAGTTATGGAGGTGCAGATGTAGAACTGTATCAGCAGCTCCTTGGGCAGTCTGAGCTTCCTGAGGCAAGTAGATATCTCTTCTTACTCTACTTTCCCCGCCAAACTGTAAGCTCAGCCATAAAATATGTACACAGCAGTGGTGGATTGCGGGTACCGTTCCGGTACGGTGCTCTGGAGGGCCCACCTGCCCGCCCTCGCTCCTTACCTGTCTTTAAAGTCTTTGGCGCTTCCGCTTCCACGCACGGCGTATACAGCACCTGCACGACGCTCCGCTGAGCAACTGGAACCGTCGCAGAGGCTTGCGGAGGCGTTGCTGGACAGTAAGATGCATGCATGCGCTGTGCATGTGGACGCCGCCGTGCCCGTTCCAACCGTACCAGTTGGAACGGGATCCAGAACCCACCACTGGTACACAGGTAGTCCTCAACTTAAAGCAGTTTGTTCAGTGACCCTTTAAAGTTACGACGGCACTGAAATATGTGATTTATGGACTGTTTTTCAGAGTTAGGGCCTTTGCAGCATTCACCCATGACCACATGATCAAAATTCAGCTGTTTGGCAAATGGTTCATATTTATGATGGTTGCGGTGTCCTGGGGTCATGCGACCCCCTTTTGCGACCTTCTGACTAGCGAAGTTGATGTTGAAAGCCAGATTCACTTAACAACTAACTGTTAACAATTGCAGTGATTCACCTGGCAAGCATGGCAAGGAGAGTCGTAAAATGGAGCAAAACTCACTTTGCACATCTCTCACTCAACGACATAAATTTCTGGCTTAGTTGTGGTTGTAAGTTGAGGACTACCTGTACCAGGGTAGTCCTAAAATTGTCCTCGACTTAGGACTACAAAGGAGCCTGGAATCATTGTGGTTGTAAGTTGAGGCACCAACTGACCAGAGTTGATTTTATGACTCTTTTTACAACAGTCATAAATCGAGTCACTGCAGTTGTTCAGTGAATATACGTTTTTGTAAAACAAATCATGGGGTTGTTAAGGGAATCCAGGGTATCTAATAGGCATTTCTGATGGAAACAGACCTTTTTCTGCCAGAAAATTTGCAATCACATTACGTGGAACATATGACCCATCCTTACAGCGGTCGGAACTTCAAGGGTCATATGTAGCTTTTTAAAAGTTCATCGTAACTTCAAATCAAGGCCTACCTGCAATATAATCTTAACATAGACAGTTCTCCTAAAAATCTGAATGCCAAAATAAGCATGAATGAACACCAAAAGCAATACAATGAAGCCTTATTTTTAATAAAGACACAAAAAAATTAAAACCTTCACACCTCCCATGGATTCTGTCTGCACCTTTCAAAGGTGATACACTTCAAAGATTGGGAAACACTGATTTTTTTGTTTTTTGTTTTTGTTTGATGTTTATTGAAATTTTTAAAAGTAGACTAAAAACTAATACAAACTAATATGAAGGAACTAAAAAAAGAAAAAGAAAGCAAAACATATAACAGTTGAAGAAAAATAGAAAAGAAAGAAAAAAAGAAAAAGATACCTGCTATTTTTCACAGTGTATATAAGTAAAATTGTATTTCAACCTTTGTAAAATTAAATCATATTTTTCTTACTGAGGTCTATTCTGTCTAATCACGAAAGCCATAAATCACAAGAGTTTTTTTCCCCCCATTTTTATGGAAAAGTCCATAAGAGGTTTCCAATCACCAATAAATTTGGCAATTCGAATATCTCACCCAGCTCAAGGTTGACTCAGCCTTCCATCCTTCCAAGGTTGGTAAAATGAGGAGCCAGATTGCTGGGGGCAATAGGCTGACTCTGTAAACCACTTAGAGAGGGTTGTAGATCCCAACAAACCAAAATAATACATTCACTGCAGTGGTGAAATTCAATTTTTTTTATTACCGGTTCCGTGGGCGTGGCTTGGTGGGCGTGGCAGGGGAAGGATACTGCAAAATCCCCATTCCCTCCCCACTCTGGGGCCAGCCAGGGGTGGCATTTGCCGGTTCTCCGAACTACTCAAATTTTCTACTACCGGTTCTCCAGAACCTGCTGGATTTCACCCTGATTCACAGCCAGGAGCAGTGAAGGGGCTCCTTAAAAAAGCTCCTTGGGGTGAATAGCATTTATTTTGACTCTTAACTCTTTGCATTTTTCCTCTCTCCTCTCCCATGGAGTTGTGCAGCTTGCTTCTTTTCCAAACAGCGTAGTACGGTGATGGCGAACTTATGGCAAGAGTGCCGGAAGTGGCGCGCAGAGCCATCTCTCTGGGCATGCAGAGCCGTCAACCGTTGCTCTTTCAGGTTCTGTCACACGCATGTACACCAGCCAGCTGGTCTTTGCTCATGCGCACGATGGAACCCAGAAGAGGGCGGCTGGCTGCTTGAGCATGCGCACTGTTGCTAGCTGCAATTTCGGAGTCCGTCATGCTCATGGGCAAAGACCAGCTGGCCGGCGCACATGCATGGGACAGACCCGAGAAGTATGCATGCGCACCAGCCAGCTGCTATTTTCTGGGTTTTGGTGCTCCGGCACACGCACCAGTGGTGGGATATGACTGGTACGCTCCGGTACCAGTATACCGGTGCCTGCTGGGAGCACCAGGTACCATTCTGGTACGGTGCTCCGGAGGGCCCACCCACCTGCCTGCACTCCTTACCTGTATTTGAAGGAAATGGGCCATCTGTGCACATGCGCACAGTGTACGGCGCCTGCGCGATGCTCCGCCAAGCAGCTGGAGCCTCACAGAGGTGTTGCAGAGTGTTGCGGGTGGTAAGTACGCATGCGCGTGCTGCATGCTTGTGGTGGACGCCCAGCCCCGTTGCACCGTACCGGTTCCACCGGGATCCAGAACCCACCACTGCACGCGCACTGCTTTTTCGGCACTCCATGCCAAAAAGGTTAGCCACCACTGGCGTAGCCGACGCAATTAACAGAATTGCATAAAGTTAAGTAAGAATGGGATGGGGAAGAAGAGAGAAGCAATTCAATGTGTCAGGAAAATAGATGGGGTAGGGTACCTGAACATGGGAAAACTGTCTGAGACAGACTGATCAAGGCTACAATTACTGGAAAAAGAATAGGTTACATTGTAGGTGGCTCATTAGAATTCAGACTGGAGAATCCCTGTATATGAATTTAAATTTCCCCACCTTTTATTGTGTTTAAATAAGCTGGGTTTATTTCTGAGACATGCTTACACATGATTACCAATGCTTTCCTTGGAATTTACACCGCCCATATTAAAACGAATCTGTTAACCCGGGTTCAAATGACACATTAGCCTAAATTAAGATGGGCTATTCTGCTCGGTTTTTAGAATCAGCCAATTTTACGGCGATGCAAAATGTAATATGATTATCAATTTACAATTATCGTAGGCAATTTTATGTTGCACCCAGCTTTCCTGAATAGGTGGCTTTTCTTTGTTTTGTTTTACAGGTTTACTAAGGGAAGATGTCACGTGCTTTTTTAAAAAAATCAGATGAAACTGATCAGAATCCTGTCAGTTTCCTTTTAAAATCCAAGATTCAGGAAGAATGTAAAACTATGCTTCTTCCTCCTTCCCTACCACCTTTTTTTCCTTCCCTTCCCTTCCCTGCCTCTCTCCAATCCTCCCTCCCTCCTTCCTTTCTCCCCTCCTTCTTCTTTCCTTCCTCTCTCCCTCTCTCCTCTCCTTCCATCCTTTCTTTCCTCCCTCCCTCCCCTCCCTCCTTCTTTCTTTCCTTCCCCCCTCTCTCCCCTCCTTCCATCCTTTCTTCCCTCCCTCCCAACTTCGTCTCTTTCCTTCCTCCCTGTTCTCCAATTGAATGGCCAAATAGTAGACCTTCCTTTCCCTTTTTTTCTTAAAGCAGGTGAAATTGACAAGCGTTTTTGTCAATTTCCCTTTTTTGCCAAATAGGAAGAAGAACCGCAAAAGGTTTTTCCCTTCCTCCTGCCTTGGAACACACCAAGAGAGGAAGGTGTCAGGCGTTTTAGCAGCAGCCAGTGGAGGGAGACTCACACAAAAGATCTATTCGCGGGGAAACCGCCACCCCCTTCTCAGAGACCACAACCTCAGGTTTCTTTTCCCAGTGTGTATGTGAAGCTGCCCTTCACAAAAGAGAGGGAACCCACGAATGGGGGGGGGGGGGGGGAATGCAGCTGTGCATAAGCGCACCAGCGTGCCTACCGTCCCTGTCCTATTATTCCCTTGTATTCCTATTCATTTCATGTATACATAATCATGTTTATACTTATATGTGCTATCTAATTCATGCTTGATGAAATAAATAAATAAAATAAATAACATTAATAAAATAAATAATAAAATAAATATAATAAATAATAAAATAAATAAATAAAATAGATAAAATAGATAAAATAAATAAAATAAATAAAATAAATAAAATAAATAAAATAAATACTAAAATAAATAAAATAAATAAAATAAATAAAATAAATAAAATAAATAAAATAAATAAAATAAATAAAATAAATAAAATAAATAAAATAAATAAAATAAATAAAATAAATAAAATAAATAAAATAAAATAAATAAATAAATAAATAAAATAAAATAAAAGAATTAGGGAATTGGAAAAATGCAGACATGCATAAGCGCACCAGCGTGCCTACCGTCCCTGTCCTAATACTCCCTTGTATTCTTATTCATTTCATGTATGCATAATCATGTTTATACTTATATGTGCTATCTAATTCATGCTTGATGAAATAAATAAAATAAATAACATTAATAAAATAAATAATAAAATAAATATAATAAATATAATAAATATAATAAATATAATAAATATAATAAATATAATAAATATAATAAATATAATAAATATAATAAATATAATAAATATAATAAATAAAATAAATAAAATAAATAAATAAAATAAATAAAATAAATAAATAAATAAATAAAAAACACATAAATAAATAAATAAAATAATAATAAATAAATAAATAAAATAAAATAAAATAAAAGAATTAGGGAATTGGAAAAATGCAGACACGCATAAGCGCACCAGCGTGCCTACCGTCCCTGTCCTAATACTCCCTTGTATTCTTATTCATTTCATGTATGCATAATCATGTTTATACTTATATCTGCTATCTAATTCATGCTTGATGAAATAAATACATACATACACCCATCCACATCATCAGAAGCAGTTGTGAGCGAATACTTTTGGCAATATAGTGTACATACAAATAAATAAACCCCAAAGCCAATAAATGAAATGAAAGAAAGGAAGAGTGGAGACCAGGTCTCTCCCATGGCCAAAGGGAAGGACGGGGCTGTCACAAGGGAAAAAGATCTCAGCCACCTTCCCTTCCATCCGGGACACAGGCTCCATCCAGGTGAATTCTGCACGGGCTGCAGAAGAGCTGGGGTGGGGGGCGGGGGGCGGGGGACCCAGATCTCCCCCATCTCGCCTCCCAATCGCTCGGCCCGGAGCCACAACGAAGAGGGAGCCCCCCTCCCCTTTCTCCAGGCCTGGAGGATCATGCAGCTCCCCCCCCTCAATTTCTCCTCCCGGGTGGAACTACATTTCCCAGCACCCGCAGCGCCGCTCCCTCTTTTTCCTGAAACCCGATGCACGTGGCTCGCCGGGCGGAGCTGGGAACGTCACATTCCTGCATTCTCCCCGCCTGTGTCAGAGGGACCCGGGTGGCGTCGGAACGGGGCTGCTGCTGCTGCTGCTGGGAAGAAGGGACCCCCCCCCCAACCACCATCGCGATCCCTGCTTTCTTCCAGCCACCCGCCGCCCCCAACCACCCCTCCAGCGGCACCCATGCCCCTCCAGGGCGGCGTCTGATCCCCGGATCCTTCCCGAGCCCTCGGCCCCCCCAGCCATCCTCTTCCTCCCGGGACTCTCGGCCAAGGTAACCCTGCTTGGGGAGAGGGGTTTTTTGGGGGGTTCTCAAGCCAATCAGGGCTGGGGGTGCGCAGGGGTGCAGAGCCAGCGGGGACCCCCCGATCGGGGTGGTGGTGGCGGTGACGACTGTGCCTCTTGGGGAGTTGGGGCGCGCTGGGGCTCCCCGCGATCCAAAGGGGCTGCCCCTTTTTTCCTCCCGCCGGAGGGGGCTCCGTGCGCACCGCCTGCCGTGGCTGCGAGGCTCCCGGCGGCGACCCCGGAGTAGCCCCCCGCCGGTGTGTTGTCGTGGCTGGCGGGGCGGGGCGGGCGGCGCTTTCCCTTTGTTTTGCGGCGGCCGCCGGGATACAAAGTTGTCTCTGGATCGCTGCCTTTGGACCAGGTGCTGGGAAAGCGGAAGCCAGATCGGAGAGGGAGGGAGGGGGGAGAAAGAGGGCGGAGAGCCTCCCCCTCCAACCAGCCTTCCTCCTCCTCCTCCTCTTCCTCCTCCTCTTCTCCAACCTGAGTTTATTTTGCTTTCCCTTTTTTATATATATATATAAACGCTCCTCTGCGGGTCTTCTTTCTCTCAACGCCCCCCAAACACTGGAGATTCTTGGGCATGTCTTAAAGGTCACATATGGCCTAGTCGTTCCCGACTCTAGGGGGCAGTGCTCATCTCCGTTTCAAAGCCGAAGAGCCAGCCCTGTCCGAAGACGTCTCTGTGGTCATGTGGCCGGTGTGACTCAACCCCAAGGTGTTCCCTTCCCACCAAAGGTGGTTCCTAATTTTCTACTTGCCTTTTTACATTCCTTCGAACTGCTAGGTTGGCAGAAGCTGGGACAAGGAAGGGGAGCTCACGATGTGCTAAGAAGGGATTCGAACTGCCAACCTTTCTGATCGACCAGCTCAGCGTCTTAGCCACTGAGCCACCGCATCCCTTGTCTAGACCTCTCTTCTCTGCAAATCAGTCCCGCTTTCTCCGTTTCTCTTTCTTTCCCCACACCCACCCCTGCAGTTCGCGAAACTGGGCAAAACCGCCAGCCAGCTCGGTTGGTTGGTTGGTTGGTTGGTTGGGCCTGGCGGAGGTCAGCCTGGGAGAAAAGAAACACATCATTCCCGCGCACAAAGATCCTCTGGTGGGGCGGTGGAGGGAGGGAAGGAGAGGAAGAGGTGGGGTGATGCACAGCTCCCCCCCCCACCTTGCAATAGTCTGGTGCATCTTTTCTTTGGCTGTGTGCTTTTTCTTTTAATTGGGTAAATTCTTGAGAAAGTATAGGATTAGTTGGAGGGCTTATGGGGAAATTGCTTTTATTTATTTTTTTAAAGAAGGATCTGTGTGCATCGAGAGAGATGCTCACACTTTCTCTCTGGCGGTAATCTCCCTTTGTAACCTTTAAAAAAAAAAAAAACGCTTCCCTTCTCCCAGACAATGTCTTGAGGTCAGGCCACCCCTCTCCTCTCTTCTCCTCCATCATCCCATTGGATTCCTTGTTCCTAGATGATTGTAATCCCCTTCAGTTTTCCCAGAGGCCCTGGGAGGGTTTTTTTGCGCCGATTTCCCTATCCGGTTCTTGCACATGGAGTGCGTGCAAGGTTGCAATTGCTCTGAGGCAGTTTTGCAAGGTCTGGAGGTTGCATTTTGCCAAAGGAGCACATTAGGAAAAAGAAAGGGGATAAAAAAAAATCCTACAGCGGGCTTGGTAGTTTAGCTATGCTTGCCTAGATTCCTTGGTTTTTAAATGCAGATTTTTTTAAAAAAAATAATACCTGGATTTAACAGTCCTGCTGTTTTAACTGATCCAAGGGTGTTGTTATTTGCATGAGGTGCTGCAAATGTGCAATAGAAGCTTACCCGAGTGATGGTTGTTTACAAGGGAATATATAGCATATTCGGCGTTCTTATCCCCCCCCCCCCGCTGTGTTTATATAAAGGGATATAAAATAGAAACTGGCAAATCCCACACACAATTGGCAGGGATGTGGTGACCTTCCCCTTTTTAATATCCATCAGGTAGGGGATACTTGCTATTCTTCCCACCCCGGCTATCAGAAGTGAGAGATTTGCTAAGGGAGAGTAAATTCGGAGCATTTGGATGGAAGCTGCTAACGCTCCCTTGTGGTGACATGCCATGCGTGTTCATTTTGACAGGCAAGTGGAAAGCTTGCAAGGGCAACATACCTGGGCCGGTGGAGGTATTCCCGGGCGCGGTCTATTTTCCGGTTATAATTCTTATAAGTGCCCCTCCGATCTTATTCTCTGCAGCCCCTTCCTTCACCGGCTTTTCCCTATCAGGTAGCTGCGTCTGATTTTTCTCCTCCTTAGTTATGGGAAAGACGGAAGGTTTTTGAACGGAGAGTGAGGGGTGGAATCTTGCTAGATCTCCTGGGGATGCATTGGTAGAAAAAGGCGGAAAGGCATAACAGATTGCCACGGAGAACAGTTGGGGAACTAGCTAGTGAGGTGACCGTCACTTCCCTTCCAGCCTCACCCCGTTCTCTGCCTCCATCTTTCCTTCTGTCTAACCCGTTTTTTAAAACAATGTTTGCAGCCGAATGCATAACCAATCCCAAAAGCTGTCCCTTGCCTTGATTTCAAAGATGCTCTTCCTGGAAGCAGTTGATGAATTTCCAAAAGGCTTAGCATTGGATCCCAAGATACACTAATTTTTAGCAGGCTGGTGAGTCTGCTAAAAATTTCAAGGCTGGCTGCCCAAAATAAAATGAAAACGATAGCTCTGAGCTCTCTACACTCTTCATAGCGACTTTGCCTCAATCTTACTTCTTGTAGTTGGGAAAATCTGACCCTGTAGTGTTTTTTTTTTAAAGGAGCCTGGAAGTATCTTGATAGCAGATCATTTTTCCCTCTTTGTATACAACTGCTCTCTCTGTGAGGACTAGAAACTTGTTCAAAACCAGTTTTGCCTTTTTACGTGAATTGATGCTTTTTTTTGCTAATCTGCATACGTGGCATGTCCGTGAAGGATTTGCCTTGTGCTGAAGCAGGATTTTTTTTTTAAAAAAAAGAACATTAATGGGCATGATAGAGGACCAGGAGAGCATATTGCTCAGTGTGACAACAGCCACAAAATCAGTTCAGTCGAGGTGATTAAATTTAAATTAGGTGATTGCATTTGATAATTTACAATTTGGTATTTATCCTTTTAAGGAAGTTACTGTTAGCCTTATATTACATTGAACCTGAGACAAAGATGATACCAGCATGTGAAATTGATCTAAAGCAAGCCACTGTTGTTAAAAATCCAATTAAACAACTTTTACTTGTTTATAGTAATTTAATAATACAATAATACAATAGCAGAGTTGGAAGGGACCTTGGAGGTCTTCTAGTCCAACCCCCTGCCTAGGCAGGAAACCCTATACCATTTCAGACAAATGGCTATCCAACATCTTCTTAAAGACTTCCAGTGTTGGGGCATTCACAACTTCCGGAGGCAAGCTGTTCCACTGATTCATTGTTCTAACTGTCAGGAAGTTTCTCCTCAGTTCTAAGTTGCTTCTCTCCTTGGTTAGTTTCTACCCATTGCTTCTTGTTCTACCCTCAGTGCCTTGGAGAATAGTTTGACTCCCTCTTCTTTGTGGCAACCCCTGAGATATTGGAACACTGCTATCATGTCTCCCCTAGTCCTTCTTTCTATTAAACTAGACATACCCAGTTCCTGCAACCGTTCCTCATATGTTTTAGTCTCCAGCCCCCTAATCATCTTTGTTGCTCTTCTCTGCACTCTTTCTAGAGTCTCCACATCTTTTCTATATCGTGGTGACCAAAACTGAATGCAGTATTCCAAGTGTGGCCTTACCAAGGCATTATAAAGTGGTATTAACACTTCACATGATCTTGATTCTATCCCTCTGTTTATGCAGCCTAGAACTGTGTTGGCTTTTTTGGCAGCTGCTGCACACTGCTGGCTCATATTTAAATGGTTGTCCACTAGGACTCCAAGATCCCTCTCACAGTTACTACTGTTGAGGAAGGTACCACCTATACTGTACCTGTACATTTCGTTTTTGTTGCCTAAATGTAGAACCTTACTCTTTTCACCATTGAATTTCATTTAATTGTAGCAAGGTTCTAATTTGTAAAGAAAGTATCAGATTGCCAATTCTTTGTTTTGGCTGTGAGCTTGTTTGTTGTTGTTTGTTTTTTATGCAAAACTATAACAAGCAATTTTGCATAAAAAGACAATTTACGTTCATTTCCTTATGAAGGGAAACCAGAGATACACTATATTGCCAAAAGTATTCGCTCACCCATCCAAATAATCAGAATCAGGTGTTCCAATCCCTTCCATGGCCACAGGCGTATAAAATCAAGTACCTAGGCATGTAGATTGTGTTTACAAACATTTGTGAAGGAATGGGTCGCTCTCAGGAGCTCAGTAAATTCCAGCGTGGAACTGTGCTAGGATGCCACCTGTGCAACAAATCCAGTCATGAAATTTCCTCGCTCCTAAATATTCCACAGTCCACTGTCAGCTGTCTTATAAGAACGTGGAAGTCTTTGGGAACGACAGCAACTCAGCCACGAAGTGGTAGGCCACGTAAACTCGTCCAACATCAGTGTGTGACCTCACAAATGTGCTTCTGGAAGAATGGTGACAAATTCCCATCAACACACCCCTGAACCTTGTGGACAGCCTTCCCAGAAGAGTTGAAGCTGTGATAGCTGCCAAGGGTGGACCGACGTCATATTGATCCCTATGGATTAGGAATGGGATGTCATGTAAAGTAAGTTCATAGGCGAGTAAAGGCAGGTGAGCAAATTTGGCAATATAGTGTATATTGCTTATTTACAGAACCATTTTACCATAAATACATTGGCCAAACTTCAGACAGATATTTGGGACGGCTGATAATTGCCTGAGGATACAGGTACCGTAGTCCTCGGCGTACAACCACAATTGAGCTCAGAATTTCCATTGCTAAGCAAGACAGTTGCGTCCTATTTTATGGCCTCTTTGGTCACAGTTGTTAAAACAAATCACTTTAGTGAAGTGAACTGTGAGGTTTTTAAGTGTTCCCTCCCACACTGGCTTTACTTGTCAGAAACTAGCTGGAAAAATGACAAAGGGCGACCATATGGGACAGGACAGCTGTGATAAATAAATGCCAGTTGCCAAGGGGCCGAATTTTGATCACGGGACCATGGGGATGCTGCAAAGGCTGTGCTGTAACTTTGATCATTAAAGGGATGGTTGTAAGTCGAGGACTACCTGCATTTGCTGGGAAAACTCAAAAAACCATTTGTGGCTGGAAGGCATTTTTTGAAATCCTGATAATGCTGGGAGTTGGTGCTTGACTAGGTAGGTAGGTACCCTGTTTGCCCGAAAATAAGACAGGGTCTTATTTTCTTTCAACCCCCGAAATAAGCGCTTGGCCTTATTTTTGGAGAGGTCTTATTCTTTTTGAGGTGCAGGAGGCCGTTTAACCTTGGCCTGTGGCCCGCAGATCAGCTGATCCAGAGAGGACCAGAAGTTCTGTTTCTGTTTCTGACACACTCTTGCCAGCCCTACCGTTGCTGGGCCTACCGCTCTTTTTGCGGCCGCCACTAAGAGAAGGGATGCGGTAGCTAGGATTTGCGGGAGCGACCTTTCCGAGGCTGGTCCGTGTGGATGGCAGGTACATGTGGGGCACATAGTGCGTGTGGGGCATGTTCCCCCCGTTCCTCACCCAGGCAATGGCAGGGACCGACTGCGCATGAGGTTAAATATTTTACGGGAGAGCTTATTTTCGGGGAAGGGCTTATTTTATTACATGCGCTCAAAGCCCAATTGGGCTTATTATCCCAGGGGGTGGGTGGGGGGTCTTATTTTCAGGGAAACAGGGAAGGAAGGAAGGATAAAAAAGGAGTCTGGCAAAAAGATACCCAAGGGCTATTTCATTCAACAAAGATCTGGCTGAAGAGCTGAGCCTTCATGCCTCTTTTAAACACCGAAATGCTTTATTTAATTGTATTTGGTTTCCTTATTTATTTGCTGACTTTGTGTACATTGAAGCTCAACGGGAGAAAGTGAGGCTTAATGGAATTTAATGGGTCCTCTCTTTCTCTCTCTTTAGCACATTGATCTTTAGAAACGCCCATGTCATCTTAAAAAACATTTAGAAGTCAAGTAAACCTAATCCCAGAAATGTGTACGGATCAGATTAAAATCTGAAAGACAGTGAATGAAAACAAAAATTGTTCTGGACCTTTTTTTTTAACCCAAACCAAGTCATGGTGTTGTTTGAAACACAAATCAGGGTTTTTAATAAAAGGTATAGAAGTTTAGCGAAATTTACTTTTCACATGCAATTCAGGATGGCAGCCGTTGCTATAAAGTGTAAATTGGAGTTGACACATTTTTTTTAGGTAAAAGTAAAAAGTGTTGGAAAGTCGCAGGAAAATCCTTCGGTTAGGTAATCTGTGAGGCAGACTTCTCTTTGTGCTGGCTCACTTGGCATCAGGCAAGTCTAAAACTGACACGCGGATTTCCTGTGGGATTCCCCCAGATTACAAGATTTCTGATCCCATTGGAGCGGCTACAGAGTGACATCAGGAATTACATCAGCCTTAATCTCATTAGCCTTCCTTGGCTAAGTAACTTTTCTGTGTGAAAAATGAAGAACGTTTTTCTTCTTTCATGCCTCTGCATATAAAAGTAAAGGTTTCCCTGGCACACATGTGCTAGTCATTCCCGACTCTAGGAGGCAGTGCTGATCTCCATTTCAAAGCCGAAGATCCAGCGCTGTCTGAAGATGTCTCCATGGTCATGTGATCAGCATAACTAAATGCTGAAGGTGCACGGAACACAGTTACCTTCCCACCAAAGGTGGTTCCTATTTTTCTACTTGCATTTTTACATGCTTTCAAACTGCTAGATTGGCAGAAACTGGGACAAGTAACGGAAGCTCACTCCGTTATGCGGTGCTAGGGATTCGAACAGCCGAACTGCCGACCTTTCTGATCGACAAACTCAGTCTCTTAGCTATATAAGTAGTAGGCACAGTTTATTCCCCTACCTTTTTCTGTTTTTTAACAAACTGGAATTAAATGCTAGGGTGGCTTTAGAAGTGAGAACAAGCCCATCAGGAGCCAACTCAAGGTAAATCCAATATCATCATCATCATCATTTAATGACCCCATAATCCCTTGTGGGGTGGAGTCTGGGCAACTGAATGGAGCTAGAAGAGTGTTTACTGGCCGGATGCCCTTCATGTCACCAATGCAGAGTTTTGTTCAGCAGATATATTCTCATTGTGCCCAGATAGGGAAATATCTGCCGCTACCTAGGATCGAACTCACAGCCTTCTGATTGTGAGGCGAGAGCTCTACCTCTAGGCCACCGCACCACTCTCAAAATAAATCCAATATGAAAGCTTGAAAATCTAATTCCTACATCTGACTGGAATCTGTGTTGAAATAGTCCTTGACTTACAATCATTTGTTTAGTGATCATTCAAAGTTACAATGGCACTCTTACAACCATCACAGCACCCTGTGGTCATGTCATCAAAATTTGGACGCTTGGAAGTGGGGGAAACCAGATTCACTTAACCGTGTTACTAAACGTAACAACTGCAGTCCTTCCCTGAACAACTGTGGCAAGACAGGTTATAAAATGGGCAACGCTCACTTAATAACCGTCTTGCTTAGCAACAGAAAATTTGGCTAGGTTGCGGTCGTAAATCGAGGACTACCTGCATTGATATTCAGTGCATCTGGAAATCTCATGTTGTCATCATTGTACTGCATTTTGAATATAGCTCAAAGAAGTTTTATTTAGCTTTTCTAGTTAATAATGTCTGAGCAGACGGCTTGATGTCGTTTTGTTGATTTAGAAATACACATTTGCAAAACATATGTTGAAGCTTTGCTGTTATGTCGCTGAGAATGCCCCCCCAAAAAACTGTTTTGAAAAGATGCTTTGTGGAGTCAGATTTATCCTCATTAAAGCTGCAGGGTTTGTAAGCAACAATTTGTTATTATTTGGGGCAAATGCAAATAAGCCAAGATGTTAAACCAGAAATCTTCAAAGTTGGTAACTTTAAGACTTGTGGACGTCAACTCCCAGAAGTCTCCAGCCAGCTGGCTGGAGAATTCTGGGAGTTGAAGTCCACAAGTCTTTTTTTTTTTTTTAATCGTTTACATCGTTCCTCTTTTGCCACATCTTTCATGTTCCTATTCACATTATTTCCCTAAATTTAGTATTATAATATATTGAGCATTTAAGCTTTATAAAACTCTTTCTTCTTACTATCTTCTAGTAATAATATATCAACATTAAACATCATTATTCTTATCATACACACACTAACAGTTTTATATCTTTATCTAAGTGTATTGTCTACTTATTTTTCAGCTTTCTTCATTTCCAAACTCCTTTTTTTCGCTCCAATCATACTTCCCAAATCATATACGTAATATTCAGTTTGCTCTTTCTCTTTAATTGCTAATGTTAATCTCTTCATTTCTGCACATTCTAATATTTCCCTTGAAATATGCAAGCCTTAAAAATTGCCAGGTTTGGGGACCCCTGTGCGAAACCATAGTCATGATTCACAAATTCACAAAACAAGCTTCCAGACATAGGTAGATCCTCAGCTTACAACTACAACTGGGACAAGAATTTCCATTGCTAGTCAATGCGGTTATTAAGTGAGTCATGTCCGTTTTTACTATCTTTTTGCCATGGTTGTTAGGTGAATTACTGCAGTTGTTCAATGACTCACGCTGTCATTAAGTGAATCCTGCAACTGTTGTAAATACAGTCCTCGAGTTACGACCACAATTGAGCCCAAAACGTATGTTGCTAAGTGAAACATTTGTGAAGTGCGTTTGTCCCATTTTATGACTTTTCTCATTGCATTTGTTAAGTGAATCACTGCCGTTGTTAAATTAGTAACATGGACGTTAAGTGAATCTGTCTTTCCCCATTAATTTTGCTGGCCAGAAGGTCGCAAAAGTGGATCCCATTAACCCGGGACACTGCAACCGTCATAAATATGGATCAGTTGTCACACATCCGAATGGGAATCACGTGACCATGGGAAATGCTGCAACGGTCATAAGTGTGTGGAAAATGGTCATAAGTCATTTTTTTCAGTGCCATTGTAACTTTGAATGGTCACTGACCTGTTGTAATTCGAGGACTACCTGTACATGCCAGGTGCCCAAATTTTGATCAAGTGACCATGGGGAAATGCTGAGATGGTTGTAAGTGTGAGGACACCCCTAGTCTAGACTCTTCTAAAAAACATCCAGTAATGGAGCATCCACAATTTCTGAAGGCAACTACTGTATTTTTGGGAGTATAAGACGCACCTTTTTCCCTCAAAAAAGAGGGTGAAAATCTGGGTGCGTCTTATACACTGAATGCAGCATTTTTGGCCTCCTGAAACCCCGCCCCCTTCACCAAAATGGCCATGCATAGCCTTTAGGAGGCTTCCAGAGTGCTCCTGGAGGCTGGGGAGGGCTAAAATGAGCAACAAATTGACAGTTTTTTGCTCATTTTTGGCTTTCCCAGTCCCCAAGAGCACTACAAGCCTCCTAAAGACTACGCATGCCCTTTTTTGACAAAAAATGGGCCCATTTTTACGAATAAAGGGCCGTTTTGGGGAGGCCTGCAGAGTGCAAAAAGCATTTTTATTTATTTTACCTCTTCAAAATCTTGGTGCGTCTTATACTCCAAAAAATACGGTAGGTACAGGTAACTTCAACATTCAACCACACCGGAGGTCAAAATTTCTGTTGTTTAGTGAGACAGTTGTTAAGTGAATTTTGGCCCATTTTATGGCCTTCCTTGGCACCACTGTTAAGTGAATCACTGCAGTTGTTAAGTTAGTCACACTCCTGTCCAATAAATCTGGCTTCCCCATTGACTTTGCTTGTCAAAAGGTCGCAAAAGGGGGATCAGGTGGCCCCAGGACCCTGCAACCGTCATAAGTGCGAAACAGTTGGCAAGCATCTGAATGTTTATTGGGTGAACACTAATGCTGCAACGGTTGCACGTATGAAAACGGTCATAAGCCACTTTTTTCCAACGCTGTTCTAATTTCAAACGGTCACTAAATGAATGTAAGTCAAGGACTATCTGTGTTAATCCATGTTCAAATGACATGGTTAACTGAACTAACCAAAATCCAGCCATGAAACTCCTTAACTACAATATAACCCCTAGTCTGGATTTGGGTAACATGCAAAGCCAAAGCAGGACTCAAACCATTGTCTCCTGATACCAAAGTGCATCAGAAGGACTCTGTACGAGTGGTGCAGTAGCCTAGAGGTGGAGCTCTCATCTCAGAATCAGTGAGGCTGTGAGTTCGATCCTAGGTAGAGGCAGATATTTCTCTCTCTGGGCACAATGAGAATATATCTGCTGAATATAACTCCGCATTGGTGACAGGAAGGGCATCTGGGAACTGGATCTGGTTTATAGAGTAAACTCAGCATATGCTAGAACACATAATGTTCCCAGGGAGATACATGTTAAATTTCTCAGAAAGACCACAAGAGATGAGATTCTGAGTGCACAAAGAGGGCAAGTGTTGAAATATCAAGATAGAGAAATAACCATTCTGAAACAGATCCCTAAGAAAGTTACAGAGAAAAGAAAAAACTATTCGCAATTAGCGAAGAAACTTTACCAGAAAGGGGTGTGGTTCAGATGGTTGATGCCTGAAGGTATGTTAATTTTCTGGGAGGATACTAGAGTTAGAATCAACACAACCATAGAGGCACAGGCCTTTATGGAAAAAAAACAAAGCACTCCTAGATATACCTGATGATCTTACACCCGACATACAAGACACGGGAGGGGCCGGAGCTCTGCTGCCGGGGGGAGAAGGGGCAATACCAAGAAAACTCAGATCACAAAAATGAATAAGGAAATCGGCTTTATATAAATTGATTGAAATTTTTATATGAATTTATATGCTGACAAACTATCAATATGTAATATTGAATTATTTGTTTAAATGAATACTATGAGTACGGGTGGGTGGCTGGGGATACCCTTCACACATTGTAACTGTCAAAATTTGTAACCTACTCCAATACCCTTTTCCTTATTATTATTTTTTTAAAAAAACCAATAAAACTTTGTTAAAAAAAAAAAGGAAGGGCATCAGGCCAGTAAAACACTCAGCTCCATTCAGTTGCCTGACTTCACCCCGCAAGGGATTATGGGGTCATTAAAAGAAGATGACGATGATCAGAAGGACTCTGTACCTGCAGGAAGCTATTTGGAAGTAACATCTATCAATCTGAAGACACAACAGCTGGAATAGACAAGAGCTTTTTCAAGTATACAGTAGTGATTTTTGTACAAGCAAACTAGTTTAGGTGTGTTTCCAATTATAGTTCAGAACCAGATGTGGCTAATCTCAGAGAAGGCATTCAAGTAGTGGCTGAAAGACAATTCCAGTTTGTGATTGATGGATCTCAAAGGCAGACGTCCTAAGTTTGATTGTTTGGGAGGAAATCCTGTGGATTTTAAGGCAGCTGACTAGCAAAACATCGATTGCAATCAGGCTCTAGGTTGATCATTATACTCATTTTTACTGAGATAAGCAGTTGGCTAAAGAAAGTGCAGACAAAGTCAGAATGAGAAGTTGATGATCTTGTTTCAAGGCAATCAAAGAATTTTGGGGAATGGAAAGAAGAGACCAAAGAATGTTTACTTTTACACATTTAGAACTGATTATGACAAGAGAATCTTGATACTAATTGAGATTGCTGTGCCTCCGATGCCAATCCAACTTGGTCAACCAGTTATTTACATTCCTGTAGATTAAAAGTATTTCTGGAGAAACGAACAATTGCATTGCCTTATATAGCTTTATTTTTATGAGGCCACATGCCTCCAAAAGCATCTAGATCACTGTTTCTCAACCTTAGCAGCTTTAAGATGTGTAGACTTCAACTCCCAAAATTCCCCAGCCAACTGAACTTAACAGAACAGAATAACAGAGTTGGAAGGGACCTTGGAGGTCTTCTAGTCCAACCCCCTGCCTAAGCAGGAAACCCTACACCACTTCAGACAAATGGTTATCCAACGTCTTCTTAAAAACTTCCAGTGTTGGAAGATTCACAACTTCTGGAGACAGGTTGTTCCACTGATTAATTGTTCTAACTGTCAGGAAATTTCTCCTCAGTTCTAAGTTGCTTCTCTCCTTCATTAGTTTCCACCCATTGCTTCTTGTTCTACCCTCAGGTGCTTTGGAGAATAGTTTGATTCCCTCTTCTTTGTGGCAGCCCCTGAGATATTGGAACACTGCTATCATGTCTCCCCTGGTCCTTCTTTTCATTAAATAGATATGCCCAATTCCTGCAACCGTTCTTCATATGTTTTAGCCTCCAGTCCCCTAATCATCTTTGTTGCTCTTCTCTGTACTCTTTCTAGAGTCTCCACATCTCTTTTACATCAAAGCAACCAAACCTGGACGCAGTATTCCAAGTGTGGCCTTACCAAGGCATTATAAAGTGGAATTAACACGTGATCTTGAAGTTTATGTTTAAACATTGATGGAGGGTCTGTCCCATGATACATCAGGTTTATTGTTTTAGGGAAATGAGGAATAGGTAGTTAGGATTTAGCTGGTATTCTTTGACAGCAAATATTCATCTTTGATGGCATCCCTTGACTAATAAGACCAATCCATCTATTAAGTGGGAGACTTGGTTTCTTGGTTGAAAGAAAATTCAGCCCTGTAGACCATGAAAGAAAGAAATCCTTGTAGACTTTCCCATGTTGATACAAGTGATCCTCTCTACTTCCCTTTTAATACTGTATGCTTACTTATACAATACTTATTGGTGTGAAGCTATCGATCAAGGACCTTGCAAACATGCTAACAGCCCAATCAAAGAACCTTTTGTCAGGATAGAGCTGGAAGGGAACCTTGGAGGTCTTCTAGTCCAACCCCGTGCTCAAGCAGCAGACCTCGTACCATTTTACCAAAGAGGCTTGGACAGTCTCTTCTTAAAAACCTCCAGTGATGAAGCGCCCACAACTTCTGAAGGCGAGCTTTTCCAATGGTTAAACATCCTCGCTGTTAGGAAGTTTCTCCTTAATCCCAGGTTGCTTCTCTCCTTGGTTAGTTTCCATCCATTGTTTCTTGTCTCGCCTTCTGGTGCTGTGGAAAATGAGTTGACCTCCTTCTTCTTTGTGGCAACCCTTCAAATGCTGGAATGCTGCTATCAGGGGATCAATTGTGGTCATCAGTTGAGGACTAGCTGTAACCAGGTTGCTCCAGGTTCAGCCCAGACCGGGCAAACCGGTAGTAGTGGCGGCAGGAGGCTCTGCCCCACCCCCACCCCGGATGCTTCTGCACATGCGCATGCATGTAGTAAAAAATATGGCGAACTCATCACTGGCTGTGAAGCTTGTCCTCATCGCGAGTTGAGTTGTCTACTGGGGCACATTTTACATGAGGCAGCTCTGTATAATGATCTGGGAGCTGCAATTGGCAGCTCCTATATTTGCACGCTCCTGGTGATAGGAGCACCTAAAACTCATTTTTCAGGTCCTTAACTGGTTGCTAATAGATTACCAATTACAGCGTAAGGCGCTGGTGTTGACCTATAAAGCAGTGGCGAAATTCAAAATTTTAAACTGCCAATTCTGTGTGTGTGGCTTGGTGGGCATGGCAGGGGAAGGATACTGCAAAATCTCCATTCCCACCCCACTCGGGGGCCAGCCAGAGGTGGTGTTTGCCAGTTCTCCAAACTACTCAAAATTTCCGCTACCGGTTCTCCAGAACCTGTCAGAACCTGCTGGATTTCACCCCCATATAAAGGCTTTTATAATTTGGCACCTGCAGGATACCTGCTCTAATCCAAATTGGCCTGATTTGATTTGCTAGAACGTGTAGCTGGTGATAGGGGACGAGGGTAGAAGTGTTTCTTTTCTATGGTCGTCCTGCTACTCTGAAATCACAGTCTTCTTTTAATGACCACCATAATCCCTTGCGGAGTGGAGTAGGGGCCACTGAATGGAGCTAGCAGAGTGTGTACTGGCCAGATGCCCTTCCTGTTGCCGATGCGGAGTTTTGTTCAGCAGATGTATTCTCATTGTGCCCAGAGGGAGAAATATCTGCCTCTACCCAGGATCGAACTCACAATCTCTTGATTGTGAGGTGAGATCTCTATCTCTAGGCCACCACGCCACTCCCTGCTACTCTAAAATAATAAACTCCCTTTATTGATCAGTCCTAGACTTCCCTGCTGGCTTTCAGGAAATTATTGTACACTGAATTATTTCAGAGGCGATTCTCTTGATTTTAAGCATTGCACCATCCTTATTTTGGGTTCGTGCTTCCTGTTCGTGTTGGATTTTACATGTTTAGAATTACCATGGATACTTTAATTGCTATTATCACCCATGTTCCTTTTCATCTGATTTAATTAAATGTAATTAATTTCTTTTCCTCGTATGAGTAAATTGTGTGATTTATTGACTAATAATGGCTGGCAGTCCTACAGAATGACATGCTAGGAATTTAGAAGGGAAGCTGTAAATGTCACTTAGTTAAGTCTGCAGTTCAGACCTTGGTTTGAGTTGAGGGTCATCGTCTTGATTGACCCCCTCCTGTTCGTCCATAATAAAATCTGTTGGGTTTGGATTTAAAAGTGATTTGTGGATGTAGACATTGTGGTTTATAGTTACAGCTTTTGACTTAGTAGACTACTACGTTGAACTATTATGTCTGGTTGGAGAAGCAGTCAAGTTAGCATTACCCTGTGAATGTAAGACGTAAATAAATGGATAATAATTAATAGTGTCCTAAATACAGCAGAACGTTGTTATCTTTAGCGGCAGTCCTCGATTTATGACCATAATTGGGATTTTTGAGCTACATTGAAATTCTGAGCAGCTGATTGGTCCTCCTGTTGATTGGTCATTCAAATGATCTGGATTCTTACGTGTTCATATGTCGATCTAGAGCCATATCCTATAAAGACTCTTATCTGGCAATCATGCAGCATTTGAATGTTTTAAAGCAGGGGTCTCCAGCTGTGGCCGCTTTAAGACTTGTGGATTTCAACTCCCAGAATTCCCCAGCCAGCTGGCTGGGGAATTCTGGGAGTTGAAGTCCACAAGTCTTAAAGCGGCCACAGTTGGAGACTCCTGCTTTAAAGTACTTTAAACACCAAGTGCCAAATTAGAACGAAGAGCTGCCCTAGGAAAAATGCTCAAGAGTTACAGGTAGACCTCAATTTACGGCGACTGACCTCAACATTTCTCTTGCTAAACAAGACAGTTGTTTAGTGAGTTTTGCCCCTTTTTAACCACCTGTCTTGCCACGGTTGTTAAGTGAATCCCGGCAGTTGTTAAGTTAGTGACACGGTTGTTAAAGTAAATTTTGCTTCCCCATTGACTTTGCTTGTCAACAGGTCACAAGTGGTGCTCAGATGACCCCTGGACGTTGCGTCCGTCATAAACACACGACAGTTGACAAGCAGCCCAAATTTTGATCATGTGATCACCGGGAGACTGCAGAGGTTGTAAGTGCGAAAACGGTGGTGTCCCTTTTCTCAAGTGCTGTGGTAACTTCAAGTGGTCACTAAATGAATGGTTGTAAATTGAGGACTACCTGTACTAAGGATTTGAAACTTAGTATATTTTGTCTTTTGGGACAAAATATTTTGGCTATATTTTGTCTTTTGGGAAAAACAAAAATGGCTAGTTCACATGTTTTGATTTGCCTCTTCCCTACCACCCCACACCAGTGGTGGGTTGCAGGCGGTACACCTAGGTACGGGCGTATCGGAGCCTGCCCGGAGCAACGGGTACTGTTCCGGTACGGTGCTCCGGAGGGCCCACCCGCTCGCCCTCGCTCCTTACCGGTCTTTAAAGTCTGCGGTACTTCCGCGCACGGGCATGGCCCATACCAACGCCTGTGCGACATTCCGCTGAGCAGCTGGAGCGTTGTGGAGGCTCGTGGAGACGTCGCTGGACAGTAAGATGCATGCTCGCGCTTGGATCAGGATCCAGAACCCACCACTGCCCCCCACCCTTCCCTCCCAAATCATGACCATAAAGAAGGAAAGGACTGGCCAGAAGTGGCCTTGCTACCAGCTTTGCTGACAAAAACTGAACATCTACAAGGCTATCAAAGTTTCCAATCAAGTGAAAATCCTAAGTCGGGGTCAGCTTCAAGGAAAATAACAATAGCTGATTTTGGGGTCTCTGCCACGCATGCGTGGGGGGGCGGGGCGCATGCATGAGGGGGCGGGGGGTTGCCCATGCATGTGCGGGGGGGAGGACCAGGGGGGAGTGCGGTGCACCCCACTTCCCCGCTGCCCGTTTTTGGTCCCAGGAGGTTTCAGGGATGCTTGCTAGGCCCAAAATGGGGTGCACGGGGATTATGCGTGGGGGGTCACCTGCGCATTCGCAGGGGGGGGATATCGCGTGTGCATTGCATTATGTCTGTAGGCACGCGTACGCTTTCGGCACGCACTAAAAAGGTTAGTCATCACTGACCTAGACTTTTATCCCGCTTCATAGCGCTTTTACATAATAGTAGTTATTTTATAAAATGGCAGTGTTGCTCGGAGGCCAAAGTGTATCTTGAAAGCATTGTTTTAACAGCAGTGTAGGTGTTAGTCATAACCCTGCTTGTGAAAGTTTTCCTAATACATAGGTATTACTATTCTAGAATGAAGGGTTTTTGCGGATAAGTGCTTTGTCCTAAATATTTCTACATACTGTACAGATTCTCAGTCCTCCTGGTCGCGGTTGTCCCAAAGGTAGTTTTTCAGGAGGCAACTGGACTTTCTTGTTTTTTTTCTTTTGAAGAGGTTTCTCTTCTCATCCAAGAAGCTTCTTCAGCTCTGACTGGATGGTGGGGGATGGAAGGATTTGTATTCCTTGCAGACAGCTGGTCATTTCCATCCTTTTAGAGTAGGAGTGTCAAACGGGGGGCCCGTGGGCCGGCTGTGTCACACGCAGGCCACGCTCACCCCAGCTTCGCAAAGGGTAAAAACGTCACGATATGTCATGCGATGGTGTGACACCGCGAATTTGACACCCGTGTTTTAGACGGCCGTTGAAACACTTGGAGGTTTATCTGTGTCCTCAAGGTCACTTGAGTTTTCTCCTGGTTCCTTCTAGTCTGCAATTTTTTCTCTGGAAATCCATTCCTACTCCCACACCAAAGGTCCTTGACGTACAACCACAATTGAGCCCAACGTTTGCTAAATGAAGCAGTTGTTTAGAGAGTTTTGCTCCGCTTTATGACCTTTTTTTGGCCACAGATGTTAAGGGATTCGTTGCAGTTAGGAACACGGCTGCTAAATGAATCTGGTTTCCCCATTGGCTTTGCTTGTCAGAAGGTCACAAAAGAGGACTACATGACCTTGAGATACCCCAGCCATTATGAATATCAGTGGAAATTTTGATCATGGGACCATGGGGATGCTGCAACTGTCAAGTGAAAAATAGTCATAAATTGTTGTGGCCTGCTAGCGGCCAGAGGAGTTGACAGCAGATTCGGAGAGTGAGGAGGTTGAGGAGGAACATGGGCCATTCCTGCAGTCTAGGGAAGGCTCTGATGAGGGCTCTGCATCTGAGGCAGAGATGGGGCCAGGGCCATATTCCAGTTATCAGCTGCCTTCAGAGTCAGACATCAGTGACGCAGAAGAACAGCTGGAGCCTGTTTCCAGTGTGCTCATGCGCAGAGTTGCCAGGTGAAGGGAACAGCTAAAGAACAGGGGCCAACTTGAGAGTAAGGCCACAGGTGAATGATGAATGCCCCCCCCCCAGAGGAAATAAAAGAGGGGTGAAAGGGGAGTGGAGTTTGCAGGAGGCAATTAGTTTGCTTAATTGGTTCGTGACTCCGAGACTCCTTGCCAAGTTTTGCAGATATCGGCCTGGCAGCTCTCCAAGCCAGATAAGGTCTGTGACAGTAAATCCTGCCTTGAAAGACTTTGCTGGATATAAATGAGCAGAATTCACTATAAATTAATAAAAGTGTTTTTTACCGGGACAAGGAATTTATTTCATGCTCTTGGGAAGCTTCGGTCAGAAATAAATCACTTTTTTCAGTGCTGTTGTAACTTCAAACAGTCACTAAACGAACTGTTGTAAGTCAAGGATTAAATGTATTCAACATCTAAAGCAATATTCCTCCGTCTTGGCATATACATTTGTCGTGATGAGTGTTTTAATTAACCTGCCATTTTTCCAAACAGTTGTAGTGGTTGTTAAGACAGTCATTTCGCAACCAGGCCTGATTTTACGACCTTTTGGTGGCTGTTTTTTGCTGGAAACCTGAAATAAATGTTGGTTTCTGGCAAAAAATGCCAAAAATTGCAATCACCTCTTTCTGAAATGCTGCAGACAGCTATAAATGCAGACCAAGTATCCAAAATGTGCCCATGTGACTGCGTGGTGTGTGTGTGTGTGTTGAAACTTCAAAACTGGGTCATAAGTAGCTGTAGGGAGGTCTGTCATAACTTGAAACAGTTGCTTAGTGAGTGATCATAAGGCGAGGCCTACCTGTAGGTGATATTATTCATGATGGTGTAAATATCCACCTTTTGCTCCTGTATCTTTTCTGGCTCGAGAGCTGCAGGGCCTTTTTGAGTAGGATGTACAAAACAGTGCCACGCTCCCCGAAATAGTAAGTGGAACGGAAGCAAAAGCTAAATGTCCTTTTTCCCTAATTCAGATAATTTTTCACCAGCTGGGTCTTTAATAATTTTAATTACAAATTGGTAGAGGCTTTGAAAGTCTCACCCAGAGTAAACAGATGGAGTCCTGGAGCTCTTGTTTTATTTACTGTATTGACTCATTGGAGATGCCACCTCAAGCACGGAAGTGATTCTAAGCAACATTTAAGACATAAAGACAAAAGGCACAGTAACTAAAACAAAGACCATGTTAATCTACCATATCACAGGAGGAAAATCCTCCTTTGATATTCATTGGGCTTCATATTCCTTTTGACATGATTTGAATGGAAATGGTTAATTCATATTACTGTTGGGTTTAATGCAGTGGTGGGTTCCGGATCCCGGTGCAACCAGTACGGTGCAACGGGGCTGGGCGTCCACTACATGAATGCGCGCAGTGCGCGCCTGCGTACTTACCACCTGCGACGCTCCAGCTGCTTGGCAGAGTGTCGCGCAGGCGCGGAAGCCTGGAAAACTTCAAATACCGGTAAGGAGCGCGGGTGGGCGGGCCCTCTGGAGCATCGTACCGGAACGGTACCTGGTGCTCCCGGCAGGCACCGGTACGCCCATACCAGGGCGTACCAGTCGTAACCCACCACTGGTTTAATGACAAACAGAATTAAAGAGTTGGGAGGGACCTTGGAGGTCTTCCAGTCCAACCCGCTGCTCAGGCATGAAACCCTATACCAAGGGCCAGCAACCCGTGGCTCTGGAGCTGCATGTGGCTCTTTCATTCCTCTGCTGTGGCTCCCTGATGCTCAAAATATGTGCAACACCTGCTGGCATGCAATTTATTAAGCTTTTCGAGCCCTGGTAGGTTTTGTGGCTTCCGGTGTTTTCTTTTCCGTGGGAAATGGATCCAAATGGCTCTTTGAGTGTTTAAGGTTGCCGATCCCTTCCCTACACCACTTCAGACAAATGGTTGTCCAATCTCTTCTTAAAAACCTCCAGTGTTGGAGCGCCCTCAACTCCTGGAGGCAAGTCTCTCCACTGATTAATTGATCTTATTGTCATGAAATTTCTCCTTCGTTGTTCTCAAAAATTTCAATGTTGGAAATTCAATGAGAGTTCTTCAATCTCCCTAAAGGGAAGTTTAAGAGAATTCAGAGTTTTTAGAATTGGTACAGACGGTCCTCATCTTACAACCACCATTGAGCCACAGTTTCTGTTGCTAAGCAAGACAGTTGTGAAGTTAATTTTGCCCCATTTCACAACTTTTCTTGCCATAGGTGAATCACTGCGATGGTTGTGTTAGTCACACAGTTGTTCAGTGAATCTGGCTTCCCCTCTGACTTTGCTTGTCAGAAGGTCACAAAAGGGGATTAGGTGACTCTAGGACACTGCTGCCAGTGTCATAAATATGAGCCAGTTGCCAAGTGTCTGAGTTTTGATCAAGGTGACCATAGGGATTCTGCTGTTAGGTTTCCAAAAAAATGCCCTAATTGACTCATGAGTCTCGGACCAAACTAGTCATTTATTAGGAGCATTTATTTTTGGCAAGATCTGTTCGCAGTCAGATCTAAGCCTTGTTGGAATTGTATCTGAACTTTACCCCTGTTCCTTCCCTCCTCTAAGTCTGTGTCATAAATCACATTCCCCAATGAGGTGCACCCCTCCCAAGTCTGCTGCAGTAATCTGAGATCCGACTTCAGCCGACAATATACGTGGAATGCGCTCCCTCCCTTCTCTTACTATGGCAACATTAGGAGTTGACATTCGGCTGTAAGTAGGAAAAATGGTTATGTCACTATTCAGTAGTAGTGTAACTTTGAACGGTTGCTAAACAAATGGTTGTAAGTCGAGGGCTGCCTGTATAGAATTGCCAGTGTTTGTACTACTGTGTTTTATTGAAATCCTGGTTTCATTCAGTACAGGTAGTCCTCTACTTATAACAGGACTTAGTGACCATTCAAAGTTACAACAGCAGGGAGAAAAGTGACTTACAACCGTTTTCCACACTTACAACCATTGCAACATCCCTATGGTCATGTGATTTACATTCGGACACTTGACAACTGACTCACATTTATGACGGTTGCAGCGTCCCGGGGTCATGTCATCGCCTTTTGCATCCATCTCACAAGCAAAGTAAAACCAGATTCACTTTCGACTTCACACTTTCGCTTTCCACTTTTCCCCACAGAGGCTCCTCTCAAAAATCAAGAAATGGAATATGAATGGGAAATGGAGTTGTACAGTGGTGGGATACGACCGGTATGCCCCGGTACGGGCATACCGGTGCCTGCTGGGAGCACCAGGTACCGTTCCGGTACGGTGCTCCGGAGGGCCTCCTTACTGTATTTGAGCTGATCGGGGCTTCTGCGCATGCGTACGGAGTGTATGGCACCTGCCCCAGGCTCCACAAAACAGCTGGAGCATCGCGGAGCATTGCGGGCGGTAAGTACGCATGCTCGTGCTGCGCGGGTGCATGTGGTGGACGCCCGGCCCCGTTGCACCGTACTGGTTGCACCGGGATCCGGAAGCCACCACTAGAGTTGTATAAACTGTAGCATCAGATGTGGTAAAATGCTTAATGCTGCATAATGTCTACTCTGAATGGGAAGTTAAGCAGTGGGACTCTCTGTTTTCTGCTGGCCCGTGGGAAAACTAAAGCAGCTTAGAGAGTGGCAATTAATTAAAGCTTTTGAAGGAAAACCGACTTTGCAGCTAACAGAGATAAATTGTTAAACTGCTACACACACATTCCCCCACCACCACCCCAAAAACAGTTGTTTATCATTGGCTTTTAAAAGGATAATGAAGCATTGGTTTAATTTTTTTTGTATTGCCAAAATATTGGCATAGATTTCATTTTGGGGGTATTAAAGGAAGTAGAGAAACAAAGGCTCTTAATCATTTTCCAGAAGATCATATTTATCCTTCCTCTTTTCTGCTTCTCTTAGAGCACACATCCTGGGATTAAACTATTGTTTGGGGGACGGACGGACACCAAAATTAAGTCTCTCCCATTTATACGACTTCTGCATACCTTTCTTCTTTGTGGCATTATTCTCATTTGCCTCAGTTTCTACTAATTTTAATAAGTAACATTTTTAGAATGACTGAAGCTGCACAGTTGTACGATTTTCAGCAGTTTGGTTAGTGACCATCCGAAGTTACAAGGGCACTGAAAAAAAGTGACTTACGACCGTTTTTCACACTTATGACCGTTGCAGGTCATGTGATCAAAATTCAGATGCTTGGCAACTGGCTTGTATTTATGATGGTTGAAGTCCCTGCAGGTCATGTGATCAGCTTTTGTGGCCTTCTGACAAGTAAAGTCAATAGGGAAGACAGACTAACTTAATAACCATGCTATTAGCTTAACAATTGCACTGGTTCACTTAACATCTTTAGAGATAGAATAGAATAACAGAGTTGGAAGGGACCTTGGAGGTCTTCTAGTCCTACCTCCTGCTTAGGCCCCCTACACCACTTCATGGTTGTCCGATCTCTTCTTAAAAACTTCCAGTGTTGGGGCATTCACAACTTCCGGAGGCAAACTGTTCCACTGATTAATTGTTCTCACTATCAGGAAATTTCTCCTTAGTTCTAAGTTGCTTCTCTCCTTGATTAGTTTCCACCCATTGCTTCTTGTTCTACCCTCAGGTGCTTTGGAGAATAGCTTGACTTCCTCTTCTTTGTGGCAACCCCTGAGATATTGGAACAATGCTATCATGTCTCCCCTAGTCCTTCTTTCTCTTAAGCTAAACATACCCAGTTCCTGCAACCGTTCTTCATATGTTTTAGCCTCCAGTCCCCTCATCATCTTTGTTGCTCTTCTCTGCACTCTTTATAGAGTCTCCACATCTTTTCTACATTGTGGCGACCAATTGTGGCAAGAAAGGTTGTAAAATGGGCAAACCTCACCAAAACTCACACTTAGTCCCCAAAACCTTCTTTTTATTTCAAAAGCTGTGAATTATGTTCATTCACAGCCCATAATGAGTCCCAAATAGTTTGTAAAGAGTCCGACAATAGTCTGCCAAAGTCTTTTGAGATAAGGCTGATAAGCATCCACCTTTATCTTCCTTGAAACGCTGCCAAAGAACTAATTGGCAATTAGCTTGCACGGCCAAATGGAGCAAAGAGTCAAAACGGAGCTTCAGAATTTAAACCAACCAGCACAAACAAAGTTCCTTCCTGCAAAGGCTTACGTGCCTCCTTTATGTCCTATGGGAGGGGCCAATCACATCCAAGCCTTACTTTCAAGTCACCCCTTTTGTCTTAACTCTTCTTGCCTTTTGGCAGCTCTGCGCATGCAAGCACTGGGAACAGGCTCCCCCTGTTCCTCTGCCTCGCTGATGTCCGACTGGAGGCTCCGGAGGCAGCAAATAACTCCCAGATGACTCTGGCCCCCTCTCTGCCTCTGATGCAGAGCCCTTGTCTGAGCCTTCCCCAGACTCCAGGACTGGCCCATGTTCCTCCCCAACCTCCTCACTGTCCGCTGCCAGCTCTACAGGCTGTTAGTCCTCTGAGGCCACATCTTCCTTTGAAGAGTTTCCCCAACATGTGCGACTGAGGTCAGAAAGAGCTGTTGGAGCCAAAAAGGGAAGATTTCAACCAGCAATTGCCACTCACTTTTTGATGTTTCTCATTTCTGTACTGGAATATCCAATCTCTCCAGAACAAAACAAAGCCCCCCATTCCACAAGGCCCTGTTTTCTGGCCTACAGCTACAGTTCAGAGAGGGCAGAAGATAATAAATCGGCTGGCTATGCAATGGATGACAAGGCTTCTCCTTTACGGCACGACAAATGTAATTTAAATGACATGCTTCAAATTCACTTCTGAGCAAATAAGGGCAAGGACTTGTCCCAATCACCTTGTCCTTGTCCAATTGGCTCAGAAGAGAATTTGGTGGATGGTGCCAAGTCCCTTGTCCTATTTGCTCGGAAGAGAATTTGATAATGCCTTACGATGCCTTGGGAAGTCCACGCTTGGAATACTGCATGTTTGGTGGTCACAATGTAAAACAGATGTGGAAAGAGTGCAGAGAAGAGCATCAAAGAGGATTAGGGGCAGTGGTGGGTTTCAATTTTTAAAAAAACTTCTGTAGGTGTGGCCTTTGTGGGAGTGGCTTACCGGCCATGTGACCGGGTGGACATGGCTTGCCGGCCATGTGACTGGGTGGGAGTGGCTTGCCAGCCATGTGACCGGGTGGGCGTGGTCAACTTGTAAAATGTGGTGAAACTCACTTAACAACACTCTTGCTTAGCAACCAAAATGTTGGCTCAGAAACTCTGACATTGAAGTGTGCAAGTCTTAAAGCTGTCAAGTTACAAGACCCTTGCACCCCTAACCCGTTAGAAAAAAAACCCCAGGGGTGTTCAAACTTGACAGCTTTAAGACTTGTGGACTTCATCTCCCAGAATTCCTCCTCCAGTCATGTTGGCTCAGGAACTCCGGCATTTGAAGTGCGCAAGTCTTAAAGCTGTCAAGTTACAAGACCCTTGCACCCCAACCCGTTAGAAAAAAAACCCCAGGGGTGTTCAAACTTGACACCTTTAAGACTTGTGGACTTCAACTCCCAGAATTCCTCCTTTCAGCATGCGCTCCCACCAGCTGATCGTCGCGCACGCATGCGTGCCAGTAACCGGAAGACTACCTGGCCAGTCCGCATGTGTGTGCTTGGACAGCTTCTCTTCCGGGTTGTCTCCCTGATGAGCACGCGCACGCACGCGGTCCCTTTTTGGCACTTGGTGCCAAAAAGGTTTGCCATCACTGGTATAGAGTTTCCTGCCTGAGTAGCGGGTTGGACTAGAAGACCTCTAAGATCCCTTCCAACTTTTCTTTTCTATTCTGGTGGTTGGTGCAAGTCCTTATCCTATTTACTCAGAAGAGTATTTTGCAGCATGTTATTCTGATTGCATTCATCTTGGTGAATGGCAGGGGGCTCGGGAATTGCCCAAGGGCCCTCTGAAACCAAGAATGCCAGAGAAGGGCACACATTCTGGGTCATGCCCAGCTCATTTTCTTGATCAAACGCAGCCCTGCAGACACCTAACAACTGGCCCTTGCCACCCACTGCATTGCAAGCTACCAGTGGTATTTAAAAAGCATTCCAGTAGAGTAGAGTCGGAGCAAAACAAGGGGTCAGTTTGAAGTGCAAAAGTGTGCATGTGTGATGATATGTCAACTAGAAAGCCAAAAATACTCCATCTCAGCCATGCTAGGCATCCAGCTGATCTCTTGCCATTTGAGGCTGCATTTTTAAACAAGGCTGTTTCCGTACCAGGTGTTAAAAAATCATGTTTTCTCTCTCTCTCCTCGCTTCTCTTGCGTGCTTTGGATTTTTCGCTTGGCAAGTCATTGATTTTCCTCGTACAGGGAGAAAGAGCAAGCAGGAATAAGATGAACTCCGAGGGCTGCCTCCTCTACAGCAGCTTTTAGAATTTCAACATACATTATACATACCCACCCGTCTGAAAGCAGATCAACAAAGCGGTTGCTATTTTTGTTCACTTGTGAGCTTTGCCCAGGGCTTACTACCGGTTGCCAAGAGCAGACTGCGTTGCAACAGACAACCTGGGATTAGTACCGTAACTGAGTTAAGTGGGAAGAAAGAATTGGAGGACTGGGAATTTTGTTACTTCTGATTTTATAGAACAGGGATGGCGAATGTTTTTCTGCTCGGGTGCCACCCCCCCCCCCGGTGTGCTCTCCCCCCCCCCACGCATACGCACAGGCACCCAAATTTTGATCACATGACTATGCATTTTTTTAAAACCGTGATGTTGTCCCAAAATGTTCAGCTTTCCATGCAAACATCTACTTTAAATCTTTGGCATAGAGAGCCAATTCGATCCAGTAATTAAGGCACCAGGCTAGAAAGTAAGAGACTGAAATTGTTGTGGCCCACCAGCGGAGCTGGTAGCAGAGTCAGGCAGTGAGGAGGTTGGGGAGGAGCATGGGCCAGGCCTGGAGCCTGGGGATTGCTCAGATGAGGGCTCTGCATGAGAGGTAGAAACAGGGGCGAGGCCATCTAGCAATGATCAGGTGCCTGCGGAGCTAGATAGAGGAACAGCTAGAGCCTGTTTCCAGTGTGCGCATGCGCAGAACTGCCAGAAGAAAAGAACAAATTAGAAATCACAGTCGACTTGGGAGTAAAGTCACAGGTGGAAGGTGATTGGTCCCTCCCATAGGAAATAAAAGAGGAGCGAAAGGGGAGGGGGCTTTGGCAGGGAACAATTTGTTCGTTCGGTTATTAGATTCGTTTTAGGAGTGTGAAGATCTGTCTGTGAAACTCAGAGACTGTGCAAAGTCTTTCCTTGCACAGCACCGCGTTTGGAAAATATTTACATGGCAGCTTTCCAAGACAGATAAGGTCTGTGGTCATAAAAACTCCTTTGAAAGACTGTTTGCCAGGCTTTGCTGAATGTGAATGAGAGGAATTCACATTTGTTTAATAAAAGGGGTTTTGTCGGGACCAGCACTCTGCCTCGTGCTTTTTGGGGAAGCCTAGGTTAGAACAGAAAGTTCCAGTCCCGCCTTGGGCATGAAAGGCAGCGGGGTGAATTTGCGCCAATCACAAGGAGACTGTGAGTTCTAGTCCCGCCTTGGGCATGAAAGGCAGCTGGGTGACCTTGGGCCAGTCCCTCCCTCTCAACCCAATCCACTTCACAGGGTTGTTGTGAGAAAAATAGAAGGAGGAAGGAATATTAAGTATGCTCGCCATCTGGAATTATTTGTAAAAGTAATAAAGGCAGGATATAGATTGATTGAATGAATAAAAATAAATAGATAAATAAATAAAAACAAACAGAACAGTTAATAAAGAAATTAAAGACTGATCTTGCTGGATGAGGAAGAAGTTGGACAGACAGTATCCCTGTTTCCCCAAAAGTAAGACCTCCCTGGATAATAAGCCCAATTGGGCTTTTGAGCGCATGCACTAAAAGAAGCCTTCCCCTCAAAATAAGCCCTCCCAAAAATAATCCCTAAAAATATTGCAACACAACAGCAGCCATGAGGTGACCCTGCTTGCCGCCTTCTGCACCTCAAAAATAATAAGACCTCCCCAAAAATAAGGCCAAGCGATTATTTTGGGGGTCAAAAGAAAATAAGACCCTGTCTTATTTTTGGAGAAACACAGTAGTTTTTGCTTGGCTCTCTGGCCCAGGAGTCCACCTGTGGCCCTATTTGGCCGTACATCCTAATTATAATGCAGTCTTCCCGAAAGTAGGCTGTGGCCTTTAGTGTGCAATTTTAAAATTAGTCCTCATAGGTGGCAACTCCAATACCCATGATGTCTGGGGATTTTAGGTATTGCAGTCCAAATCCAACTGCAGGAGGGGAGGGCAAGGTAGCGCAGGCTGACAGAAGAGGGCCAAGGGTAACAGAGGCTGCGTGATCAACCATGGTAGAAGTCATTTCGTTCGTTGCATCTTCTCCCCGAAATGACTCAGGGATTCTGGGAGTTGAAGTCCACAAGTCATAACAGGTCCATCGTTCCCCACCCCTGCTCTAGGAAGATGGCGGCTTAGACTCAGACCCCAGCTGGTAAGGCACAAAGAATTACCGTATTATTTTGGAGTATAAGATGTACCAAGATCGTTCCGCGATCCCCAATAGCAGCTGCTTTTCTGTGCGTCTGGCGTTTAGGACATCCGGCTATCTACCTAAATGCCAGACGCACAGAAAAGGATCGCGGAGCACTTCGCCGGCGGAGCGCGCTCAGGAAGGCGGGGAATGGGATCGTGATCCCATTCCCCGCCTTCCTGAGTGCGCTTCGCCGGCTCGCGTTCCGCGATCCCCAACAGCAGCTGCTTTTCTGTGCGTCTGGCATTTAGGACATCCTGCTATCTACCTAAACGCCAGACGCACAGAAAAGCACTGAAAAGCACTTTGCCTCCAAGCAACTTCGTCTTGATGACGTCACCGACGTCGCTGCTGGGCGCGGCCGGATGGAGGTAACCAGAGTGGCGCTGAGGGGTCCGGGCGGACGAAAGAGTGAGCGAGCAAGCGATGGAGGATCAGGCAGCCTGATCCTTGGTCGCTCATCCGCCGGACTGCCTCGGCGCCACTCTCGCTACCTCCGTCCGTCCACGCATGGCAGCTGCGGCGATGTCATCAAGCCCCTGCCACTTCTGGACGTCTATTGCAGTCGCAAGGAGCGCACAAAGTACAGCGGAGGCAGGAAGGTTATTGGCGCTTCCGAGAACCCTCCTGCCTCCGCCGGTTGCCCAGCTGGCACCGCCCGCGCGCGCTCCTCCTCCTCCTCCCTCCTCTTCCTCTTATATATATGAAACTCCCTTGTGGATATTATTATTATATATTATTATTTCATGATGAGAGGTGAGGCTCTGCCTCCAATGACCGCACGTCCCTGTTGCAGAGTGTTTGCAGGTCTCCCAAACCCTCTGCAAGTCCATTTTTGTGAAGGGATTGGGGTTGACAAATCCAGATTTTCACCCTCTTTTTGGAGTGGAAACGGTGCATCTTATACTCCGAAAAATACGGTATTTTCAAAACAGTCCTTAGGACTTTTCCTCTTTCTGCGATGCCGTCAAGGTTGGTCAAGGAACTGACATTGGCTGGGGCCAGCAGTCCAGCTCAGGGTTAGGACGGACGTCAGGATCGGATGTCTCCATTTATTTTATGTCCAGCAAAGAGCTGTAATGATGGAGGGCATCAGAGACGAATGCTTTGCCAATTTAATGCATGCCCTCCTTTTAAAAACAACAATCTCTACACAAATGGTCTTGTTGGAAAAAAGTGCCTCCAAAGAGTAGCAGAAAGACGTCCTTTCCTGAACAGAAAACCACTAGATGATTACGAAGTTGTGGAATAGACCAGGAAATTAAAAATAATAATAATCTAAAAACCTATGAAAACTCTGGGTTTCCTGGAAAAAGACAATACAGGTAGTCCTCGACTTACAACCATTCGTTTTAGCCACTGTTCAAAGTTACAGCAGCACTGGAAAAAGTGACGGACTAGTGATGGATTTTCATATTTATGTCCGTTATAGCATCCACCTGGTCACATGATCAAAATTTGGGCACTTGTCAGCTGGCATGTATTTATGACAGTTGCACTGTCCAGGGGTCATGTGATCAGCATTTGCAACTTTCCCACCTGGCTTCTGACAAGCCAAATCAATGGATGGACCCAGATTCGTTTAATGACTGCTTGATTCACTTAAGAACTGCAGTGATTTGCAATGGAAATTTTGGGCTCAGTTGTGGTTGTAAATGTTGTACCTTATCACAGATGCATCTGTAATGTTGCTAACAGTTGGGTTAAGCGTGAAGGATGTTTGCTTTTTATTTCTATTTTTGTTTATTTTTAGATTTATTTTGCATAATTCAAGGTGTTATAACACAATGCTTTTGACTTCCATTTTCTACACTTTAGGGCAGGGGTCGGCAAACTCATTAGTCAACAGAGCTAAATATCAACAGTACAACGATTGAAATTTCTTTTGAGAGCCAAATTTTTTAAACTTTTAAACTTTTTAAACTATATAGGTAGGTACATTGTTATTAACTTAATTAGGGTACTCCTAAGCTGGCCTTTGCTAAAAACGTCCTCAATCTGATTGAGGTACGTTCGCTGAGGTTGACCCCTTCCAACTCTCCCATCCACACTCGTATCTCTCTTTCTCTCCTCCCTCCCCCCATCTCTGTTACTCTGTGTGTGTGTGTGTGTCACTTACTCTCTCTGTCTGTCTGTCTGTCTGTCTCTCTCTCTTCCTCTCTCTCTGTCCCTCTCCCCTCCCTTCATCTCTCTCTGTCACTCTGTGTGTGTATGTGTCTGTCTGTCTGACTCTCACTAGCTCACTTAATCACTCACTCACTCTTGTGTCTCTTTCTCTCTGTGTCTCTGTCTGTCTGTTCCCCCCCCTCTGTGTCTCTCCCCTCCCTCCCTCCCCCTCTCTGTCACTGTGTGTCTGTGTCTGTCTGTCTGTCTCTCACTCATTCACTTAATCACTCACTCTGTGCGTATGTCGCTCTCTGTGTCTCTGTCTGTCTGTCTCTGTCTGTCTGTCTCTGTCTCTCTCTCTCTCTCTCCCCTCCCTTCCTCTCTCTCTCTCTCTGTCATTCTGTGTGTATGTTTGTGTTTGTGTCTTATCTCTCACTCACTCACTCACTTAATCACTCACTCTGTCTGTATCTCTGTCTGTGTCTCTCTCTGTCTGTCTCCCGCTCCCTCCCCCTCTCTGTCTCTCTCTCTGTCTCTCTCTGTGTATCTGTCAGTCTCTCTCTGATTCCCTCCCTCCCTCTCTCTGTCTCTGTCTCTCTCTGTGCCTCTGTCTGCCTGCAGAGAACAAAAGGAGATAGCGTAGCTGAGGGCAAAGGAGTTTGCAGCCTCCTTCATTCACACGTTTGGGTATTTTGTGGAAGAGCCACACTCAAGGGGCCAAAGAGCCGCATGTGGCTCGCGAGCTGCGGTTTAAGGGAACTGGGTTGAGTGGCGAATGAGAGAAAACAGCCCGAAGTCATCAGCTGGAATGCAAAGCCTCTTGATGTTTAATCTGCTATATAGGTAGTCCTCGCTTTAGGACTGCTTGCTTTGTAACCATTTGAAGTTACGATGGGTCTGCCTTGGGGCTACTTGTACTCTGGATTCAAAGTCCTGACGGTTGCCCCCTCCATCCTGCCTGCAGTCACATGACCCAACTTGGAGCACTTAGCAGTATACCTGCATTTACGGCCAATTATAGCATTGTACGGTCGTGAGATGATGGTCAGCCCTAGAGGCCATCTTTTTCTTTGGATCTTCAGGGCTGTCACACTTAGTGCTGGGGGAAAGTGGGAGGGAAGTTTGCGTGGAGTTGGTAGAGGTCAGAGGTGGGATTCTACTGGTTCGGCCCAGTTCAGGCGTACTGGTAGCTCCTAAGATCAGCTGAGAACGAACCGGTTCGCTCCGACCTTCAGGTGGGGCCTGCCCGCCCGCCCGCCCGCCCCTGGCTTTATTTACCTATGTTTCCTTGTTTTTTAGCCCAGATGATAGTTGCAGCAGAGTAGATTGCTATGCCTTGGCTGTTTTCCTGTAAACTGCGCAAGTTAGGCATGCCCGCGAGCAAAGCAAGCGTGCAGGTGCAAAGCGTGCGCTCAGCAAACCGGTTGCTTAAACTGGTAGGATTGTACCTCTGGGTAGACGTATGTGGCCATAACAACATTCTTTTCTCTGAGAGTCAAGGGCTTTCAGCCTGCACCTGGAGTGGCCTGACTGGGAGGCATCTCCAGTTGAGACAGTGGATTGACTGGACCCTGTGATGGACACGTGAGTGCAGGGGAAGAGACTTTCCTTTGGGTGGGGAAAACCCGGGAGCTTTGAGATTCGGGTTTTCCCAGATGTGGAATATGACATCTCTAATAAAATGGAACTTTGAGGAACCGCTGGCCTTGGAATTATCATTGGTTGGGGTGTTACTTGGAACCCTGAGTTTTATTATGGTTTTGCCAAAAACTGGTCCTTCTAGTGTACCCCTAGTGAACCAGTGATTCACTTAACTTTGGGGTCCACTTACCGATGCCTGCAAAAAAAGGACCATAAAACTGATCTGTCCCATTTTATGACTGTCACAATTTATGATCGTGGCGGGCAGTCTCCATTACGATTGTAAGTTGAGAAATAAGTTGTACCACGTCGTTATTAGACACCATGATCTCTGCCGCCATTTTTGTTTTGTTTTATTCTTGTCCAGCTCAAAGGCCAATTGCAGCTCTCCTATTTCACAGTGACAGCCTTTTAAGACATTTCTTTTGAAAAAAGAAGAGCTGGTTAAGTTAGAAAATGATTGGATCATTAAAAAAAGAAATCCAGACGTTTCAAAATAGAATAGGAACCAAATCTTTTCAGCACAATTTTGCTTAGCCAAGAGAGAACACAACCTCCTTGAAGGGAAGCCCTTATTCTTCCTATAATAGTCAAATAAACAAACAAAATTAAAGATGATTAAACTGGTTATGAAGAGGCTGCTTGCACAAATTATAATAATCTGTAAGATTCAGGGGACGGTGTGTTAATAACACCCATCAATATAAACAAACATTGAAGGGTAAATTATTCATAGCAAGCTTGCTAGTCATTCACACGGGTAAACCCGATAGGCAAAACAGATTTGAAGAAAAATGTGCTTTGGAATGTGTTTTGTAACAACTGCTTTTCAATTTTCCTTAGAACTCCCTAAAGCTGTATTTCCCAACCTTGCCTACTTTAGGTTGTGTGGACTTCAACTCTCAGAATTCCACAGCCAGTACGGGTGGTCTTCAACCTGCGACCACAGTTGAGCCCAAAATTTATGTAGCTAAGTGAGAAATTTGATTTGCCCCCATTTTACATCCGACCGATCCTGCATCCACATGGTCCAGTGATTTATATTCGGATGCTTGAGAACTGATTCACATTTATGACAGTTGTAGTGTCCTAGGAACACGTCATCCCCCTTCTGGCAAGCCAGGTCAACGGGGAACCAGATCATTTAACAACCGCGTTGCTAATTTAACAACTGCAACTTTGCGGTTGTTAAAACAGCTTTGATTCACTTAACAGAGGTGGCAAAAAAAGTTGTAAAATGGGGTAAAACTCACTTGACAAATTTCTCACTTAGCAACTTAAATTTTGGGCTCAATTATGATCATAACTTGAGGACTACCTGTACTTTAATCTGTGTGGACCCTCAACTCCCACAATTCCTCAGCCAGTATTCTTTTTTTTTTTGCCAGAAACTGAAAGGAAATGCCAGTTTCCAGCAAAAAAAAAAATAGTCATAAATCGCAGTCACATGACTGCGAGATGCTGCAAACGGTGTTGGATTTGATTCCACAAAGGCGTGTTGGTGTGTGCATCTAACTGCAGCTCTTTAAGGCAGTTTTGTGTTTCTTCACAATGCAGAGGTGCTTTTCTCTCCTGGCATCACAGAGCTGCAGAGCCTGAAAAATACTGCAAGTGAGGTTGGCTGCGTAGCATTAATGAGCCCATTGGGCCGGAATGAGAGGGAAAACTTATCAGATAAGGAAGAGTTTATTTAGAGTTGGGGAGCCAAGAAAAAGGGGATCCTGTGGCTCAAGGGCTAAGACGCTGAGCTTGTCGATCAGAAAGGTTGGCAGGTCGGTGGTTCGAATCCCTAGCACCGCATACGGAGTGAGTTCCCGTTACTTGTCTCAGCTTTTGCCAAACTAGCAGTTTGAAGCATGTAAAAATGCAAGTAGAAAAAATAGGAACCACTTTTGGTGGGAAGGTAACAGCGTTCCGTGCATCTTTGGCATTTAGTCATGCCGGCCACATGACCACGGAGACATCTTTGGACAGTGCTGGCTCTTCGGCTTTGAAATGGAGATGAGCACTGCCCCCTAGAGTTGGGGACGACTAGCACATATGTGCGAAGGGAACCTTTACCTTTACCTAGTCAAAAAAAAAGGAAGGAAGGAAAGAGAGGGAGAAAGAGATGACAGAGAGAGAGAAATCTGGGAAAGGCATTTCAGAAAAGTTTGTTTTTTGGAATGCATTTTTTTAAGGATGGTCCAAAGGCAGAACTGTTGCAAAACATGATGTACCCCTCATTGTACCAACAATTCCTCTAGATCAGTATTACTCAATCTCATGAACTTTAACAAACGTGGATTTCAAATCCCAGAATATTCCAGCTGGTATGACAAATAGTTCTCCAGGTTGTCTTTTAGCAAGAATCGTGGCTTTAAAAAAATTGACAAAAGAGCTGTGGTTATTACAATATATACAGTCCTTGACTTACGACAACAATTGAGTCCAGAATTCCTGTTGTTAAGCAGGACAGTTGTTAAGTGAATTTTGCCCCGTATTGCAACCTTTCTTGCCACTGTTGTGAAGTGAATTACTGCGGTTGTTAAGTTAGTAATGTTGTTAAATGAATCTGGCTTCCCCACTGACTTTGCTTGTCAGAAGGTCGCAGGAGGGGATCACATGAGCCTGGGACACAGGACCCATCATAAATATGAGTCAGTTGCCAAATGTTTAGATTTTGATCGTGTGACCATGGGGATGCTGCATATGTAAGTGTGAGAAATGGTCTTACACAACTTTTTTTCAGTCCCATTATAATTTTGAATAGTCACTAAATGAAGGGTTGTAAGCAGAGGTGATATTCAGTCAGTTCGGACTAGTTCACTCGAACCGATAGCAGCAAACCCACCAGTGGTGGGATATGACCGGTACGCTCCGGTATGGGCGTACCGGTGCCTGTTGGGAGCACCAGGTACCCTTCCGGTATGGTGCTCCAGAGGGCCCACCCGCCCGCCCGCCCTCCTTACAGGTATTTGAGCTGTTCAGGGCTTCCGTGGATGCGCACGGAGCATACGGCGCCTGCGTGATGCTCCGCCGAGCAGCTGGAGCGTCACAGAGTGTCATGGGTGATACTGCACACGTTCATGTGGTGGACGCCTGGCCCCCGTTGCACCGTACCGGTTACCGTACGAGATCCGGAACCCACCACTGAAACCTACCCACCCTGGCTTCAAAACGTCCTATGTAGCCTCGTTTTTGACGCCGTACACATGCATGCATGCCGCGTGTATGAGCAAAGCACATGCTCTGTGCTTTGCAACGCAAGCATGCACACACAGTTGCAAACTGGTAGTAAATCTAAGTGAATCTCACCTCTGGTTGTAAGTCCAAGACTACCTGTAAGGGACTCCATTCTTTCACTTCACAAAACAATGTTTGCAAATTATTCTGCTTTAACCTCTTCCATGTTGAGAAACAGCTGTATTTCACCTGAAAGCACCTTTCCTCAAAGTCTCTCCCTGGATACCACATTATGCCCACAAAGTATTTTTGTGAAACAAATAGAGTAGGTGAAAGATGAGAAGCCTTTAAAATAATTAGGATGGCACCTGATGTTGTATTTTAAGAATCTGTCAGCATTTCCTCTTAAATATCTGTTTTCAGGAGATTAAAGGTTAATTGGGAAATATTTTTCCACATAGCTAAGCCATTAGAGGAAACATTTTAGGTGCAGCTTTGCTATAAATAAGGATTGCTTTCGCTGAGTAGAAGACTTTTGAGAAGTTTTGGAGTTCTTTTTCGCTTGAATACGCATGAATCCAATTTACGAGAAATCTTCGTTGTCTTCCCGATCAAGAGATTACTGATCTCCTTCTACCATATCAAATAAGGCTAAACCACCCAAAAAATGTTCTTAGCAAAAAAATGCAGGAGTCCATCCGTCCTTCCTTTTCATCAATTATAGTTTCAGGTTTGATTTTCTTCTGCTAATTAAATAATGTTAGTTTTTTTCATTGGTCTGGGAACTTGAGTAATTAGCTTTTAAAACAAACAACCCACATACGGCTTGACATTCAGCATGAAATTGCTGCAGGAACCGCTCATTTATCCTACATTTTTAGCGGGGCTTATGGAAGGAAAGCACTTGATTTATAGAGAAGAATCACTTATTCCTTTGTGGTCCTTATCCACTCCAACCAGTTAATGATTTGCCGTTCCATCATCGCCACATTCCCCCCCCCCCAAGTTCTTTCCTGCTCCCACATGTCATGCCTGCTCAGCATTGTCCATCTGTCACTTCTTGAAAAGCAGCCCCAATGAATGACGGTCCTCCATGGCATCTCTCCATTGTCTGCTGCAGCGAGTGGAACAATGAGTTCGCCTCTCAGGTCACATTCTCGTAGCAAAAAGCGTTTGCCTTTTATTTCTTTGCAGATCGGCCCGGAACATTACAACACGGAGTTGGAGATTCCCTCTGCTTTCTCTCCCTCTCCCTCCCCCCCCTCTCTTCCCTCTCCATTTGAAGGGCAGGCTTCATTGAGTCCCCCCCCCCCCCAATCCTCTGCCTTTTGTTTAACAACCTTGGAAATGAGTGGTTTGTCCATTGTTTGGGCTTTCCTGTGGCTCCAGCACACCACACTTGGAATATAGCATCCAGTTTTGGTCACTGTTGGAAGAAATGTCCTTCTGGGTTCAGTTCCAAATGGGGAGAAAGACACTGGAAACATGGAGGCTGTTTGGAAAGATGGTTTTTAATGGTGGACAGGACCACATGCCTTGACGATGTTGGGTGAAGAAGAAAAAAAGGGGGAAGAGATGCTGAGAATCCCTAGATTTTATGCCCTCTCTGGGGCTTTTGAATTCAAGCTTGTATTTTGATTGGTTGTCAAACTCCCATGGGGCCATGCAGGAGCAACTCTGCAGACTGTCCTGAGTCCCGGGCTTGGTTGACTCCTGCTGGGTGATGATGTAATGAAAGGGCTTTGGGATTCCTATTATGGCTCTGCCTGAAGGAGGTAGATCTTTGTTATGTAGAATAGACTGCCTCAGGCCTTAATGGCCCATTGACAAAGGTGGGGGGTGGGTGCTGAGTTTTTCCCTCCCTTTTAGGGGAAATATTATCTCCTTTTAATATTTCTGAAATATATCATTTTCCTAGGAGTTAATTTCCTACAGTCCCCATGATATAAAAAGATGTTAAAACTCTAGAAAGAGTGCAGAGAAGAGCAACCAAGATGATTAGGAGACTGGAGACTAAAATATATGAGGAACGGCTGCAGGAACTGGGTATGTCTAGTTTAATAGAAAGAAGGACTACAGATGATGTGATAGCCCTGATCCAATATTTGAGGGGCTGCCACAAGGAAGAGGGGGGTCAATATATTCTCCAAAGCACCTGAAGGCAGGACAAGGAACAGTGGATGGAACCTGATCAAGGAGAGAAGCAACCTGGAATTAAGGAGAAATTTCCTGACACTTAGAACAATTAACCGGTGGAACAATTAAGGAGATGTTGTAGCTGCTCCAACAATGGAGGTTTGTAAGAAGAGATTTCACAACGATTTGTCTGAAATGGTGTAGGGTTTCCTGCTTGAGAAGGGGGTTGGACTAGAAGACCTCCAAGGTCCCTTCCAACTCTGTTATTCTATTATTCTGGCTTACAACCATTTGTTTAGTTGACCATTGGAAAACAATGGCACTGAAAAAAAGTGACTTATGACCGTTTTTCACACATGTGACTGTTGCAGCATCCCATAGTCATGGGATGAAAATTCTGACGCTTTGCCACTGGTTCATATTTATGACAGGTGCAGTGTCCTGGGGTCAACCTTTTTGCAACCTTTTGTTGTATGTTATGATTTATGAGGATCATATTTTATTATGATGATCATGATTTATCACTTGTTGGTTACATATACGCCGAGAGCTTATGTACCAGAGAGAAATTCATCATGTGTCCAATCACACAGCCAATAAGAAATTCTATTCTGTTGTATTCTGTACTATTCTATAGGAATCGCAATTAGACTTCTATATAGCTTCCCAGTGCTTTTACAGCTGTGTCTAAGTGGTTTATAGAGTCAGCCTATTGCCCCCAACAATCTGGGTCCTCATTTTACCCATCTTGGAAAGATGGAAGGCTGAGTCAACCTTGAGCCTGGTGAGATTTGAACTGCCAAATTGCAGGCAGCCGGCAGGCAGCAGAAGTAGCCTTCTAACCACTGCGCCACCGTGGCTCTTATAAAATAGAAGTGGCGCTTCCGTCATGAGGGTGGGGGCAACATCTTGACTTTTTTGACCTGGTTTCCCTCAGCAAGCAATATTTTTCCTCCGCTGTGTACTCGATTTCCTAAATCACATCTGCAGCTCGAGAGTATAATAAGCTTGCACCCAGCTTAGCAATGCCTTCTTCACTTTCTTTTTCCTCCTGTGAGGCTTTTCCGAAGTGAGAGGCACAGGTTTTCCATCTCTGGGCAGGAAGCGTTCTGACGTAGGCGTCACAAAATCACACAGACTCCTTGTCCCAACAAACCCCTTTTTATTTGGTAGATGTGAATTGCTAGCATTGACATCCAGCAAAGTCCTGGCAAACAGTCCTTCTAGGGTAAAATTGCAACCACAGACCTTATCAGTCTTGGAGAGTTGCCAGGCCGATAGCCTCCAAGCATAACACTGTATAAGGAATTACTTGGCAAGGAGTCTCTGTGAACTCAGCTAAGCAAATCGTCACACTAATTAAACAAACTAATTGTCTCCTGCAAACTCCCCTCCCCAAACTCCCCTCCTATTTATTCTCTGATGGGGGGCATTCATCCTCCACCTGTGGCTTTACTCCTGTCAACCTCTGTTCCTTCATTGTTCCATTCTTCTGATAGCTCTGCGCATGCACACATCGGGAACAGGCTCCAGCTGATCTTCTGCCCCACTTATCTCTGATTCTGAAGGTAGCTGATAACTGTTGGAAGGCCCTGGCCCCTTCTCTACCTCCGACGCAGAGCACCCATCAGAGCCTTCCCCAGACTCCAGCACTGGCCCATGTTGCTCCCCAACCTCCTCACTGTCCAGGTCTGCCGCCAGTTCTGCTGGCCACTGGCGGGCCACAACAGGAAGTGAGTGGTATTTGCCAAGAGAGATTTCAGGGGCGGCTTGCAAGCACTTTGCCAATATAGGTAGTCCTTCAGTTCATTTAATGACTGTTCATAATTACAATGTCACTGAAAAATGTGACTTATGACCATTCTTCATATTTACAACCGTTGCAGCATCCCCATGGTCACGTGATCAAAGCTCAGACACTTGGCAAACTGAAACATATTTAGGACAGTTGCAGCGTCCCGGGGTCATGTGATCAACTTTTTGCAAACTTCTGACCAGCAAAGTCAATGTGGAAGCCAGGATTCACTTAATAACTGTGTGACTAACTTAATGACTGCAATGATTCGTTTAATAACCATGGCAAGACAGGTGGTAAAATGGGGCAAAATGCACTTAGTAAATGTTTCACTTAGCAACATAAATTTTATACTCATATTCTGGTTGTAAGTCAAGGACTACATGTATAAGGAATGGGGCAAATTACTTGGGGAGCCTATTAAGATATTTTATTTAATAGCTGGAACAGTAAAGCGGATAGCGGACGGATAACAGTGGCAGTTGATTGATTGGAGAGTGTGAGCTCCTGCGTGAGGCAATCTACGTTATGATTGGTTATGGGGTATAAAGGGGGAGTTTCCCTTTTTTTCCCACCCTTTTCTTCTGTGTGCTCTGCATGCTGTTCTGTGATTTCCCTGACGATTTACCTCACGATGTTAATGAGGACGATTTACCTCACAATGTTAATAAGGACGATTTACCTCATGATGTTAATGAGTGCCTTACTATCTTATTTACTGTAAATATAGATGTTAAAATATTTATACATTTAAATCTAAAACTACAAGTTCATTTCAACATCTTTGACTTCATTGGGACACTGGCTGCTCAATTCCCTGACAGCTCCCATGAATAGTTTTGCCAAGGCCAGTGGGTGCCATCTTGCCTTCAATGGGGCAAAGCAAATTAGCTCAGTGGATTGAAACGAATCTCAGTTGCTGCAATGACAGGCCTTGTTAGTTTGCCCATTACACTAAGCCTTCTTTAAATTTTGATTAAATTGGTTTAATTAAACTGTAAGAAGCAAAAATACAGATAGTCTTTGACTTACAACAGTTCACTTAGTGACCGTTCAAAGTTACGATGATGCTGGAAAAAGTGACTTATGACCATTGTTAACACTTATGACTGTGGCAGTATCCCCATAGCCACGTGATTTACATTCGGATGCTTGGCAACGGACTCACATTTATGACGGTTTCAGTATCCTGGGGTCATGTGATATCCTTTTATGACCTTCTGACAAACAAACTCAATGGGGAAACCAGATTTGTTTAACAACCGTGTTACTAATTTAACAACTGCAGTCATTCACTTAACAACAGTGGCAAGAAAAGTCATAAAATGAAGCGAAACCCACAAAAAAGTTCTCACTTAGCAACATAAATTTCAGGTTCAATTGTGGTTGTAACTTGGGGACTACCCGCATATGAATACAAACAAAACAAAAAATAGTTTTTAAAACTTAAAAATTTAAAAGCAAACCACTACTCTCTAAACCAAATACAAACAATTCAACTACAGGCAGTCCTCAAATATGACCACAATTGAGCGCAAGCTTTGTTGTTAAGTGAGACATTTGTTAAGTGAGGTTTGCATAATTTTACGACCTTTCTAGCCATATTTGTTAAGTGAATCATTGCAGTTGTTAATACAATACAATTCAGTAGAATACAATACAATAGCAGAGTTGGAAGGGACCTTGGAGGTCTTCTAGTCCAACCCCCTGCCTAGGCAGGAGACCCTATACCGTTTCAGACAAATGGCTATCCAACATCTTCTTAAAGACTTCCAGTGTTGGGGCATTTACAACTTCTGGAGGCAATTTCTGTTCCACTGATTAATTGTTCTAACTGTCAGGAAATTTCTCCTCAGTTCTAAGTTGCTTCTCTCCTTGATTAGTTTCCACCCATTGCTTCTTGTTCTACCCTCAGGTGCCTTGGAGAATAGTCTGAATCCCTCTTCTTTGGGGCAACCCCTGAGATATTGGAACCCTGCTATCATGTCTCCCCTAGTCCTTCTTTCTATTAAACTAGACATACCCAGTTCCTGCAACCGTTCTTCATATGTTTTAGTCTCCAGTCCCCTAATCCTCTTTGTTGGTCTTCTCTGCACTTAAGTTACTTAAGTTAGTAACACAGTTGTTAAGTGAATGTGGCAACCCCATTGACTTTGCTTGTTAGAAAGTCACAAAAGCAGTGACCCCAGGATATTGTGAACATCACAAATATGAACCAGTTGCCAAGTGTCTGAATTTTGATCATTTGACCACAAGGATGCTACAATGGTCGTAAGTGTAAAAAATGGTCATAACTCACTTTTTTCAGTGCGATTGTAACTTTGAATGGTTATTAAACAAACTGTTGTAAGTCGAGGACTACCTGTATAACAATAATGATCTCCAGATAGGATTTTTTTTTCAATTCAGTTTTTAAACCACACAGAATCATATTGGCTACTTTTCCCTTTACAGGTAGTCCTTGACTTATAACTTACGATCATTGAAGTTATAGTTATGAGGACAACCTTGTCATGTGACCACATTTTGACTGCTTGGCAGCCAGCCTGCATTTATAGCTGTTTGCAACATCATGTGGTCATGTGATTGATTTACAACATTTTTCGCTAGAAACTGGCATTTCCTCCCTGTTTCCAGCAAACAAGTGGCCCAGAGCAAACAATGGCTTTGCTTAATGACGGCTGTGTTTGCTTAACGACTGCCGTATTTACTTTAAAATTGATGTGTTTGCTTAAAAAGGCACTGTGTTTGTGTAACATTGCTGAGTTTTAGTTTATGACTGCCATATTTGCTTAGGGCAGTGATGGCGAGCCTTTTCTGCACCAAGTGCCAAAAAGGGAGTGCACACGCTCGTCTGTGCCGCAATCCAGGGGACATGTGCGTGCTGGAAAACAAACTTCCACTTCCCGCCGCGTGCTGGAAAACAAACTTCCAGTTTCCGCTGCGTGCTGGAAAACAAACTTCCAGTTTCCACTGCGTGCTGGAAAACAAACTTCCAGTTTCAGGCGCGTGCTGGAAAACTAAACTTCCAGTTTCCGGCGCGTGCTGGAAAACTAAACTTCCAATTTCCACCGCGTGCTGGAAAACAAACTTCCAGTTTCCGCCGTGTGCTGGAAAACAAACTTTCGGTTTCCGCCGCGTGCTGGAAAATCAACTTCCAGTTTCCGCCGCGTGCTGAAAATCAACTTCCAGTTTCCGCCGCATGCATATGCACTAGCCAGCTAGTCTTCCAGTTACTGGCGCACATGCACGTGCGATGCTCAGGTTGTGGCACGCATGCTCATGCTGGAAAATAGAAGATCAGCTCTTCCAGTTTCTGACACTGCAACACGCATGAAGGCCAGCTGATCGTCGCACATGCATGCGCGCCAGAAACCTGGAAGAGGAACGGGTGAAACCGAGTGTGCCAGGAGACATGGCTCTGTGTGCCACTTTGGCCATGTGTGCCATAGGTTCACCATCACAGGCTTAGGATCTGCCACAAAAAGGTAGCAAAATCAAGGTAGTTACAATGCAATAGCAGAGTTGGAAGGGACCTTGGAGGTCTTCTAGTCCAACCCCCTGCTTAGGCAAGAAACCTTATACCATTCCAGACAAATAGCTATCCAACATCTTCTTAAAGACTTCCAGTGTTGGGGCATTCCCAACTTCTGGAGACAACTTCTGTTCCACTGATTAATTGTTCTAACTGTCAGGAAATTTCTCCTCAGTTCTAAGTTGCTTCTCTCCTTGATTAGTTTCCACCCATTGCTTCTTGTTCTACACTCAGGTGCTTTGGAGAATAGTTTGAGTCCCTCTCCTTTGTGGCAACCCCTGAGATATTGGAACACTGCTATCGTGTCTCCCCTCATCCTTCTTTTCATTAAACTAGACATACCCAGTTCCTGCAACCGTTCTTCATATGTTTTAGTCTCCAGTCCCCTAATCATCTTTGTTGCTCTTCTCTGCAATCGTTCTAGAGTCTCCACATCTTTTGTACATCGTGGCAACCAAAACTGAATGCAGTATTCCAAGTGTGGCCTTACCAAGGCCTTATAAAGTGGTATTAACACTTTACGTGATCTTGATTCTATCCCTCTGTTTATGCGGCTTAGAACTGTGTTGGCTTTTTTGGCAGCTGCTGCACACTGCTGGCCCCTATTTAAATGGTTGTCCACTAGGACTCCAAGATCCCCCTCACAGTTACTACTGTTGAGTAAGGTACCACCTATACTGTACCTGTGCATTCCGTTTTTCTTGCCTAAATGTAGAACCTTACTCTTTTCACCATTGAATTTCATTTTATTAGATAGTGCCCAATGTTCACGTTTGTCAAGATCCTTCTGTATCTTAAGCCTAGTTTCTGGAGTGTTGGCTATTCCTGCCATGATGACCTGCTTTAAAACCATCATGAGTTACCACAATAATTGCCAGACTCAGTTACGGTTGTAAGTTGGGGACTGCCTATACAGCCATGAAGTGCCAGCTCTAAAGCTGAGACGATACGCATTTCATCAACCCAATCTTTGATAATTGGCATACATGTATCATTCCAGGAATACATGATGGTCTTTTTGGCCCCACTCCAAGCATAATAAACCCAAAGTTCTTCGTAAATAGACAATTTCCAGATTTTTAGAATATGCTTTTTGCAACACGTTGACAACTTTTAAATCTTGACTGGCTTCCAAGGAGCAGATTTATCATAATACAAAAATGCCGAGGAAAAAGATTGACGCATGTTGCAGAGCGAGTTCTCCACCCAACCCGGTTGAAAAACATTATGATAGCAGCAAGTTTGATCTTTATAAAGATGGAGACGAGCCATATTCCTCAGCCAGAAGAGGATGCCAATTGTCTACTAGGTGGAATGGGAAGAAAAACTAAACACTAGGCAGGGGGTTTAAACACCCCCCCCCCTGGTGTGTGTGTCAGAAAGAGAGAGAAAAAAATTATAAAAAGGCTGACTAAACATGATACTTTCTCAATATAGTAAATATTATTATTATTATGTTCCTGGATTACTTACAAATTGTCAGGTGCAAAAACCATACATTAAGTTGCAGTTCTAAAAGGATTTGTTGCCCAGACAATAAAGAATTTGATCAACTGGTACAGTACAGGTAGTCCTCAACTTAGAGCCATTTGTTTATCGATCATTCAAAGTTACAACCGCACTGAAAATAAACCCATATCCTGTCAGAGCTGAAGAAGCTTCTTGGATGAAAAGCGAAACGTCTTCAAAAGAAAAAAAACAAAACAAGAAAGTCCAGTTGCCTTCTGAAAAAGCATCTTTGGGACAACCTGGATGACTGAGAATGGATGAGTGAAAATCTCTACAGATTCTGCGTGAAAAACCATTTTTCACACTTACGGCCATTATAGCATCCCCATGGCCATGCGATCGACATTGGGATGCTTGGCAACTGGTTCATATTTACGACGGTTGCAGGGTCCCGGGGTCATGGAATCATCTTTGGCGACCCTCGGACGAGCAAAGTCAATGAAATAGCCAGATTCACTTAACAAATGCATTCCTAATTTAGCAATTGCCGTGATTCACTTAACAACTATGGCAACAAAGGTGGTTAAATGGGTAAAAGTTTGCTTTATAACCATCTTATAGATGGGTATAGGGACGAGGTGGTGCAGTGGTTAGAGTGCGGTACTGCAGGCTACTTCTGCTGACTGCTAGCTGCCTGCAATTTGGCAGTTCAAATCTCAACAGGCTCAAGGTTGACTCAGCCTTCCGTCCTTCCGAGGTGGATAAAATGAGGACCCAGATTGTTGGGGGCAAGAGGCTGACTCTGTAAACAACTTAGAGAGGGTTGTAAAGCACTATGAAGCGGTATATAAGTCTAAGTGCTATTGCTATCTTGCTTACAGTGGTGGGTTCCGGATTCCGTTCCAACCGCTACGGTTGGAACGGGCCCAGCGTTGTCCACATGCATGCGTATTACAGCTTCCACGAGCCTCCGTGACGCTCCAGCTGCTCAGCGGAGTGTCGCACAGACACTGTATGTGTAAGCGTCGAAGACCTAAAAGACCGGTAAGGAGCTCGGGCAAGCAGATGGGCCCTCCGGAGCACCGTACCGGAACGGTATCCAGTGCTCCGGGCAGGCTCCGGTACGCCCATACCGCCTGCAACCCACCACTGCTTGCTTAGCAACAGAAATTTTGGAGTCAATTGTGGTCCTAAGTCGAGAATGACCTGTGTAGGTTTTGCTAGGAGGAAGACACGGAGTGTATAATGTGTCAGTCACTGGCTTAATATATATTTTTTCACCTCTCTCCATTTTAGGACACCTCAATTCTTGGTTCATTACAGAGGGGGATGGAAAATTCTTCCGTGGCTTCTGCCTCTTCTGAGGCAGGAAGCAACCGGTCACAAGAAATTGAGGAGCTGGAAAGGTTTATCGACAGCTACGTTTTGGAATATCAAGTCCAAGGCTTGTTGACTGAAAAAACTGAAGGGGATGAGGAGAACGAGAAAACACAGCCTAATATCTCGCAGGTGAGTGACAGACTTGGAGTGGGTCATTCCCCCTGGCTTAAAAACACCCCAAAGAGTCCTAGTGAGAAGAATAACGATCAGTGAAGAACTGAATAAGTGGATAGTGGGATGGTTTCTTTTCCGATAATTCCAATCTGTGTGTTTTAAATCTGGCATGGACACCATTTTAACAAGCAATGAAGTTTGTTTGGAGGCTGCAGAGGAACGATCTGGCATCAGTCTCGAAGTGCAAGTTGGCCAGCAAATCCAATATAAAAGAGAGTGTGAGTGTGTGTGTGTGTGTGTGTGTGTGTGTGTGTGTGTGTAACGCCTCGAGCATTTTCAACCAAACTTGGTACACAGATGACTTATTCTCTGGAAAAAAATACTGTGGGGGTAAGACATAGCCGGTTCTGCCTTAAAATGGCTTCTAACTGTACTGCCGTAAAATGGCTTCTACTGTACAGGGCAGTGGAGTTGCCACGGTAACGGCTTCACAGTACTCCACAAGGGGGCTCCCTCTGGTAAGGGGGAAAATCCAACATTAGAAATTACGTTTGATCCGGACATTTTCCCCCTATAAATAAATACCCAGGCAATGCCAGGTTATCAGCTAGTAAATTTAATAATAATTGATAGTAATAATCAGTCACCAGAGTGGGTTTGGGGCAAATCTTCCAGGTGTTTAGGAAGATGCTTTTTTTTTAAGGAATAGGCATCAAGAATGATTTATTTGGCTGATCAGTCATCAAAAATCAAACCTGACTCAAGAACCCCTAAAGGGCTTAATTTTAGCGCCCAAATATTTTCAGCTCCTGGAAGGCCACACATGGCTCATTGGCTTCCTGCAGGTGGCTTAAAAGCCAATGTGAGCTAGTGGATAGGGTGCTGCACTAGACACTGGGAGACCATGAATCCTCCCTTAGACATGAAATCCTGCTGGGTGACTTTGGGGCCAATCACCAGGAGGTGGTGAGTTCTAATCCTGTCTTAGGTGTGAAAGCTGGCTGGATGATTTTGAGCTAAACTCAGAAGATGGTGATGCCTTTTATCCCTGCTTTAGGAATAAAAGATGGCTGGGTAATTTGGGGCCAGCCACTCTCCCTCCTCCTCTCCTCCCCACCACAAGAAAAATTCTCCCTCTCTCTCCCTCTCCCCAACTCAACTCCTAACTTTCTTGTTGTGGGCAAAATAGAATATGACTCATTTTGTATTCCTCTTGAGCTATAGGAAATAGAAACCAGGTATATTTCATCTGACTTTAACCTTGTTTGAAATCCTTGACTCTCATCCAAATATTTTTTTAAAAAAAAGTTGTATTGGTTTTTTCAAATATTTTGGGGAAAAGGGTACATAAGTGTGGAGAAAAATTTTGACAGCTACATCATACGGAAGGTGGTACTTCCCCGGGATCTTGCATCTCTCTCTTATGTTATACATATCAAAATATCATTATTACATATATATTAGCAGTTCAAATTTACTTCATATTCTTTAACATCTTCAATCATACTTTATATCACTTCTAGCCATTTCATTATACTGACAATTGCAATGTGTTTTTAATTCATTTCTGTGACCTAAGTCTCATTGCTGCCTCCTCTCTCCTGTCTGTTGGCTGAGCCATGGCTCCTCCCCCCTCATCCAAATATTAATGAACTCTGACCCCACTCTTTAGGTCAACCACAATTGGTTAGATATGCCACCATTCTGGGGGTGCTTTGCAATTTCTTTGGGGTGTGCCATTCGAGAACCAGCTAGGCCAGACCCTGCTTAGCTTTCAAGTTCCAGTAAGATTGGCCAGGTGCCCTCACCTGTGGGACACAGGTATATTCTGTGATACAAGGTGTAAAAGGAGGGGTGTTTTCTCTCAAACCTGCCAGCAAAGGCCAATTCTTTGATTACCTTTTTGCTCTCACTGCCACCTTATTTTGTTCATTGTTTCAGTCCGAATGCATTCCATTTGTTCATTAAGCAAATTTATACAGCTGTTCATTTAACCCCAGAGGACTCTGGGTGGCACAAAGCAAAACCATCCTCTTTTCTCTCTTTTTAGTGGACCGTTGACTGTAATGAGGAAATAGAAAGCAGCATGCCCGGCTACAGAGGCAAGGGGTCAGCCCCCCACAATCAAAACCAGGTAATCAAAATTGGGTTTTTTTAATGCAGAAAAATATCGTTTAATACCAATAGAAGAGAATATTTCTAGCTTAGGGGTGAACTGTTAGGGGGACTGGAGACTAAAACATATGAAGAACGGTTGCAGGAACTGGGTATGTTTAGCTTAAGAGAAAGAAGGACTAGGGGGAGACATGATAGCAGTGTTCCAATATCTCAGGGGTTGCCACAAAGAAGAGGGAGTCAAGCAATTCTCCAAGGCACCTGAGGGCAGAACAAGAAGCAATGGGTGGAAACTAATCAAGGAGAGAAGCAACTTAGAACTGAGGAGAAATTTCCTGACAGTTAGAACAATTAATCAATGGAACAGCTTGCCTCCAGAAGTTGTGAATGCCCCAACACTGGAAGTCTTTAAGAAGATGTTGGATAGCCATTTGTCTGAAACGGTATAGGGTTTCCTGCCTAGGCAGGGGGTTGGACTAGAAGACCTCCAAGGTCCCTTCCAACTCTACTATTGTATTGTATTGTTGGGTGTTTGGTGTTATCTGAGCTTGGTTGGGTTTTTGTTTTTGTTTTCATTTCATTACCCAACTAGTTAACATCATCAGTGCTAGAAGGGAGTGAGGTTTGCACTCTTTTTATATGTTAAATATTTTTATATTTTGATTAGAGCGCAGCTGAGTAGTGTTTCTGTTGGAAAGTAAATACCATTGAGTGAATTCACACCTACACAGACTTCCCTAGAAATAGAACCCAGTAGGATTATAGAGCAAAGGTAGACCTGGCTTAAGAATGAGTTCCATTCCTAATTCTCTCTTTAATTCAAAATTGAATGAAAGCTTGAACTTGCACTTATGAATGGGCTGCCTACTATTAAAAATGGCAGGCAGTGTTTCCTTTCTCAAGGAACCACACAAATTAATAGAATAACAAATTTGGAAGGGACCTTGCAAGTCTTCTAGTCCAACCCTCTGCTCAAGGACAAGATCCTTTAGTATTGTAGACAAGGGGCTCTCCAGTTTCTTCTTATAAGCCTCCAGTGATGGTTACGAAGTTGTTTTTAGTTGCAAAGTCATATCCTACCCATCGCGACCCCATGGACAACGTTCCTCCAGGCCTTCCTGTCCTCTACCATCCTCTGGAGTCCATTTAAGCTCACGCCGACTGCTTCGGTGACTCCATCCAGCCACCCCATTCTCTGCCGTCCCCTTCTTCTTTTGCCCTCAATCGTTCCCAGCATGAGGCTCTTCTCCAGGGAGTCCTTCCTTCTCATTAGGCAGCCAAAGTATTTGAGTTTCCTCTTCAAGATCTGGCCTTCTAGAGAGCAGCCAGGGTTGATCTCTAGAGGAGATACAAACCTCCAATATTCCTCACATTTCACTACAACTAACGAAGCAGAGAGAAAGCGTTTGC